>NC_141887.1:422480-735761 GCF_030686135.1 Camelina sativa
GTGTTGAGTAGAAGCATGGCTATGGTCATTGGTCCTACACCATCAGGAACAGGAGTGAAGGCTGATGCAACTTTTCTAGCCTCCTCATAGCAAATGTCTCCAACCAATCGATACCCACGAGCATCACTTGAATCCTGCAGGTTCTTATTTTTTTCACATATTGGATTTGATTTGATCATTGGTTATATTGCCATATTTCAATATCATCCACTCACCTCAACACGTTTAGTCCCAACACCGATGATGACTGCGCCCGGTTTTATCCAGCTTCCTCTGACCATGTTTGGTTGTCCAGCAGCTGAGATTAAAATATCAGCTTCTCTTGTAATTTCTTCAGGGTTCTCTGTTCTTGAATGGATAATGGTAATAGTTGCATCCTCCCTCTACATTCACATATAATACATCAATTAAGACTGAAAATGTAACTAATGAATGATTAATAATCCCAAAATGGCATCTTTATACCTGCAGTAACAGAGCAGCTGGCATACCAACAATGTTACTCCTTCCGATAACAACCGCTCTTTTACCCTCGATTTCAATGTTGTATCTATGCAATAACTCAATGCATCCTTTGGGAGTACACGGAACAAATAAGGGTTCTCCTCCGCGCATGGCAAGGCGTCCAATGTTTAGCGGGTGAAATCCGTCCACGTCTTTCTCTATACTAACCGCATTCAATATGTTCTGTTCATCCATATGCTGCACAAACATCCCAAAACACTATTGTAGTTCACTCTTTATTTAAGATTTAAGTTATGAACATGATCATGGACTTTGTTTACCGATGGCAGAGGCAACTGAACAAGGATTCCATGGACACAAGGATCATCGTTGAAGCCTGAGACAGATCTCAACACCTCCTCTTCTGATGAATCTTCTGGTAAAAGAACTTCGAATGATTGAATTCCAGCGGATTCACAAGCTTTCTTCTTGTTCCTCACGTAAGTTGCGGATTCCTTGTTCTCCCCAACAAGGATTACTGCTAAACCATGAACCACACCGATTGATTCCTTCATTCTTGAAACTTCGGTTTTGATATCATCCCTAATCTTTTTTGCCTCAGCCTTTCCATTAATTACAATTGCGAATGGAGAAGAAGAGGAGCGTATGGAGAGAGTGCAGCCACGGCCAGACGCAGTTGACCGTAAGCTGGCGCACGGGCGGGGGAGGTAGGAACCATTGCGGCGGTTTAAATGGTTGTGACGCAACATCGTGGAGGAGGAACAATCTGTAAAAATCAGCGACGCCATGTTTTGAAAACTAGGCAAACAGAACAGTAGTCGTGTCTTCCAACTTAAGTTAGGTTTTAACAGAAACAAAGTAGAATTGTTTCCAGATTAACTTATGTTCAAAGGTAGAGTTATACAAGCCTAGAGATAGACTTGTAGAGAAAGATATGTACTTATCCTAATTCCTAAACACAGTAGGACTTATCTCTTAGAATTAATAATATTTCATGTATATCATATCATATTTATATTTATACAAGACGCCACTTTTTGAATTGTTTACTAGACAACGAGTATACTTTTTTTTTGGTAATGACTAGACAACGAGTATACTGTTGTGTATCTTATGAGAGGATTTTCAGTTTGCAGCTATAGAGTGTTGTACTTTATTGGCACTGTATATGTCCACATCCTATTTAATGGTTGGGTGTGGCTTATTCTTCTCATGCGGGCCGGGGCCAGCACCTTCGGTATGAAGGCTTTACGTTCTGTAATGCAATAAGAGGGTTTAAAGAGTGAAACCGCTGACACAGCTGCTAGAATTCTACTAGTTCAGGAGGATGCTATTGTGGCTGCTACTCCCAAATTTTAGAAGAGCCTTCTCCGTTTCATTGATGTGTTGTTTAAACAAGTTTCACGTACAAGAAGAAGTAAAGAAACACATAATTGTATGTCTGGTTTCATAAAACCAAACAAAAACAAACAACAAAAGAAATAGATACTTTCGAAGACCAGAGCAAGCAAGCTATTGGAATATTACTGCTGGCCTTTCTTTTAAAGCTTTTAAGGTTACATGAAGTTGTGATTTCTCTTGGCTGCGGTTAAAGTGTTGGATAGAAGCATAAGTAAGGTCATCTTGAGTCGTCCGCCAACTTTAGCATATGTGATGAGTGATGCAACTTTGCAAACCTCCTCATAGCAAATGTCTCCGACAAGTCGATAGCCACACGGATCATTTGGATCCTGCAACTGCAATATATAGTGACACATATTGGTGACTAATATATTACTCAAAATTCTAACTGCATATTCCAAAAATTGTTCACTTACGCCAACAAAACTAGTCCCAACATTGATGACGACTGCGCCCGGTTTTATCCAGCTTCCTCTGACCATGTTTGGTTGGCTAACAGCCGAGATGAGGATATCAGCTTGTCTTGTGATTTCTTCAGGGTTCTTGGTACTTGAATTGATAATGGTAACAGTTGCATCTTCTCTCTACGTACCATTTACACAAAAATATACATATATATACATATATATATATATATACATTAAGAAAAAGCAATTAACAACAAATGGCATATTATATATTTTTGGGAAGAGCCTTCTCCGTTTTATTCATGAATTACCTACAGTAACAGAGCAGTAGGCGTATCAAAAATGTGACTCCTTCCGATAACAACAGCTCTCTTTCCTTTGATCTCAATGTTGTAATGGTGTAACAGCTCCATGCATCCTTTTGGACTACGCGGAACGAATAAGGGTTATCTTCCGTGCATAGCTAGGCGTCCGATATTTAGTGGGTGGAATCCGCCAACGTCTTTCTCAACACTAACTCATTATGTTATGCTCATCCATATGCGATGGTAGAGGCAACTCAACAAGGATTCCATGGACACGAGGATCATCGTTGAAGCGTGATACATGTTTCAACACCTCCTCTTCTGAGGAATCTTCAGCTAGACGAACTACGGTTGTTTTGATTCTAAAGGTTCCACTACTAACTATATAAGCTTCGTTGGAAACCAGTATGTCCCCAACAAGGATTACTGCTAATCTAGGAACCGCACCGGTTGATTTCGTCATTCTTGAAACTTCGGTTCTGAGTTCAGTCATAATTGGTTTTCCCACAAAACTTTCATCTATTACCATGGCAGCATCAGCTGAACAGAAAAGGGAAGATTTGTCAAGAGGTTCACTCAATATGATAATTGAAAATTCGTGCTCAATTAGATCGAAAGGTTTAGTTTATACCAGAGGAGCGAATGGAGAGAGTTCGGTCACGGCCGGACGTAGTGGTCCGTAAGCTGAGTTGGCCGACGCATCGGCGGGGGAGGAAAGCACCGTTACGGCGGTTCAAATGGATGAGAGGAAACGTCGTGGAGGAGGAGCGATCGGTAAACATCATAGACGCCATTTTTTTTTGTTTAACAAGGAAAACAGAACAGTAAGTTAGGGTTTAACATAAATAAATAAAGTAGAATTAATATTTTATAGAAGAAGAAAAGGAAAAAAGACCAAAGCAAAACAATTGGCTTCCAAATGATGAAATCGTAGGATCAGGGTTTTAGTGAAGAAGATAAGTTAATGACTTTGATATTATTTCTCCTTAAACTTCCTGGTTACAACACTGTTCATATTTATACTATCGAGGATTAGGTTTAACATGTCACCTCTACCTCTAAACCCTTGAACCTATTGGTCAACATAATCTTTTGATTGGAACAGCTGTGATGACTTTTACTTTTGAGACATTGCTTGACAGCTTCCTTCTTCTCATCTAGATTCTTCTTTTCTTCGTCTTGTTTTGTAGGTGGACTTAAGACTTTCTTATTGGACTCCAATTCCTTGGTGGATTCTGACTTCTTCTCAACGGGCTTGGGCTTCCAAACTATCTTAGTCCCAATAACTTTTGGTTTTGTCTCTTTGTTGTCCAAAGAGAATTCTAGGTTAGAGTTCGAGTTTGATTCTCTTTTGTCCTCCTCTGCGTTGACTGAGCGATGAACCTCAGATCGTCTATTAGCCCCCAGCAAACTCGACGTGGGTGGAACAGCGACGCCGAGTTTGGATTGAAGAGCAGCAAAAGGCCCCGGTGGTAACAATTTGGTAAATATGTCCGCGATTTGGAATTGATTGTGAATATGAGTGACGACGATGTTGCCAAGAGCCACCTGTTCCCAAACGTAATGATAATGAGTCAGGAAGTGCTTGGTTTGCTTGTGAAAGGCTGGATTCGCCAAGAGGTACACTGCAGAGAGATTGTCACAGTACATATCTGGAGTGCGATGCAGAGGGATCCCCAGTTCCTTCATGATCTTACAAAGCCATGTAATTTCAGACGCAGCTTCTGATATAGCTCTATATTCTGCCTCTGTAGAGCTTTTGGAGACAGTATTTTGTTTTTGTGATTGCCAAGAAATGATATTACTGCCCAAGTAGGTACAAAAGCCACCAGTAGATCGACTTGTAGTTTTGCAGCCTCCATAATCACTATCACTGTAGAGACTTGTAGTCTAAAATCTGTATGCTTATTAAAGGAGATTCCCATTGTGATTGTTCCTTTGACATATCTGAGAATTCGTTTCAGGAGATGGAAGTCGGATACTGTCGGCTCATGCATCCGCTGGCAAACAAAGTTGACAGCAAACTGAATGTCTGGTCGAGTCTGAGTAAGATATTGGAGCTTGCCTGCCAAACTTCGAAAATGAGTAGGATTCTCAAAGAGCGGTTACTGAGGTTTTATCTGACTAAGTGTTTGTGGCAAAGGAGTTGGCATTAGGGCACAGTCGGTCATTCCTGCTACGGCAAGGAGGTCCTCTGCATACTTTTGTTGTGAGAGGAACAGACCAGCCAAATGCAACTGAACTTGGATTCCCAGAAAATAGCTAAGTTGCTGATATGTCTATATTTTGTCTCTCCTTAGCATATATTTATCATTCATTTAGCTAGGATAACTCATTCGTTTGCATCATTTTCTAGTCTTTTCTTTACAATTTGCATGTCTAGGTAGTTCTTGCATCATCCTTGCATACATTGTGCATTTCGGAGTATTTCAGGTATTGAGGAGACGTTGGAAGCGCATCTGTCCGAGCCATGCTCCCCAGCGTTTGTCCGAGCCATGCTCCCTAGCGCGTTCGTCTGAGCCATGCTCCCCAGCGCATCCGTACGAGCCATGCTCTCCAGCGCGTCCGTCCGAGCCATGCTCTCCAGTGCGTCCGTCCGAGCCATGCTTCCCAGCGCATCCCTCCGAGCCATGCTCCCCAACGTCCGTCCGAGCCATCAGCCATGCTCCCCAGCGTGTCCGTCCGAGCCATGCTCCCCAGCGCATCCATCCGAGCCATGCTCCCTAGCGTCTGTCCGAGCCATGCTCCCCAGCGTCCGTCCGAGCCATGCTCCCCAGCGTCCGTCCGAGCCATGTAACATTGCATTCCATTCGACGCGCATGGACTCGATCGCACATGTCAGGAAGAAAGACGTTTGGTTTCACACGCTTCAGGAGATTACCGAACCGACGCTTTACCTTGTCGTTTTAAGTTTTAGGGCTTTCCATGTTGGACTACTATATATACAATTTGTTAAGTCTTTGCTGAGACATCTTATCTTTTATCCCTTATTGCTTCTTTTCCTTAAGGTTAACCTAGCCACCAAAAAACGTTCTGAGACTTGTAATCCGACACCTTAGAGTTTATTCAGTATTTTCATTTGATTTCTTCTACGAGTTGTTCATCTTATTTTTATCTACCTAATAATGCTTGTTTCAATGTTTTCTGGATTTGTATCTTTGGTGATGATTTCCAGATCTGAGTAGTGTGGTAGTTCTTGAGGATGGGATAGATTAGGAGAAGGATCTTAGGATGTAGGGTGTTTAAGCTTTGATTTGTATGATTCCCTTCTGGACTAGTGTTAGAATTACTAGTTTCTCTTTGATCAATTGGAACTAGGTTCGAGACATTTCCACATCCAAAAGGTGTTCGATGAAATGTCTGACCAACTAGTGCCGGAGACTTACGTTCCTAGCCTAAGAGATTAGTTGTCTAGGATGTTTGTTGACGTGAATGAACTTGTTTTTCATGCCATGCTTGATCATGTTTCTCTAGCGAGAGCTAGGTTTGGAAGTGGTTGAGTTTGAGTAGCTTCTGTCAAGAGATTGGATTAGCTAAGAAGTGAAGTTCATTGTTTAGGGATGGTTTGATTTTGGCATGTTAAATACTCTATAGACTAGGATACTCCACCGACATCAATTACTCCCATCCTTAGGACCTTTTATATTTCTGATTTTTATTACATTTCTGAGACTGTTTTGTTTCTTGCTTTTTAGTACATGCTTAGACTCGTTTTTGTTTTCATTCATTTTCGCTTCTTGTCATACATTCTCGCTTCTAGTTCTAGAACACATTTCCGTTTTGCATTCTGATCATTCTAGGATTGTTAGATAAAAACACTCTCTTTGAATTGGCTTGACCTGTGAAATCTTGATTGCTAGCAACATCTCATTTGGATTAACACCTTAAGTACTACAACACATAAGGTTAATTGAACCTGCTAGGACACACAAAAATCTTAGTATCAGTTGCCCCAAATCCTTCATCCTGAATCGTTTGGTTAGCTCACTGAGCAATGTCTCTAACACTTGTGAGTTGTTTCCAGTTATAGCCATATCATCGACATAGAGGAGGAGGAAGATGATGTCCTTTCCCTTGAAGTAATAGAACAATGAAGGATCAGACTTGCTGCAACAGAAGCCAAACTCAAGAAGAAAGGTACTAAACTTATCAAACCATGCTCTCGGTGCTTGCTTTAGACCATAGAGTGCTTTGTGTAGATGACAGACGTAATCTGGTTTTGCAGGATCAACAAAGCCAGTTGGTTGAGTCATATAGACTGTTTCTGTCAAATCACCATGCAAGAATGCATTCTTCACATCCATTTGCTTGATTTCCCAGCCCATAACAGTTGCGGCATGAAGGACAGATCTTACTGTTGCTGTTCTCACAACCGGACTGTAAGTTTCAAGGTAATCTATACCTTCTTCTTGATCGTAACCTTTTGCCACTATTCTTGCTTTTAATTTATCGAGTGAGCCATCAGCATTGAGTTTTGTCCTGAATACCCACTTACTGCCTAAGACATGCATGTCAGGTGTGCGAGGAACAAGAGTCCATGTTCCTGCTTCCTCACAATTGCCATATTCTTCACCGATAGCACCATTCCAGCCTGAATGTTTGAGAGCAACACTAACCGTCTTTGGCTCAGGATTGGAGACTTTAGAGGTAAATAATACATATTGTGGTTTAGGTTTTCTTATACCTGCTTTTGCTCTTGTGATCATCTTATGACCTGGTGTGGATACAATTGTAGGTGCAGAAGGAGAGTCTTCAATCGGTATGTGAGTAGAGTCCTGAGAAGTCGTGTCGGTAGCACTATCAGCCGTTGAGATGTCAGTCACGGCGGAAGGAGATACATTATCAGAATCAGCCTCTGACTGTGACGAAGGAGGAGAGCTATTGCCTATAGGAACAAGATCAGAGCCCGCCATACACCCAGAAATCTCCTTATCAACCACATGAGGTGAAGCTGAAGTCTGCAGTGGTGGAAAGTCTTCTTCATTGTAAGTAAACTGATCACACTGAGAATGAGGAAATGTGCCATTGACAGAGTTTGACTCGACTGAAGATTGGTCTTGTGTTTCTGTATGTTTCTGAATGGCAAAGCTTTTGTTCCAGGCTTGCAAAAGTGGTGTACATAGAGTCTGCTCAGAAGAAAAGACGGTGTGGAAGGGGAATTCTTGTTCAGCAAACAGGACATGTCGGCTGATGTAGACACGCCCAGTAGAGATGAGTAAGCACCTGTATCCTTTATATTTTTCATTATACCCGAGAAAGACACACTTCAAAGACCGTGGATCAAACTTGTTGTGAGCATAGTCTCGAAGTGTAGGGTAGCATGTACAACCAAACACCCTTAATGACGTATAATCTGGCTTGTGACCATGCAGGGCTTCATAGGGACTGCGATGATCAGACAGAGTGGTGGTTGGCAGCAAATTGATGAGGAAGTTCGCCGTGAAGAAAGGTTCAACCCAATATCGATAAGGTACTCTGCTCTTGCACATCATTGCTAGGCCTAGTTCAATCAGATGCCTATGTTTGCGTTCTGCTAAGCCATTTTGCTGTGGTGTATGTGGACAAGAAATTAATTGTTGAATCCCATGTTGTTGGAGATGACTCAAAAACTTTGTACTTATAAATTCTCCACCACCATCACATTGAAAACTACCAATTTTATTCTAAAACTGATTTTCCACTAATGCTTGAAACATAGTGAATACTGAAAAGAAGTCTGACTTTAACTTAAGTGGATACAACCAGCAGAAGCGAGAGAAGTTGTCTATGAAAATAATATAATTGGTGCAGGTCCCCATAAGTCGCAGTGAATGCGTTGTAGAGGCCTTGAAGTAGTCGTGCTTGAAGAAGAGAAAGGTAATCTAGTGCTTTTCCCAAACTGGCATGCTTCACAGATGCCATTGGAGCTTTTATTGATAACTATTTCTTTGGTTGTTGACAGATTCTAAAGAACTTGTTGACTTGGATGCCCCAACCTCATGTGCCACACATCTTCAGAAGTTGAGTGATGCCGAGAGGAGTAGAGAGCTTGAATCGGAGAGTCCTTCAGAATGTAGAGACCTTCGTTACTGTTGTTTCCCAGAGCTAGAAGCCTCTTTGTTGCCTTATCAAGAATTTCAACATGATGATCATCAAAGTTAACAGAACATGGATTATCTCTGGTAAGCTTCGAAACTGATAGCAGAGATTTTGCAATGTTAGGACAAACTAAGACATCCTTTAGAGTGAGCTTACCTGAGCTTGCTGGCAGACTGGTAGATCCAGTGTGAGTGATAGGTAGAAAGTCTCCATTACCAACCATGACAGAGTCTGACCCAACGTATGGACTTGATTGTTGTAGGTTATGGTGAGAGTTGGTGATGTGAGCAGTGGAACCGGAATCAGGAACCCATTCATTGCTGGAGTGATTAGTGACATTAGTGATTCTCATAGCAGTTAAGGCCAGCAGAAGCTCTTCTTGACGATAAATGTTGTTGTACCGATGCCAACAAGACAGAGCAGGGTGACCAGGTTTTCCACAGATTTGACAGATGACTCTGGTTTCTATGTTCGAGGAGCTACCAGAGACTGAAGATCCTTGAGTGATTTGCTGATGAAAGCCCTTGCCTTTAGTAGTGAAGCCGCCACGTCCTCTTAATCCACCAGAACGACCATTTCCTCTTCCTCGACCAGAATAGTTGGTGTAGAAGGCCAAGTGAGGAGAAACGTCAACTGAGGTGCTATAGTTAGATAACCTATCCGCATAAGTTATCAACCGAGAGGCAACATCATCGAAGGTAGGAGGTGGTTGAAGGTCAATCATTCCTTCAACTGAGACTTTCACAGGCTCATAATCTCTTCCTAACCCTCTTAACGCAGCAAAAATTTTCATTTTCTCAGGAACAAGACTACCTATGGAGGACAGTTGCTCACACACATTCTTAATATCTCTAAGGTAATCACCCATGGGTCTCTCTAGTTTTTCCGCAGATTGTAGCCTACTTTGTAGCTCAAAGAGACGAGAAGATGATACCTTGTTGAAATGATTTGCGAGTGCTAACCACAGTTCTTGGGCTGTTTTGGTGCCAGCAACTTCAGACAGAATATCTTCAGACAACGAACTGAGAAGCCAAGCACGCACAATCTGATCAGCCCTGGACCATTCACCGTAGTCTGGATTTGGAACAGTGGTAGCCTTGCTTGTTGGGAGAGACACCGGAATCATCTCAGGCGGAGCAGGAAGAGCACCATTGACGAAGCCAAGTAAGTTTTGCCCAGAGAGAAAGGATTCAAACTGAGCTTTCCAAGAGATGTAATTTTTCTGTGTCAATTTGAGAGTAACACAGTTTGTGATGTTCAATGCAGGAAAAGAGTAGAGATCCATGGATTGATTAACCATGGATATGCTGTGCTCTGATACCATGATGAAATCGTAGGATCAATGTTTTAGTGAAGAAGATAAGTTCATGACTTTGATATTATTTCTCCTTAAAGTTCTTGGTTACAATATTGTTCATATTTATACTATTGAGGATTAGGTTTAACATGTCACCTCTACCTCTAAACCCTTGAACTTATTGGTCAACATAATCTCTTGATTGGAACAGCTGTGATGACTTTTACTTTTAAGACATTGCTTGACAGCTTCCTTCTTCTCATCTAGATTCTTTTTCTCTTTGTCTTGTTTTGTAGGTGGACTTGAGACTTTCTTATTGGGCTCCAATTCCTTGGTGGATTCTGACTTCTTCTCAACGGGCTTGGGCTACTAACCCATCTTAGGCCCAATAACTTTTGGTTTTGTCTCTTTGTTGTCCAAAGAGAATTCTAGATTAGAGTTCGAGTTTGATTCTCTTTTGTCCTCCTCTGCGTTGACTGAGCGATGACTGAGCGATGAACCTCAGATCGTCTATTACCAAAAACAGAGTAAAATTAGTGTTTATTCTTAAAAGGCAAGTAATCTTCTTCTTAGGCTATGGACGGTTAGGGTAAAACCGTTAAATCTATAGAGATGTTTAGCAAGATTCATGAGAAAGGTATAGTTTCTGATACTATTCATGAAGCTACAACACTGTTCTCTGCGCTCGGGAAGCTAAAAAAGCAAATTCTTCATATTCATAGTCTCATAAATTAAAACCACGGATTTAAACAGAAGTTTTGCAACTAAAGCTAGTACAAGTCATAAATATGTTTATGAGGATGATAACACACAAAAATAAAATAAGAAAAGTTTCATCTGGTGAATAAAACAAGCGAAGTAGCAGAGCGAGCAATAGTGTTGTGGGAGGCTAATACCGCCGCGGGGGCCTATCGAGGAATCTTTTCAAACGGCGCTCCAAAGAAAAGAACCACAATGTTGACAGCCTTTAAAGTTGGGTAAGTGGTGGTATTCCGGTGAATATTTAGCCAGCGTAAGATAAAGATTCCACCCTCCCTTGTAACTTAGTTTTAAACCCCTTTCTTCATCATCCACATCAACGAAAGCAATTCTGCAGTAAAGAGAAGTAACACACAAGGGTAGTCAGTCAATCTTACAGTTGGTATAATAATGAAAGTAAAGAAAAAATAATATTGGAGATGAGGAATAAGTAGCACACCCTAAGCGAGCACCGGTTAGACACTCAATGGGAACAAAAACCCTCAAGACTTGACATCCCCATGACTCAAAATGTTTCGTCAATGCGCTCTTGGTCTCATCTCTGGTGAGGGAAGTATCCAATCCCCTAACTAAAATAGTATAGTCGTTGTTCATATTAATTAGCATCTTCAGTTTCGTAACAGCACTCGTGTGTTGCCAGTTGGTCCATTTTCTCTACGGGTTCTTCCTCCTCCTCCTATACCGTTATATGGACAAAAAAACCAGGATTTCTTTGTGAGTCAAAAGTCAGTAGAGTAGAAAGCTATAAAGTGTAAAGGTATCATCATTTTGTTGTCAGCCTACACAATACAAATCAATGCAACAGCAACAAACTGCAGATCATCAGATGAACGATACCATGGAGGATGGAGTATCCGGGGATTTGGTCAGTAACATCTCCTGCAGGTTTTTTTACATATAGTTTCAGTCAAGTCAGCAGAAACAGAGACCCGGCCCCTAGCTAGCTAGTAACCAGAACTTATAAGTTATTATTGAAGAAACATGCATATATACCTTCATTGAAATCCCCGGTAGTAGATCAGCATTCCCCATGAGAAAATCCTGCAGGTTTTTCATAGTTTCAGTCATCTCTTTGAAAGATTTCTCCTACTTCACCACCAAATTCTAAATCAATTCTGGTTTAATGTCTGGGTTAAGATCCCAAACACCTATTTCAAGTTTTGAACTGTATGTGACATTAATCCTGTCCAAAATCGTTTTCAAATTGTTTGGATTCAAATTTAAAAATTAAAAAAAGGGGTTAAGATCCGCACCACCAATTAGAATCAGATTTACCATTACTATGATTACATTATTTTTATTACTTATTACTTTTTTTTTTGGACAAATTTTTATTACTTATTACAAACTTTAAGATAATTAAAGAATTCCATTGAAGTATATCCTTCATTTTCCTCTTTACGTTTTCCATCCAATTATAACGTAATCAAAATAATACCAAGCACATATGATTTCATGGTCATTAACAATGCATTCCAATCCATGATTACTCTCCCTCAACTATTGCATTAAGTTTTCTTTATGAACTACAACACTAGTATCTAGGATTGTTGTTCGGGTCATTCATATTTGGGAAGTTCGAAACTTTGGAAGAAACAATATCTTACTAAGTCTTGAATGTCTCCTTCTAGATGAAAATGTATATGTTCTCTATTATTTTTGTTTAAATATTATGATTTTCTGTTTTTTATTTATTTTTATAATGAGAAACTCTTCCAGGGTTCTGTTTATCTCTATTATCTCTATTATTTTTGTTTAAATATTATGTTAATATAACCATTTATATAATTCAAAAAATGCATTTATGTATTTTTGAAAATCCCCCTAAATTATATGTACTAAAAAACATAAATGTATCATAACATAATTGCTTTATCACCCTATGATATAACAGAAAACAATAATTTCAAAATTTAATTTATTGTTAATCATACTATTTATATTAAAATGATTAGAAGTAGAGACAATATATAGAAAATAAAAAAATATATTAAATTTCACACACTTTTATTTTCATGAATTTTTATAAAAACTGGTTAAACTTATGGGGGATTTTCAAAAATACCCTTTTTCCTATTTCACTTTTTAAAAATACCCTTTGATGTTGGTCATTTTCAAAAATACTCATTTTCTATGAATAAAATCACTAAATTTTAAACTCTAAACTCCAAATACTAAACCCTAACCCCTCAAAACTATATCCTAAATGTTAAATGAGAACCCAAACCTAAAAAAAAATTCTAAAAATTAATTTAACACATTGAAATTATGTAAAAGAGGGTAAAAATAAAAATGTTCAAAAAAGAGGGTATTTTTGAAAAAGGGTATCCCAAAAAGGGTATTTTTAACAAATTCTCTAAACTTATAGTGTAAGATATTTTTGGGATATTGTTTTAATAAATCATTTTAAAATTGAATTATCATATATAAAACTATTTTTTGTTAACTATTACTTGTAGATGATGACAATAAACTTAATATATAGGACAACATAAAATTATCAATCAAAAAAATTAGGTAAGATCTTACACTTTTCTTTCTAGACTACTTATCAGTTTTTTATTTTCCAAAAAAGAAAAAAAAAATATATAATTTATCTTAACTATTTAACGAAAATACCATATATAGTTGACTTTGCTATAAGTAATGGTCTTATTACTATAATAACATACTGTTTAAATAATTTCAACAATACATTGTAATCAAAAATATTTAATAATATTTACTTTAAATTTTCTCTTTTTCATGACCCTTCTATGAAACACTATATAACATATATAAATTATAAATTGTAGTTGCACCGTAGTATTATGAATATTATTTTTTAAATACATATATTAACAATTACATTTATACATTTCATATATAATTGAATAAAAATTTTATTTTATATTTCAAAATAATAATAATATTATAATAATTATTTGTGGAAAATCACTATCCATGAAGATGGAGGCATATCAAAAGGCACTTCAAACGTTTGGACCGAGCCAAATAAAAGTTAATTATACGAGATAAAGTGAGTCATGAAAAAGCGAGCAATGGTAAAAATGGTAGATCAATATTTCATATTTTAAATTTATAAAAGTCAAATGTTTATTTAAGAAATAATTTATGAAACAATTTTTTTTGGGGCAAGTTAATTAAAGAGTGATGGAGAGATAACATTTATTATGATAATGTTTAGTATGTTTATTATTTGGAGTTTAGAATTTAGGGTTTAAAACAGTGGCGGAGCTAGGATTTTGACTTATGAGGGTCAAAATGTAAAAACAAAAATTTATAGGGGTCAATATTGATATTGCACAAGGGTCAATTTGAAAATTTTAAAAAAAAATAGTTGATTTTGAAATTTCATCAGGGTCAATTGATCCAGGTGTTTGGTCATTGGCTCCGCCCACTTTAAAATTTAGTTATTTTGTATATAGATAAGGGTATTATTGAAAATAGATTACAAGAAAGGGATTTTTTTTTAATTATTTTTTGTTAAGTATTACTTTTAGATGATGAAAGTAAAATTAATATATAGAACAACATAAAATTATCTATCAAATTAATTATATTTTGTAAGGTCTTTCAATTTTCTTTTTAGACTACTTATTAGTTATTTTTCCAAAATAACAAAAATGTACATAAATATAATTTATCTTAATTACTTAACAAACAGATGAAATTAAATTGATATTGCGGTAACTAAAACAATGGTCCTATTACTATTGTAACATATTGTTTAAATATTTTTAATAATACTGTAGTAAGCACAAATATTAGTAATGTGTACTTTCATTTTTCTCTCTATCTCAAAATGACTCTTCTATGAAGCATCATATAACAAATATATATATTAAAATATTATAGTTAAAATTTAATATTATGAAAATTAATTTTCAATACATATATTAACAATTACATTTACATTTCATATACAATTGAATAGAAACTTCATTCTTTAATTCAAATTAAAAATGTATATATAACCCACGCATCGTGTGTGCTACTTTCTAGTATATACATAAATTTTGGAATTAAACACACATTAAAGCTTTGCAACCTTACAGTACTCACAAATCTCAATAGGTCTATTTGCAACCTTAGAGTACTCACAAATCTATAGAGATGTGTTAGGCAAACTCATTAGAAAGGTGTAGTTACTAAATACTATTCATGAAGCTATACAAAACTGTTCTCTGCGCTCGGGAAGCTATAGCGAATTCCTCATATTCATGATTTCAAAAATTTATAACATAAATTAAAACCACGGAATTCAAACAGAAGTTTTGCAACTAAATATAGCTAGTACAAGCCATAATATATGTTTATGAGGATGATAACACATGAAAATAAAATAAGAAAGTTTCATCTGGTTAAGAAAACAAGTCAATTAGGAGTGAGACGCCGCTGACGCCGGTACGGATCAGCGAGGAATCTTTTCATACGGCGCTCCATAAGAATAATACCACAATGTTGACAGCCGGTAAAGTTCGGGAAGATGGAGTATTCCTGTTGCTTTATAGCCAGCGTAAAAGGAACTCCCTTGTAACCTAGTTGTAAAGCCCTTTGTACATCATTCACATCAATGAAAGTAAATCTGTAAAGTAAAGAAGAGGATAACACAAAGGGTCAATCTTTACTAAAGCTGGTGTGAAAGTAAGGAAAAAAAAAAAAAAAAAAAAACAAACCCTAAGCGTTCACCGGTTAGACACTCTATGGGAACAAAAACCCTAAAGACTTTAAATCCGCAGGACTCAAAATATTTCGTCAATGTGCTCTTCATCACATCTCTGGGAAGGGAAACATCCAATCCCCTAGCTAAAATAGTAAACTCGTTGTTTCTATTTGCATCTTCAGTTTTGAAACAGCACTCATGTGTGTCTTCTTCTTCCTCGTCGTCGTCGTCGTCCTCTTCTTCCTCCTCCTCCTACTATACGTTATAGGGACAAGAACCAGGATTTCTTTGTGAGTCAAGTCAGTAGTAGAAAGCTCTAAACTATAAAGTGTAAAAGAATCATCATTTTGTCAGCCTACACAATACAAATAATTAAATGTAGATACCTTGGAGGATGAAGTATCCGGGGCCTTGGTCAGAAAAAACTCCTGCAGGTTTTTTACACATGGTTTCAGTCAAGTCAGCAACAGAGGCCCCTAGGCTAGTAACCAAAATTATTAAAGAAACATGCATGCATATACATTCAATTCCATCCCCGGTAGATAAGCCTTTCCCATGAGATAATCCTGCAGGTCTTTCGTAGTTTCAGTCATCTCTTTGAAAGATTTCCTCAATCTCATCATTTCCTGCCATTCAAATAATGAATTAGACTCATCAATGTCTGATCTATATATATATCTAGAGAAACAAAGTGTGGTGAAAACAAATACAGAATCGAAGCATATGATCTTAATTAGTTCAAAGTTTTTTTTTTTTTTCTCTCTTTCAGTCATCTCTTTGAAAGATTTCCTCAATTTTTTCATTTCCTGCCATTCAATTAGAAGAGAGAGAAAAAAAAAAAAGGAATTAGAAAAATACTCATTAATGTCTGATATATATATCTAGAGAAATTAAGTGTGGTGAGAATCGAAGCATATGATCTTTAGTTCAAAGTCTTTTCATTTCAAGTAGTAAATAGAAGAAACGTCGTTATTAATATTTACAGAATCATACCTTCTCCTGATCAGATGTCTTCTTGCGCTTCTTCTTGGGTTCCAAATCATCTTCAACAGTTTGCTACAGATAAGAGTAAATTTAACACTATGTGAGAGTGAGAGAGAGGACACATATATTAAGTTTGTCAAAACAAGTAATTAACTAGCTATACTAAACTAGTATGTAACTAATAGAGTCTTTTAGTTACATAATCTTGAACCAAAAAAATATGAATTAGACAAATACTCATTAATGTCTGATCTATATTATATATATCTAGAGAAATTAAGTGTGGTGAAAAAAGATACAGAATCGAAGCATATGATCTTAGTTCAAAGTTTATTTTTTAATTTCAAGTAGTAAATAGAAGAAACGTCGTAACATGGATCGCCTAATTAATATTTACAGAATCATACCTTCTCCTCAGATGTCTTCTTGGGTTCCAAATCGTCTTCAACAGTTTGCTACAGAGAAGAGTAAATTTAACACTTTGCTACAGAGAAGAGTAAATTTAACACTATGTGAGAGTGAGTGAGAGAGAGAGAGGACATAAATATTAAGTTAAGAAGTCGTTTGTGGCACTTCTTCTGTCAATAGAAAGATTATTAAGAAAAGAGAAAGACGAACTGTTAAGTTTTCTGACCTTGCTCTTAGATTTCTTCTTGCGTTTCTTCGGATTTACATCCGTCTCAGAATTCTGTGGCTCTCCCTCAGCTTAAGCATCAAAAGAAACAGTTCGAATTAGCATAATACAACAGTTCAATCTCACCAAACTATCTCCATACATATGTATATGCATATGCCTTGTATAATAAAGAGCAAGCTAAGCAGATTTTATATATGTTATGTTGATTGGTTAAAATACAAACCCTCGAGCAACAAAGAAACCTAAATTTTCTTACCTTTCTGCAAAGGCTTCGTGCCCTCACCATCTGGTGATTCAACATCGGTGGATGTGGAGCATCTCTTCAGTCTCTTGCCCTCCTTGCCCATGGAGAAGATAGAGTTGAAAATACCAAGCGGCTATTTTTTTTTAATTTTACTAGGCAAACAGAACACTGGTCGTGGTTTCGAGCTTAAGTTAGGGTACAAAAATATATACATTCCATGTGGAATTAAACGACATCGATCAATAATTTCCGTAAATACATATATACATAAATTTTGGAATTAAACAATAGTTAAAGGACATTATTTGCTTGTAATTAAATTTGTGACTCTTTTATTAATATATTCTCAACCTATACATTCATGATAATATTCTTAATAAACTAGTTCTAGAGTACACTTTGAAATTGAAACTTTTGATCTTTTTATCGGATCTTCCCAGAACTAAAAAAAACATATCAAAAAAATGTATTTTTCTAGAAAACAAATTCCTCACATTGTTTACCACATAATAACATATAATAAGATAATATTTTTTTCCAAAAATTCTTTGTAATATGTGGTCCCATCAATAATATATCAAAATATATATATTATATACATGTACATTAATTTTTGTTAGAGTTTATTTCTAATATTTTTACTATATCAAAAGCTTTGAGTGTTTTCTTTAAAACATGATAATTGTTATTTTTTCTTCTAACTGTATTTAAAATATATATTTAGTTATAATGATTAAATTTTATTGTATGTGAAGGGTGGAAATACTTTGAAGTTATTGCAATCTTTTAGTTAGAAGAATATATATGTATAGTCTGGTTTTGAATCTTTTAGTTAGCTTGAAAAGTTAGATGGGATTGTGGAGATGTCGGAAAGTTATCGAGGGATATATTCATATTTGGTTAGAACGTTGAGCAAATTAAGGCATGTAAGCAAGGCTTGTCGGATATCTTGTGATATGTCAAACTTCCCTGTGAAATGATAGAGAAACAGTAAACATGTCGCTGTTGGAGAGTTTGTGCGATGAGTACACCATGTTTGCTAAATAGGTCTATGTGCAACATTACACTCAAAAAAGTGGGTGCGAGTGTAAATCATTGTTAAATCTATAGAGATGTTAGGCAAGATTCATGAGAAAGGTGTAGTTAATAATACTATATATCTACAGCACTGTTCTCTGCGCTCAGGAAGCTGAAGCAAATTCTTCATATTTCATGGTCTCATAAATTCAAACCACGGAATTCAAACAGAGCGAGTTAGAAAACTATCATCTGGTGAATAAAACAAGTAGCAGAGCGACCAACATTTTATGGGGCCTATAGAAGAACCACAATGTTGACAGCCGCTAAAGTTGGGAAAGTTGTGGTTTTCCGGTGGATATATAGCCAGCTTAAGATAAAGATTCCATCCTCCCTTGTAACCTAGTTTTAAAGCCCTTTGTTCATCATCCACATCAATGAGAGCAAAACTGTAAAGAGAAGTAACACAAGGGTCAATCTTAAAGTTAATATTGAGGTAAAGAAAAAAATATTAGAGATCAGGAACAAGCAAACCCTAAGCGATCACCGGTTAGACACTTTATGGGAACAAAAACCCTTATGACTTCAAATCTCCATGACTCAAACTGTTTCCTCAATGCGCTCTTGATCTCATCTCTGGTAAGGGAAGTATCCAATCCCCTAACTAAAATAGTAAACTCGTTGTTTCTATTTGCATCCTCAGTTTCGAAACAGCACTAATATGTTGCCAATTCCTCCATTTTCTCAAGGGGTTCTTCCTCCTATATATAAGTTATAGGGACAAAAACCAGGATTTCTTTCTGAGTCAAGTCAGTAGAAACTAAATCAGCTATAAAGTGTAAAGTATCATCATTTTGTCAGCGTGCAATACAAATAAATGCAAGTATGCAACAGCTATAAATTAAACAAACAGAGATGAACTTAAATTTACCTTGGATGCAGTATCCCGGGGCCTTGGTCAGTAACATCTCCTGCACGAATTCCATAGTTTCAGCCAAGTCAGCAACAGAGACCCCTAGCTAGTAACCGAAACTCGTTAAAGAAACATATACCTTCAATGAAATCCTTTCCCATGCTAACGGTTGCATCCTCCATCTACATTTTACAAAAAAAAACACAAAAAATGTAACTAATGATCGCATGTCCCAACCACTCATATAGTATCTTTCAGAAGGTATCATCATTACCTGCAGTAACAGAGCAGTTGGCATACCAACAATGTCACTCCTTCCAGTAACAACTGCTTTTTTTTTCCTTGGATTCCATGGACAGAAAGATCATCGTTGAATCCTGAGACAGATTTCAACAACTCTTCTTTCGATGAATCCATCTTCAGCAAGGCGAATTTCGAAAGATTTAATTCCAATGGAGTCACAAGCTCTCTACTTGTTCCTCACATAAGTTGTAGAATTATTTTTGTCTCCAACAATCCTTCCTGTTGGGAAAGCTGCCTGAGAAAGCAAGTAGAGATCCACCTGCAGAACAGAGATCACAAAAAGAGTAGAGAATGAGTACAAACAAATTGGTCTTACCTTTGAGATTGGAGCAACATTGTAACTGAACATCCCAAGGAGTACTAATAGGTCCACATTCTTTTGAGTTTTTATTAAGCTTTGATATCATTAAACCCTGAGTGTATCATTAAACCCTGAGTAAAAAAAAGGCCTATAGTAGTTAAACATTCCTAAGTAGATTTGAGTTATGAGTAGCTAAGGTTAAGATAAAGTGGAATCTCAAAGTATCAAACGGTTCAGTCTTTTTGAGATTTTAAGCTTCAATAACAGTGTATAAAAGCTAGAGACCAGTACACATAAAGTTACTGTTTTGTTGTGGAACTAGTAAGAAGTAAAGGACCTAGCAGGAAGGAACATACCTGATTAGCTGTTTTGTTAAGTGCCAGTTAAAACCAGGCTGATCATTTGCTTTTGTTAGCTCTGGACCAAGGTTGGGTTTGAAGTTTCTCGATCCATTTCTTCATGAGAAGTTTTGCGCCATTAGTGGGACGCAAGAAAACCATACAGCTACATATATAAGTCCTCCCCTTTTTACCCGGAGGTGGTAAAGCGTGAGAGTGATCCAACGGCTAAATATGGAACCATAATCAAGAAGATTATAATAAATACACTAACTAAGTCAATGCCATTGATGAAGGAGATGCATGAGAGAATGAACATACTGCAGTCATATCATCCATAAAGTATGCATCGTGTGCTTTCCCTCCAAATACTGAAACGGATCTTGAAACCAGACCATCGTTGTACATGACACTGTAACCTAACTCGAAATTTTATGCAAAAGATGTTGCGGCAATACAAGCTCTTAGCATAAACATAGATTACCAGATACAGAAACAGGGACACGTAAATATTCAACTTGGACCAAAACTGGCAGCTACTCTTACATCCACAAGTTGAACATCTTTTTTGTTATTCATAGGATTCAGCCACGCACGGAGGTACTAAACACAGCTCAAAACCGAAACATCAGGAACACTAAACAAACTTATGTATGATTCGAGCAATCAGTGACATAAAATTAGCTAATCCAACGAACAAATGTCTATCCAAATCTCATATTTCGCTAAATTAGCATACGCAAAATCCTAATTTCTAAGTCATTTTCAGCTAGATTTCATGAACTGAAAGCTAAGAATACCACTTATCGTTAACCTTGTAGAGAGTAGCGTAATCCTCAGCGATGACGAGGACTTGATCCTGATGCTTCTGTCTAGAAACACTAATCAACCAGTTGTTGAGAAAAGGCAAGTAAGGATAGCTCACGGCGCAGACGATCACGGTACCGTTCTTAGCGACGAACTTGGCGGCTTGAAAGAGGGTATAGTCGCGCCATCTGGATTGAGAAGAAGAGAGCCTGTTTGGAAACGGGAATAAAGGAGATCCAGCCCAGGGTAAGAATACGCCGAGGATAACGAGGAGAGCGAGTAAGAGGAGGAGACCGTTGCGGCTGAAGAGTGAGATTGGACGGTTCGAGGCTGATGAATTAGAAAGAGGAGAGGACGAGAACGGGTTTGTGAATGGGTTTTGGATTGGACGCTGGTGAAGGAACTGTTGCTGCGCCAATCGAAAAACTGTTGGGATGGTCATGGTAATATAGTTTGGTTTAGGTAAACCGGGAATCAAGTGTGATTTCCCTGGTTAATCCAAATGCAATTTTTGATAAATTACCTTTGAAAACGCAAAACAAAGCACACAGTCATCTTAATCTTATCAAGTCTCAATCTTATTCAAAACACAAACAAAAACAAAGCTCACAATCAACTTATTCCTCCTCTCTCTCTCTCTCAACAAATTGTCAGAATTTGTTGCATCCAAAAGATTGCTCATCATCATGGACACAGTCAACTCAGCACAAGATCCTTCACAAACCCCAACCTCTTTGAACACAGCTTCAGGGTTCACCCAACTTTTGGGGATACCAAAGTTCACTCCTGGTGCATCATATATGTTTACATGTTTTACAAATCTATACCATTTACATTACCTCCAAAAAAAATATATTTTACCACTGAATCAATATGCTCTACCACCCTCTTATTCACCTTCCTTGATTATCAAATCCAAATACAACAATATACCTTGTCATATAATATTTAAACAATAAATCATAATTAAGGAAACAAAGTTTGTACACTTTTATTAAGAAAATTATATATCGTCTTGCGTTTAGAGTTTATATTTTACAATTAAATGAAATTATTCATGTTTGAGTTAATAAACGAGAATTAGAATTTTGGTTTTAAAAAACAAAATTATATTTTGGTTTGAGTTTATAAATGAGTGGTTAGCATTTAGATTTAATAATTAGAAAAATTTATATATCGGTTTGGATTTATAAAATAATGGTTAGAATTTAGATTTTATAATTTAAAAAATTATAAATAATGTTACAGTTAATATTTTAAAATTTAGATTTAAGATTTTTTATTTTATTAAATTATCTATATTAACATTTTTGAAGTACATTTTGTATTCTACCTTTTAGTTAACAAAATTAATTACCATATATTAGTTAATTATTTTGTGTTCTGGATAAATTTTAATTACCATATATTAGTTAATTATTTTGTGTTCTAGATAAATTTTAATTAGTTCTGGATCAAATAAGAAGAACAGACAGACAATGTTAAAACAATCAATCTATGTGACTTAAAACTACATGTTTTGTTTCATAGAACAAAAAAGACCAAAGCAAACCAAATGGGCTACCAAAAACAGAGTAAGATTTATTTATTCTTTAAAAGCCAGTAATCTTCTTGTAAGGTCACTGGAAGTTGTGAATCCTCTTAGCCGATGTAAAAGTGTTGGATAGAAGCATGGCTATGGTCATTGGTCCTACACCACCAGGAACAGGAGTGATGGCTGATGCAACTTTGCTAGCCTCCTCATAGCAAATGTCTCCAACCAATCGATAGCCACGGGCAGCACTTGAATCCTGCAGGTTCATATGATGTACATATATGAAAGTCGCATACTGGTTAACTCGAAATCCATTAGATAACTGAATTACGCCATTACCATATGTCAAAATTGTCCACTCACCTCAACAGGATTGATCCCGACATCAATGATGACTGCTCCCGGTTTTATCCAGCTTCCTCTGACCATGTTTGCTTGTCCAACAGCTGAGATAATAATATCAGCTTCTCTTGTGATTTCTTCAGGGTTCTTGGTTCTTGAGTGGATGATGGTAACAGTTGCATCTTCTCTCTAGAATTAACATAATACATCAATAAAGACTGAAAATATAACCAATCCCAAAATGGCATCTTTCAGAAGGTTTCATCATTACCTGGAGTAACAGAGCAGCTGGCATACCAACAATGTTACTCCTTCCGATAACAACCGCTCTTTTTCCTTTGATGCCAATGTTGTATCTATGCAATAACTCAATGCATCCTTTGGGAGTACACGGAACAAATAAGGGTTCTCTTCCACGCATAGCAAGGCGTCCAATATTTAGCGGGTGGAATCCGTCAACGTCTTTCTCTATACTAACCGCATTCAATATGTTCTGCTCATCCATATGCTGCACAAACATCCCAAAAACACTATTGTAATTCACTTGTCTATTCTTTTAAGTTATGAATATGATCATAAGACTTTAATATGTTTACCGATGGGAGAGGCAACTGAACAAGGATTCCATGGACAGAAGGATCATCGTTGAAGCCCGAGACAGATCTCAACACCTCCTCTTCTGATGAATCTTCAGCGAGACAAACTTCAAACGATTTAATTCCAACAGAGTCACAAGCTTTCTTCTTGTTCCTCACATAAGTGGCAGAATCCTTTCTGTCCCCAACAAGGATGACTGCTAAACCAGGAACCACACCAATCGATTCCTTCATTCTTGAAACTTCGATTGTGATCTCATCTCTAATCTTTTTTGCCACAGCCTTTCCATCAATTACAGTTGCGGTACCCTCTGATTTTGTCTCAGCTGTTAGAGAAAAACCAAAATTTATGATTCCGACGAGAGGCTAAAGAAACACAATTTTCCAGGGAAACAACAGCCTAATTGTCAACAACACCCAATTAAAGTGGAATTTACAATTTTCCAATCGATGCCAAGTTCAGTTCCGTGTTCAAAGGGTTTAATAATTACCGGAAATGGCAGAAATGGGAGAAGATGAGGAGGAGCGAATGCAGCCACGGCCAGAAGCAGTGGTCTGAAAGCGGAGTTGGCCGACGCATTGACGGAGGAGGGAAGTACCGTTGCGGCGGTTCAAATGGAAGAGACGCGACGTCATGGAGGAGGAGCAGTCGGTAAACATCATCGACGCCATTTTTTTACAAGGCAAACAGAACACTAGTCTGCTCGTCGTGGCTTCGAACTCTGAGGTGAATTAGAAGAAGGTAGTGATGGAGACAGAAGACTAGGAAGATTCCTTTCAAATTCGGTAGAGAGAAGAAACGATGAATTGAAGAAGAAGAAGAAAATGACTTCGTCGGAGACTACTAACTAGGGTTTGGTTTCTTCCAATTAATTTCACGCTTCAATAGGGTTTAAACTTCAAATCTCAAACCGGTTTGTTGAATTTACTTGAATTTTCCGGTTTTCTTATACCAGTCAAAGACTGTTTACTTTTTAAAAAAATAAATCCAAGAGTGTAATTAATGTTTTTTTTTGGGCAAAATAATAATTTAGTGTACCTATGTTGTATGTTGTAGCTTTTTTTTTTTTTTTTTTTACCAAGGTATGTTGTAGCTTTTTTTTTATTTGATTAATCATCTTTTCGATTCTTAAGATTATCATGTTTATTTTTCACTAATCAATAGTACAAGTTTGTACAACTACGGTCCACTCAAATATGTTGTGGTCTAAAGTAGTTCCACACGAGCTCGACGGATCGGATCGAGTCAAGAGTGGTATCGAGGTACAAAGAAATGATGTCGGATACGAGAGATACATTCACATATTAGACCAATGTTGAATACAAATCTTATTTCCTTTTGTTTTGTTTTTCCCTGACAGGAAAAGAAACTAGAGAAATTTCAACACATCATCCCATCAAAATTTGAGAGTTTGTTACTTTTTCTCCACTACGATTCTTCAAAATAAGGATTTGGTTTCTGTACAGTTTTAAGCAAAAGAAGTTGAAACATGTGGTCTTACCATACGGGAGAAAAAAGGTTAGATTGCAAGTGTGCCTTCAATAATCTGGTTATCGTCAGACGTATCAGGTGGTGATGGTGATTTTGGTTTGCTCGTACCTCTGGAGAACCCGTAGCCTAGGGAGCTTCCACTTGCCTCACATAGCTGTACCATCATGGAATCCATTAAACTTGACATTAAGAAGTAATCTAGTTTTTTTCTTATAGACAAAAACATACCTCGGCTAGTTCAGACAAGTGACGAGATCTGAACTCGTTGATCGTTGCTGCAATTTCTGACGTCGGTAATTTGGCCTGAAAAAGAAGCTGACAAGGTTAACAATTGATCTCATCTTTGACTACAAGAAGAATCTCTTGAGGCCATGATCAACGTCATGTGCATGACGAAGAACCTCTTGTACCTGTGCAAGAACAGCAGCTGCCAACTGTAGACTTGGCTCCAGCGTCTCCGGAACAACCTAAATTTTTTTGGGTCGAGTCTAATCAGTCTACATTGAAAAACTTGTGTAATAACTAATAATATAAAGAGAAGAAGAGTTATAAAGATATTACAGCGGTGGCGCCGGCTTTTTCAAGATTGAGGCCATGATCAACGTCATGTGCACGAACAAAGGTTTTGACATTGGGGAAATATTTGCTGAGAGCCCAGACACACCTGTAATTTGCTCCAGGTGTGTCTAGAGCAATAGCCGCAGCACATGCTCTCTCAGCCCCAATTTTGTGGAGTACCTGCACGTACAAGTAAAACAAAGTCAAAAAATTTGGATGATGGGTGGCTGTACAATTGATTAGTTTCACTGGCTTTCTACTCGTACCTCTCTACTACCAGCGTCTCCAAAATAAACTGGTAGATCTAGGGAACGACCAATTGCTACTCTATCACTGTAAAATAGGAATTTTGTGGTGCGAAATGAGACAAATCAAATGCTGTTTATATACATTAAATAACACAATGCAAAAAATGTCATGTTACCTGCTGACATCGAGGGCAACAAATGGGATAAGTCTTTCTGAAAGAAGCTGAGCAATTATCTGCGTAGCAGAAAGCAGGGGTCAATACGAATTTAATTATATAACACCTAGCAGTCTCTAAATCAAACTATCTATCCTTCTCGAGAAGTTTTGTTTTCTCAAAGAGCTTAGATAATGATACCGACCTGACCAATTCGTCCAAATCCGCAAATAATGATGTGGCCCTGTAAATCATCCGTCTGCAAATAAATTCAGACAAAAGAAAACGACCAGTCATCACCAGTCATCTTTACTAACCTTGTAATGGTTTTTTCAACCAAAGAATGCATAAGCTTCAGAAGGATGCTAAGGTCAAGTATGGTCTTATTTATCTATATGATTTTGCAACAATAAGTATGGCCTTATTGTTTTAATTTTACAAACGATGCTCAAAATGGTGAAAAAATATTTATTTACAAGTGTTGTGAAGGAGTACCTCGCTTTCAACAGGTAATAAACTTCGAACATCTTGTAACTCAAATTTAGACGCAATTAATTGGCCGCCGGCAGCTAACCAAGGCGTAAGAGCCATTGATATTCCCACGACGAGAAACAGCAACGAAGATAGCTGCGAAGTCATTATACCCTGGAGGAAACACCAATCAAGCCTTAAACATGGGAATAAAGTAGAACGGAAACCTCTGTCCATGAAACATGGCAATATCGTTTTCTAGTTTTTATCTGAATGAAAAATTATAAACAAATAAAAACTGCTAGCATCATGATGTGAGCTTAACTTTCCCAAAGATAATAGATGGGAAGCATCAAAAACAACCCATCTAGTTTCCATGCAACATTGCAATTACTAAACCCATTGAGAAAAGCAAAAATGAAATCATCATATATATAACAAACCTGATTGACAGCTTCTCCAAAAGCAACAAACGCGAACTCTCCACCTGGAGCCAGAAGTAGACCGACCCTCACGGCTGATATAATTGAAATGCCAAACAGTTTACCGATGATCGCCACTAATATAGTCTTGCCCACTAATAAGAGTCCTAAGGTCCCCATTATGACAGGGAAGTTGGCGAGAAGAAGTTTTGGATCAATGGACATGCCAACCTAAAATTACACAGTTCGTCCCGTTAGTTTCATGAACGAGAATAACTGTACTCAGAACTGAAAACACTTACAAGAGCATATTAGGGAATAGGTCATAACACATTCTATATCCTATATATTCCCTAAACCAGTTCATTAATCAATTTAGCTATTTTCAAGACATAGTTCAAAAATTACCGTCATGAAGAAGAGTCCCAAAAGAAGACCACGATATGGAGCAATATCTGATTCCACTTGCAAGGAAAATTCAGTCTCTGCAAGGAGTAGACCAGCCAAAAACGCTCCTAATGCCATGGAAAGTCCCGCCTAATTTAAGGAAAGAAAAAAAGCTGCATTAACGAAACAAAAGACATGGCAGAATATACGAGAATGCCAAGCACCAACAAGGAAAACAGAGTTCATACCCTAGCTGTCAGTAAACTAGTCCCAAGGATAACGAGAAGTGTATTGGCGGAGAATATCTCAGCATTTCTGTTCTCTGCAATTTGCTTGTAGATCGGCCGCAGAAGCTGTGTGTGCCACAAAAGCGGTCAATGCATTGTAAAGCTATGAATTAGCACAACATCATGAGCAGCGTTAGCTATGGAGTTTCATTATAAGTTCATGCAAACCCATTTTTTAGACAATCTAATGTTATTTCATCTTTTATCCGGCTCTCTCTTTTGTTATTAACTTATTCAGATATTTAGAGTCTCAAAAAGAGAAACTGGAAAACAACTGAGACTTACGAGACGACCACCAGCAATTATGGCAGTAATAGCTACTGCTGCCTTGATTGCAGCAAGTCCAAGAGCTTCAGCAATGGCTTGAAATCCAATCTGAGAAAAGCAGTTAGAACTTAGCATTCTCTTCTTACGGAATAATTTCTAGGCTTCCTTGAGAAAAATGCAACACAATAGCAGTTTTCAACAAATGCTAGCAACACATGACCATGGGTATTTCCTTCAAAGAGCAGAGGGAATATTAAACTTAAGCTGTCTGCCATTACATCACAATAAACACAACACAAATGGATATATAAAAAGAAAAAAAAGGGAAAAGCCAAAGCTAAGCTTACCCCTCCTTTAGATGAATTAGGTGAAATAAGTGGGATGAGAATTAGTAACACGACCACAGCCAGATCCTGTGAAGACCAACAGATTGACCAGAGTTACGTAGCGTAATAGTAATTATACAAGCGCATTAACAACTTTTTGTTCTGAACAAACCTGAAAAAGCAAGACCGAAAATGTAGCTCGTCCATGTCTTGAGGTGCTCTCACCTCGTTCTTGTAAAACCTGGAAACCGAGTACATTGTCTCAGTTCAAACAATTGGTAGCTAAATCGCATGAAAAGCTAATTGAATCTAGCAAACATTATCTTTTTTAAAACGTAAATTAAGAAAAATTCTTGGTTGTCTTCCCAAGAACACAGTATCAGGTTCACCTAAAATAAATTAGTGCAAATTAGGAAGAATGTGACTGAATTTTACCTGAAGAACAACAGCAGTAGAAGACAATGCGAGGCCATTTCCAATTACTATTGCCGCTGGACCAGCCTGACCAGCAACATAGTGTGTGATCAAACCAATTACTGCTGCCGTTACCAGAACCTGGATTACAACAATCAAAAACCAGATTAAAGGATTAAAATACAGCAATATACACAGAAGCAGGCAAGCATTGTAGCTGGAAAAAACACAATGAAAGAGAGTCGTAGATTACCTGCGCAGAGCCTAATCCAAAAACATATTTCTTCATGGAACTAAGTCTTTCAACAGAGAGCTGTAAAACAAAGAAAATATAAATAATTGGCTCTTGTCTCCTCCAAGCACATATCAAGGGAAAAAGGAACAACATAAAAAATATTTCAAATACTGAAGTTCACCTCAAGGCCAATGTTGAAAAGCAAGAAGACAACTCCAAATTCTGCAATGGCCTTGGTTCCATGCACATTACGAATTATTGAGAGGCCATAAGGACCAATCAAAATTCCTGCCGCCAAATACCCAAGAACAGGGCTGCCTATAGATTGCAGCAGATGAAACCAACAAGATAAGATATAAATCTCTATGCATTATGATTGCGGCACCAGAACTGAAATGGTCTGTCTGATAATAACAATGAATAGTACGAGTCCAAGTGAAACAAGTAGGAAAAAAAATATGGGGGTTAAAATACAATAATTGAAATATGATTATATTACATTACCTCCAGGAATTTTCTGAAATAGAGGCACGAATATGACGCTTGCAAGCAGTAACCACACCACATCGAGAAGGGAAGCTTCCTCCTCATTAACCTAAGTGTTATTGAAGTTGGAGGCAGCAAGTTAAATTCCATGAGATTTGTATGGGACTTGTGAAAGAGTACATTTCCTCTATGACCACTTATACCTCTTGATGAGGGAACATCTCAAGTAGTTTCTTTATTCTCTTTGGAAGTTTCTGCATCTGCCGGATCAGAGGTTTTGTGCTGGAGGAGACCTCGTCTGCGCTAATGCTGACAATATTTGTCTGTTGTGGTAGCTGATTGTTCCTTCCTACTCCGTTGGAATAGATTGTCACTCTGGAATGAATCAGAAAACTTGCAATTAAAAAACAGACAAAAGTTAATGGTTTAACATAATTCTACAAAACAATGAGTAACAAACTAACCCTGCCCCAAGAAGTGCAAATCCAAGAATTAGTTTGGGCCACTGCTGTTTCACAGAGTCAACCAGACTCTCAAATACTGTCTCAGTTCCATCGCCATTGGAAGAGAAGAAAGATGCAGGAAAGAAACGGGAGGATTTCTTCAATGATGTCTTGGTACCATTAAGAGATGAACTCTCTCTTGGCAGATCTTTCTGCACATCCTGTTTTTTTGTCTGAACAACAGTCTTTGACTTCTCTGCTTCTGCCTCAACCTCTTTAACAAAATCTGCAGTTGGCTTTCCGTTCTCATTATCTGACTCATAAGACTGGGTCACACCATCTGATGGAACTCCATCTACTGATAAGTCTCTTTCCGCTTGATGGCTTACATCAACAATTTCACTCAAGACTTCATCCTCATTTAGAACAGTACTTTTTCCATCCAGCAACTTGCCCTGGGTTGTTTCTTGAGTTTGAGAACCAAAAAGAGACTTCTCTGCTCTCTGCAAAGCAATCTCTGCATCATTCACACGTTGAGTAGCCTCAAGCTCAAACGCCACAGCCTGTTCGGCCAGTACCATGATATTTGCGACATCCTCCTCGGCTTTCAATGCGCTGATCTGTGCCCTCTCAGAAGCCTCATTCAATCTGTCCACTTCTCTCTGCAGCTCGTCCTTCTTAATTTGCAAACGCCTGAGTTGGTCCTCGCAACTTGCTAAATTTTCTTGGCACTCTTTAATGTCGTCCTTGGCAGATAAAAGAGCTTCCTCTTTATCTTTAACACCATCTCTAGCCTTACTCTCTTCAGAAACTTCTAAAGTGTCGTACACTTGTACTTCTAGCGATTCCAGTGCAACCTGCAGCCTTGCTTCAGCCATAGATAATGCCATAGTAGCCTTCTGAACAGCTTCTTTAGCAACACACTCTTCATCAACCGTCTCTTGAACCACATTAAGGGTTAGGTTTACATCATTCCACGCACTGGCAGCTTCATCCTTGAGTGCTATTGCTACCTCCGATATCTTCTGAGCCTTTTCCTCAAACATGGTACTGTTGAGACTAGCAACTTCCAATTCTTTAGTTGCCTTATTCAGTAGATCCCTGAGTTCCTCCAAAGTAGGTGTAGAATCTTGCTCTCTCGTCTCCTTTTCTTCAATAGAAAACGTAACCTCCATGTCATCACTACCTTCAGCGAATTCCAAATTCCGGTCGTTCCCAGCCATATCTCCTACAGAATCATTACCTTGACAAAGTAACCTAAATCCCAGCGGAACATTTTTTGGTTTCCTAGGAAGCAAATGACCGTAGAATCTTCCAGTGAAACCAGCATTCAAAGTCAAAGGACCACGATGTGATACATTTCTTTTTAATCGACTAGCAGAGCGAACCTTAGAATCAACCGTCGGATCCCAAAATCTAGTGCCGCCGAGTCCTTTGGGACACAGTTTAGGAGTAACCGTTCGATTAGGCGAGCAGTAACTCGCGAAATCAACACCGCCATGAAACATACCCCGCCGCTGAACGCTACAAGCAAAATCCATATCACTGAACAAAGACGGAGAGAACGAGAGACTGACCGATCATAAAGAAAGAGAGCGTCGAGGCTTAAGCTGATGATGAAGAGAAGAATCAATGGCCGAGAGAGAGAGAGAGAGTGAGAATCGAGTAGTGATTATGGTAAAGAAACGAAACGTATCTCTCCTGAAGAGTTCCGTTTCAACAGTATTTTCTCTCGGCGGTCTTCAGATTTTCCGTTCAACTCTCTCACTTTCCTTTTTTTTTTTTTTTTCGTTGGCCAGTGCCAAAACCAGTCGTGGTAGGATTTTTTGTAAGAAAGTTACGAAAATACCCATTCATTGCCTAGAGATTCAATTCGTACACGTATAATATGCCGTGAATATACCACCAACTCTCTTGCCCCTACTCGCATTAGGCGCATAATATGTACACGCTGTTCGAATCAACGACTACGTTTAACCTCGTTTAGGGACTTGGTTAGTTGAGGTGGGTGGTTTAGTTTCCCACTGACTTGGGAGGCGCGTGTGACCAAGACCTTTTCCCAGTGTGTGTTTTTAATATTTGTGAGACGATTTTGGATTTATTAATTAAAAAATGCGAACGACGTTGTTCTTTGAGGAGGGAGCGACCGTACGCTTGGCGACCTTCTCCGAAGTCGTAGAGTCGTTTTCCTTTTTTGGGCCTTACACATTCTCCTCGTCCGGCCCACAAATGTTTTCATTTTTTTTCCTTTTGACCAAGATTTTTACTTTATTACCGTTGTTATATTCTCCCACGTATGACCTGATTTTTTTATCATAGGATTGGGATGATCGTGTTTTTAGACTAAAAAGAGCACGCCATCACCCCCATTCGTTAGTGTAAGAGAGTTATTATAAGACTTAAATAGGAAGGAAGGCAGTTTCTCATACAATAATTTGATAAGTAGGCAGTTATATAAAGATATTTGAGAAGTAGACAATTTTTTCTCTCCTCTCTAATACAAATCTTTATTAGAGAGATTTTTAGTAATATACTTTTATACATTTTTTTGTTTTTAAACCATTTTTTGTGAATTTTTGTATGAAAATAAAAACAAAATAAAATTTGTTACTGGCCTGATATTTTGTTTTGTTTTTGAGCTCTTTTATTGATAGACTCCTAGATGAGGATTTATGCCTAAGGACACACTTTGCAAGGTCTTGAAGAGGGATGAACGAATTGATGAAGATGAATGGATTGAAGATGCAGCGGAATGGAGAGATGAACGGCAGAGAATGTGAAGAGGTGGAATTGCAGCGGACTGAAGGGGAGAACGAAGTATACTTCTAAGAGAGATGGAGATCTTTTTGATTAAAGGCTTGGATATAACTTAGATATGACACACTAAGAAGTAAACAAGTTGAGAAGATACTACGCACTTCTCTGATCAAACAAGTAGAAAGAAGGTTTTTGATTGAAATGTTTGACGATTAGAAAATGAGAACTACATTGTCTTTATATAGGAGAAGAGGGACGAAGGAGAAGAGGAGAGAGGGGAAGAACATGCAATATTATTGATGGCTCGGCAGTCCACGCGCATTCGCCAGCTCCCATCTTTCTTTTGTACTAGTAACACCGGAATGGCACATGGACTTATGCTTTCTCGAATATGTCCTTTGTCCATAAGCTCATTCACTTGTCTCTCGAGTTCCTTTGTTTCGGTTGGGTTGATGCTCGATCCCTCAGATGGGCGGTAAACCAATGGGACTGTCTTCCGGAAACACGTCCTTCTATTCTTGCAAAACCAACTCAATCTTACTCGGTAGCACCGGTTCGGGGTTAGTTGAACAAGCAAGAGTTTCTTTGTAAACAAAGAGTAAACTATTATGACTTACCTTGTTCTTACCCTTGGTATCGATTGGTTCGGTTGGTTTGGTGGCTCGCTGTTTCATGCTTAGCTGATCTAGATAGACTTCATGCGGAGTCATTGGAATGAGAGTCGTCTTTCAGCCATTGTGTTCGAAGGTGTGTCGATTAGTGAAGCCATCGTGGACAACTTGTCGATCTGAGTGACATGGACGTCCAAGAAGAATGTGGCTAGAGTCCATCGTAGGATGTCGCACATGACCTCGTCGTGATACTTACCAATTGAAAATGGCACCTTGACTTGCTCCTTGACGGACATCTCACCCTCTTCATTAAGCCATTGGAGCGCATATGGTCTCGGATGTTTAAGCACTTCTAAGCCAAGCTTCTCAACCATAGTCCTGCTTGCAACATTAGTACAACTACCACCATCAATAATTAAACTACATACCTTATCTTTGACCAAGCATCGTGTGTGAAACAAGTTTTGCCTTTGCGTTTTCTCCTCAGCCTTAGTAAGAACACTCAAAGATCTCCTCGCAACAAGCAACTCTCCTTTAGTGGGGGCTTCCAAACCCTCTTCCAAAGAGTCATTTTCTGAACGCTCTTCTTCAGATTCTACTTCGCCATTATCTCTAATGACCATGATTCTTTTGTTGGAACACTCGCTGCATAATGCCCAAATCCTTGCCCAAATCCTTGACACTTGATAGACTCCTGGATGAGGATCTATGCCCAAGGACACACTTTTCAAGGTCTTGAAGAGGGATGAACGAATTGATGAAGATGAATGGGTTGAAGATGCAGCGGAATGGAGCGATGAACGGTGGAGAAGGTGAATAGGTCGAATTGCGGCGGATTGAAGGGGAGAACGAAGTGTACTTCTAAGAGAGATGGAGATCTCTTAGACTATAGACATGGATACAACTTAGATATGACACACTAAGAAGTAAACAAGTTGAGAAGATACTACACACTTCTCTGATCAAACAAGTAGAAAGAAGGTTTTTGATTGAAATGTTTGATGATTAGAAAATGAGAACTACATTGTCTTTATATAGGAGAAGGGGGACGAAGGAGAAGAGGAGAGAGGGGAAGGTCATGCAAGAGTCCTCACTCATGCAAGCTCATGCACAATGTCTAGAAAATTACAAAAACATTATATGCAAAAGAGATAGAGAAAATGGGTCAAGGCTTTGTAATGGGCCTTGGACCACGACTTTGGCTGGCAAAGGGGGCTTGAAAGTGTCACTTAGGCCTCATTAAAAACCTTGTCAAAAAAATCCAATGGGACAAAACTTGACAAGGGAAAAAGAGTGCATAAGCAACACTTAACCCTTTACCGAGCACCTTGAGTTGTGAGCATCGTCCAAATGGTTTGAGCCACGTCTTCTTGCTTCTTGCACAGCTCCTTAATTAGTCCATTGATGGCTTGGTGATATGCTCAAATTTAACCCTGAGCTACTCTCTCAAATTAAGAGATCACTGTAGTACTTAGGGATCGTATCTACAAGGACTCTAGATCACACAATATATTTAATAATCTTTTAATTATGCTAAACCAAAATTGTAATTTAAATAGCAATGCAAAAACAGAAAATAAAAGAGTTGTAAATTTAGAATGATGAAACGCTATTCCTAGGGAAATTCTCAGGAAATCATGGAAAATCAGATTAGTTAATTAAGTAAGCAGGATTCAATAATTAAGCACCGTTCTTGAACTCTAAACACAATTGTAAAATAAATTAGTTCTCACTGCAAATATTATCTAAGTTTTAAAATCCGAAAATCCAAATCTCTTTGCAAAATTCAAGTTAAAAACCAACAATTAAATCAAGTTTAGATAAGTTCACAAAATCGCTAATTCAAATCTTTTTGCAAAAAGTAATTCACCAAAGGTTTTTATCAGGAAAATAAATTATATTCTCATATCAATCAATAATCCTAAGATCTAAATCCAGATGACTAATCAAAGATCTAGCATTAAGAACAACTTATGGTGAAGAACAAGAAAGATAATGAATCCAAACAATTAATCAATCTAACAATCCATGTAATCCCTAATGAAAAACCCTAAACCTAACAAGCAGATCTACTCAGACATAATTGCAAGAACACAAATCATGAATAAAATAGATAGCATTAAGAGATTAAAGCAAGAAGAAAAGGAGTTCTGAATTTTCTCTGAAAGAGTCTTGATTCTTCTCTCCAAAAACTCTCTAAAAATCTCTCAGAGATTTCTCTTTAAAGGTTGCAGAAAAATAAAGCTTAGGTCTAAACAATGACCATAAAAATCTTATATATATTCCTAAAACACGTCAAGGGACTAATGATGTAAATATGGAAAACTTTAGAGCAGTTTTGTAAATCTTCAAAACTTGTGGGAAAACTTCTGATTTGTCTTGTGGACACTGCATCGATCGACACATATGAAGCATCGATCGATGCTTACTCTTGAACTAGTCTCCCAACTTCGTAGTTCAGCCTCAATGCTTGATTATGCTCCAATTCCTCATATTTAGCTCCATTATGCTTCTATCCATGCTAAATCCTATAAAAACTCAAAAGACACTAAAAATAACAAAAAGACTCTCTAAATAAGACTTATATCATGGCTAAAAACACCTAAAAACCATGATATATCAACTCCCCCAGACTTAGCATTTGCTTGCCCTCAAGCAAAATATAAACTTAGACCTGTAAAAGAGGTTTGAAAACGCAGGAACTAATTTCTTTTTAAAGTACTGTCATGATCATCCAAACCATAATCCATACGCTTAGCAGATAAATCCAAATCGAACCACCATGTACTTCTCCGTTGACATTCATAGCATCCCAAATTCAAACCAAATTTCACTACTTCCTCCATTAAGCCTTCATCGGTGGGTCTCATCAATTTGGTCAATGTCAAGAACCTTCTAGACTCATTCCCGTACTATACCATAACAAGCAAGACATATCTTTTACCACATGTGGTACTCTTTCTCTCCCCCAGATTTATTCTATTTCATCTTCCTTAGAGCTTTGCTTTGTTTGTTTTTTTTTTTTGAATAAAATTCTCTTAGGAAGATTATTTCAAACTTTAAATAAGGGAGAAGAGTACCAATTTTTTTCTTTTGAAATCTTACTTATCAGGTATGAACAAGGAGTCAAGCTCTATGAACATCAATCTCCTTGATGAGGTAAAAAGAAAAACGCATAAATTACCTCAGGCTTTTGTGGATTCGGTTGGAAATTTGGATGTCTCTAGTTTACTGGTCAACTTTGGATTTTTCATTAGTCGGATTTTGGATTCAATCTGCAGCATTAATCAACCAAGGCAGTAAACTAAAAGAAAAATCATAGTTCCCAACAAAATTTTTGACTCAATAAATTTTTTTTTTTTCGGAACTGACGCTCAAAAACAAAAACGTAGTTAGTAACTGCCTTTCCCAGACTTAAACAACATTGTCCCCAGTGTTATCAAGTAAGAGATTGGCGAGAAAAAATAAACAAAAACGAATAAGTATTGAAATTGTGAACAAAATCGTGTTACCAATCCGGATGTTCTGTGTCGACCGATGCTGATGGTGTGTCGGTCGATGCAGTCTGCAGATGCAGAGAGTTCGAACATTACTCCTAAGTTAGCTGCGATTAATTTGTGTTTTTCTCATTCCTTGGATGTTAGCACTACTAAAAATCACTCAAACAAACGCAACATGATAGATAGAAGTTCATAATTCAATACAAATTCAAACTGACTCAAAGCAAGAATAAAAGTGACTCAAAGTGGAAAAGAAAAACCTATGAGTGGGTTGCCTCCCACTAAGCGCTTGTTTTCAGTCATTAGCTTGACAGTGTCGGATCTCAGGCATCTGATGGATCGGAACATGGCAATGAATGCTTCCGAGAGAATGGCCTCTTCATCCAAGGTGGTGTATAAGCTTTAGGTGCATGAGATCTGCCAAGGATGTGAGGAACAGGACCAGGGCGGGACTGAGGCATGGGTGGCTTTCGTTTATGTCCAGCAAAATCATAAATAGAAGAAACAAGCGCTCTACAATAATCTCGTGGCTTGGTTAACTGCAAAACAGTTTTTGTGCCTTTGAAAGTCTTATTGATGATAAGAGAAGGTTTGGGTGAAGGAGATGCATACCTTGGCCTTACCTGTGGCTTCTGGACTGTGGAATGGTGAGATTTCAGCTTGACAACTGGTCTAGGACTTGCAGCTAAAGAATCAACTCGAGAATGTTCGGTTTTGGACAAGTACGAACTAATTCTGAAAGGTGTGTCGATCGATGCAACAGCTGTATCGATCGATGTTGAGCCTGCAACGCGTGTGTCTTCAACAATTCTGTAACTTTCCTCAACAATCTGTGTTTCCATTACAAAAACGTCATCTACCAGCAACTTGTCATGGATCAGAACCTCATCATGGTCTCTAGTACTGATTAGATGATCTCCACTCCAATCTTCAAGCTTAACAGCTTGCTTACTCACTTTCTCAACAGTCTCCATCTCTTTGACATACCCAGCAGTAATGTCTCCATAAAGCTCTATTAGCGGATCATCATTAGAAGCAACCTCCACAGAAAATGTTTGACCATCAATAGTGGGAGCCCTTCTCAGTTTGTCCATCTCAAAGTTCATAACCAAATCATCTACATTCAGAGTTATGTGTCCCTTCTTAACATCAATGATGGCACCAGTTGTAGCCAAGAAAGAGCGTCCTAAGATGAGGGGATCACTAGGCTCTTTGTCATACTTCAGCACCACAAAGTCATTGGGAATCATACAATCTCCAATCTTGATTGGAATATCTTCTAAGACACCTTCACGAATCCTTCTGGATCGATCAGCTAAGATAAGAGAGATCTTAGTTGGCTTGAAATCTGTCATCCCAAGTCTCACAGCAACAGAATGTGGCATCAAGTTAATACTAGAACAAAGATCGCAAAGAGAGTGAGCAAACCGTGCTGCAGAGATAGAACAATCAAGTACAAAGCTTCCAGGATCTGGTAACTTCTCTGCAATCCTACTTTGAATCACTGCACTTACTTCCTCTGAGACAACCAACTCCTGCTTCTTATCCTTCTTCCTCTGTGGAGGCTGCTTCGACAGAATTGAGCTGACATCCTTTGTAAGCAGTGCTTTTCCTCAGCACTCAAATCATTGGTGACCATCCACTTCACATACCGCTTAATCCCAGGAGAAAACTTGACTGCATCAATCAAAGGCATCTCTATCATCACCTTATCCATCATAGATTTGCATCTAGCTTCTTCAATCTCCTGCTTAGACCTCCTAGGCTTAGGAAAAGGAACCTTAGGCTTATAAGCTTGCTCTGAAGCAGGTGGAACTTGAGGAGAAACCAGAGCTGGTCGTGAGGTGTGTCGATCGACAATGGTGGTGCATTGATCGACGTTAGATGGTGGTTGCATCGATCGATGCTGATGTGTATCGGTCAATGCAACACCCACTACCGCATCATCGTCTACTTCCTTCACCAAAATGGCATTACAAGCATGCTTGGGGTTCATCTCTCTTCTTCTAGAAAGAAATTCTTCTTGTCTTTTAACAGACCCAGCAGTCTGAATCACTTGATTCTCCAGCTTCTTGACATGAATGTTTAATGCTTCAAATTTGCCAATCAGCTCAGTGTATACAGAATCAATCTACCTATTGAAGTCTACTGTTAACTTCTGTTGACCTTCCAAAATCTGTCCAATCATTGATTCCATCTTGCTCTCTGAATTGGGTGGAGGGAGGGGTTGGTAAGAAGAAGAACCATAGTTCCTAGTGAAGTTGTTGTTTGGATTTCCTGAGAATGAATTCTTCTGACCAAATCTCTGATTTTGATACCCAGCTCCATACACATAGTTGACATCTTCTTTTGTAGTCTCTAGCTTTGGCTCAAATGTCTCAACTTCTTCAGCAAAATGGACAGACTTCTTTCCCACAAGAAGATTGTGCATTGTATCGAGCTTAGCATTCACCGTAGCAAACTGATTTGAACCATTGCCTTCATGTGCTCTTTTCCGCTCTAAGTCTACATTCTTGGTGCTATTGCTTGATGCTAACCTTTCTATCAACTGTTCAGCTTCATTCGGGTACCTTGTCTTGAAGTTCCCATCACTAGCAGCATCCAAAGCCATTTGATACCTCCAGTCAATACCGCTGAAAAAGATGCTAATCAACTGCACTTCTGAGAACTCATGATGCGGACAGTCTCTCTGGTATGCTTTGAACCCCACCCAAGCAGTTTTATAAGATTCAACTGGTCCTTGTCTAAAGGTGGAGAGCTTAATCCGCAGCTCATCGGACATCGCATCATCATAGAAATAGTTCAAGAACGCCACCTTGATATCATTCCAGGTCTTCAGAGATCCTGGTTTCAGTTGCCTTAGCCAATGAGATGCTTCCCCAGCAAGAGAATAGGGAAGATCTTGCAGTAGAGATAGTCCTCTGTAACTCCATAAGCTTTAATGTTGGTGACTATATCCTCAAAATGCTCAATATGGTCTAGAGACTTCTCATGAGGCAAATTCTGGAATGGTCTTTGGCCGACAAGAGCGAAGTAGGCAGGCTTCAACTCAAAATCATTCCTGGGGAATGGAGGATGGAAAATTGCGGAGCGGTTCTCATAGAACAAGTCTGGTCTGTTAAAGTCCGCAAGAGTCTTGACAAGCTCTCCATTGTTATCCCGTCTAGCCTGATTGTGACCTTCCACGGCTCTGGCATTGTGTCAATCGACGCCAAAGTTACGTCGGTCGACGCCTTCTTGGTTGTGTTGATCGATGTCGCCATTGCATTGGTCGACGCAACGTGCATTCTCATCGACCACGATGAGTTCTTCCTGAATAACTCGTCCTTCAACATCAAGTTTCTGGCCTTGCTTGTTGTACACATGACCCTCTTGATCCCTCAAAACTCCAGCCTCATCAGGTCTCAATATGATTGTATTGGCCATCTTCGCTGAATTGGCTGCTTTTGTGTTATCACGCTCTAGTTGTCCTAACTCTTGGTTTGTAAGCTTAACAACTGGACCAGTAGGATTTTTCCTAGTGCTAGGCTTAGGCATGTACCTGAAATACACAAGAGAAAAGAAACAAAAGCGTGTGAGTAAAATAGAAAAATAAAAAAATGGACAAAATCAAAGACTTTAATCTAATGGTGAATAAAAAGAGTCCCCGAGCAACGGCGCCAAAATTTGATATGCTCAAATTTAACCCTGAGCTACTCTCTTAAATTAAGAGATCACTGTAGTACTTAGGGATCATATCCACAAAGACTCTAGATCACACAATTAGATCACACAATAGATTCTATAATCTTTTAATTATGCTAAACCAAAATTGTAATTTAAATAGCATTGCAAAAACAGAAAATAAAAGAGTTGTAAATTCAGAATGATGAAACGCTAGGCCTAGGGAAATTCTCAGAAAATCATGGAAAATCATATTAGTTAATTAAGTAAGCAGGATTCAATAATTAAGCACCGTTCTTGAACTCTAAACACAATTGTAAAATAAATCAGTTCTCACTGCAAATATTATCTAAGTTTTAAAACCCGAAAATCCAAATCTCTTTGCAAAATTCAAGTTAAAAACCAACAATAAAATCAAGTTTAGATAAGTTCACAAAATCACTAATTCAAATCTCTTTGCAAAAAGTAATTTTGCTCACCAAAGGTTTTTATCAAGAAAATCAATTATATTCTCATATCAATCAATAATCCTAAGATCTAAATCCAGATGACTTATCAAATATCTAGTATTAAGAACAATCTATGGTGAAGAACAAGAAAAATAATAATCCAAACAATTAATCAATCTAACAATCCATGAAATCCCTAATGAGAAACCCTAAATCTAACAAGCAGATCTACTCAGACATAATTGCAAGAACACAAATCATGAATATAATAGATAGCATTAAGAGATTAAAGAAAGAAAAAAAAAGAGTTATGAATCTTCTCTGAAGGAGTCTTGATTCTTCTCTCCAAAAGCTCTCTAAAAATCTCTCAGGGATTTCTCTCTAAAGGTTGCAGAAAAATAAAGCTTATGTCTAAACAATGACCATAAAAATCCTATATATATTCACGTACAAGGACTAATGATGCAAATATGGAAAACTTTGGGGTAGCTTTGTAAATATTCAAAACTTGTGGAAAAACTTCAAGAGGTTCAACCAAGTGATATATCATGGTTTGTTTTCTAGAAAACTATAGAAGCATTGTGGAAGTGGCATCAGTATGGAAGGTTTGTTTTTTAGAAAACTCTTAAAGTTTAAGAATTTTTGGCTTTGCTTCATCACCCAACTTATACAAACGTTTCTCTCTTTTGTTTTTCAGGGGACGAGTTGTGCATCTCCTTGGTCGGCCGGTGGATTTGCTTCGATAATGGGTGGTGGGACTTCAAGATTGACAAAACTAGGTCTAGGAAGTGTATAAACTGCGGATTCATCCACACATTTAAATCCTTTGAAGAAACTATCCGACAAAAATTCATGATTTTTGACCATGATGTTTTGTTGGAATGTCTTACTGGGCTGATGATGTTTGGTTAGGCTCAACGGCCGGGAGATTCCTCCGACGGAAATCAAAGACGACTGGTTTTCAGGGTTTTCAAGTCCCTCCTTAAGTCTGACAGTTCTGTAAATGTGTTTGTCACCTTCCAAAGATTCGTTGATGGTCAACTTTGGGTCCTAGATCCTCTTGAAATAAATGTCTCCCCTTCGATATGTGGCTCTCCACTTGTACAGGAGAAGAACGGCTGCAGGGATCTGATTGTCGCAAACACTGCTACGGATCTGCAACCTTACACCATTGGTGTACCACATCAAATGAGCGTACACCATCGTAATGAGACTGACGTACACCAAACGGTCTCATCTTCTGCACAGAGGAACCTAGAAATTTGTGGTCCACTTGTACAAGAGAAGAATGGCTGCAGGGAGCTGATTGTCGCAAACACTGCTACGGATCTGCAACCTTACACCATTGTTGTACCACATCAAATGAGCGTACAACATCGTGATGAGACTGACATACACCAAATGGTCTCATCTTCTGCACAGAGGAATCTAGAAATTTGTGGTCCAGTTGGAGATGTCCAAAATGCAGACATTTTCGGTGATATTGATGATGACACACTCTTATCTCACATTGTAGCAGTTGAGGCTCGGATTGCTAAAGGCTCGGAAGTGCTTGAAGATATCGAACCTAATGATGATGAAATCGAAAGCAATGATGATGATGATATCCAAAGCAGTGAAGAAGAGGATGCTGAAGACTATGGATCTACATATGAGGAGGACTACGATTACGACTATTGGACAGAGTTTGTTTTAAACGGCAATGGGGAGATGGAACCTCCCAGAGAAGAAATGGGCAACGATGATGTGATTGATCCGCCTCCGAGAAAGGTACAGAGATATACTGATCTTCTTCGTGATATAGATGATTTTGTCAGCCCTCCTCTGTTGCTACCTTGTCGTACTCCTATTGAAAACTCCCCTCCTCTGCTGATAGATTGTGCTCCTCCGTTGCTAGATGTTTATGATCCTGTCCAAGGTAAGAGGAAAAAAGCCTCAAAAAAATTGTCTTCTACTGAGATGATGGAAAAGCAGTCCGCAGCCTTAAAAACAGGGATACAAATTTCTGAAATTGATGTTCATGGAAACTGACACAAATGAGTTGATGGGCATTGATCTTACTAAAGAAGACGACGTGATGTATGTTGGCAGGACTTTCAAGACGAAAGACGAATTCAAAATAGCAATGTATATTCATGCAATCAATCAGGTTTTTCGGTTTAGGTTTGTCAGGTACAACAAGTGTTATCTCGTAGCACAATGTGTTGACAAGCTATGCGACTGGCGGGTGTACGCGCATCAGATAGGTGATACCGAGGAGTACGAGGTTAGGAAAGTGAAGCTCGAACATGTTTGTGATGTGGAGACCCGAGGTCAGTTTACAAAACACGCCACCTCTAAGGTAACTTCTGCTTTACTACGGTTGAAGTATGTAAATGTTTTAGCGGGTCCTAGAGCGAGAGATCTACCTGAAGTTATGTTAGGCGAGCATAATGTTACGACATCTTATTGGAAATACTGGAAAGCCAGAGAATTAGCGGTAGCGTCTGCTCAGGGGACAGAGGAGTATATTTGCATTTGTTGCAAGTTGCAAATCCTGGGACGGTGTACCACTTACAGACAGAAGATGATGAGGTTGGAGAGGATAGGTTTAAATTTGCTTTTGTTGCATTGGGTGCAAGTATTCAAGGCCTGAAATACATTCGGCGTGTTGTTGTTATCGATGGAACTCACCTCCACAGAAAATACGGCGGATGCTTGCTTACTGCTAGTGGACAAGATGCAAACTTTCAGATATTTCCAATAGATTTCGCTATAGTGGACAGCGAGAATCACAATTCTTGGACCTGGTTCATGGAGAAACTGAAAGACATTGTACAGGATGGGACTGATCTAACTATCATATCTGATCACCACCAGTCAATATACCATGAGCGCACCATGTCTGTTGTCTCCTACACCTGAAGCGCAATGTCAGAAGTTCGTATGCAGGAATGGTCGGCCTTGTTTGGAAAGCTGGGGAGACGTTCAGAGTTAAAGACTTTAACAAGTGGTATGGACGTATTAAAAAAAGGAAGCCTCAATGTTGGGACTACCTACAGAAGATTGGAATTGCACATTGGATGCGTGCACACTTTAAAGGGGAGTGCTATAACTTACTAACAAGCAATATAGCTGAATCTCTCAACCATGCACTGCTACCGGCCAGAGATAGCCCAATTGTTGCATTTATTGAATTCTTTCGAAAGATGCTTAGTAGGTGGTTTGAATCCCGGAGGAAGAAAATGGCTAATTGTTGAGGGTATATTTCTGTCGAAGTTGAGAAATTTTTGAAGAAGCAGCTAAAAGAATCAGCTGGTGTACAGGTTCGACTTGCATCGGCTTGGGATTGTGAAATCACAGCAAAAAAAATGGACAAAAGTTCCACGTATCATTAGAGAAATGTACTTGCACTTGTAGAGCATTTCAGCTACTTCAAATCACTCTTTAGATTATTTGAAACAGGACTGTTATTATATGTCGAATTTATGCAACCTAACAAAGTTTTTTGGTTAATCAAATTCAAAAATAGAGAGAACAGTGCATTTATAGTCGATTATTTGACATCTCACTCACATGAGAGTATACACCCTTATATATAGAATCTGGTTAATGGATCAAGATAACACCTTAATATAAATCTGGTTATTATAATGATCTTTCAGCTTGTACGATGTGGCATGGCGTTAATCTTGAAGAAACTACGATGTGGCATGGCGTTAATCTTGAAAAAAGAAGATGTAAAAGGCGAACTAGTGAGCGTGTTGATAAAAAAACTAGATGTTAAATTATGGGTAAATGTGTATAAGAAAAAGAAGTTACGGGCAATTTTATAAATTATACAAAAAGAACTGATCCGTTTGAACACCCCCAAGCCCAAGACCAAGACCGCCAGGCCCTTATGGTATTGCCAACGAAGTCCGACCAAGTCACAAACATTATAATTTTATCATCTCTGTGCCTCTCTCTCTGCTCTCTCGTCTCTCTGTTTCACGCGAGAACCTTCGTCTCTATATTACTGTTGACCCTTTTGATCCCTCTCCCTCTCTCGTTCCTCGCGTGGACCTTCTTTCCAAAATATCAAATCCCTAAATTTCGCTTGATTTTGGATTTCAAATTCTAAATCTACTGCTCTTTACATCTCCGATTTTGTGATTTTTACAAACCCTAGATTTCTCCGGAAGAGTTTTTTTTTTCCTCTGTAACTAAATTGCGATTTTTTTTCTCTCTCTAAAATTCCGACATTACCCTAGGTTGTGTATTACCGTAGGAAAACCCTAGTTCCGGTTTGGTATTCTTGGTGTACAGATCCCTCTTTAGTCAGAGTTTTTGGTTATTAGCGTTTTTTTAGTGGTTGTGATGAACAATCGAGGAAGTTATCCTCCTGGAAGTGGCGCTGGCCGTGGTGCCATTAACCCTAACCCTAATTACCAATCACGGCAGGGTTATTATCAACAGCAACCACAGCCACAATACGTCCAGCGCGGTGGTTACGCTCAGAATCACCACCAACAAGCGCCATCTCAGCCACATCAATACCAACAGCAACAACAACAACAACAATGGCTTCGAAGAGCTCAGATCCCCTCCGGCGGTAACAGTAACGGCGATGCAGTTGTAGAAGTTGAGAAAACTGTTCAGTCTGAAGTTATCGACCCAAAGTGAGTTCTGTACTTTTAGTTTAATCTTGGATTTGATTGTTTCTTACGTTACTATGATAACTAACGTTTATATTCAAATTCCTCTTGCAGTTCGGAAGATTGGAAGGCTAAGCTAAAACTACCCGCACCTGATACTCGCTACAGAACAGAGGTAAGGCTCCTCATTGTTTGGACGAAATAGAGTAAATTGGGATTTAGATTTATTTTCTTTTCACACAAGTAAAGAAAGGTTACATACTACTGTTTATTCGTTTGTTTCAAGTGCTATATTGGTGTGTCATAAAGGTGTTCTTACTTATTTGATAGCTTATTACATAAGTCAATACTTATAATTTATTTTGTGAAAGACTTCTTGGTTGCATGGAATGAGATTTACTCAATTCTTCACTTGTTATCGTTTTCAGGATGTAACAGCCACCAAAGGGAACGAGTTTGAAGATTATTTTTTGAAACGGGAGCTTCTCATGGGAATATATGAGAAGGGTTTTGAAAGACCTTCTCCCATTCAGGAAGAGAGTATTCCAATTGCCTTAACTGGTAGAGATATCCTTGCCAGAGCAAAGAACGGGACTGGGAAGACTGCCGCCTTTTGTATTCCTGTCTTGGAAAAAATTGACCAAGATAACAACGTTATTCAAGGTAACTTTGTTTCTGATCCATGTTGTCAGTTGGTTCTTTTACGTGTTATGATGCAGTAGAAGAAATTGAAATTCTAGCATCTTCTAGAACAGATATTTAACTGATGTTTTATAACAATATGTTGAGGAATTTTTCATGGGTCTCACCTCATTCTCTCAGACATAAGTTATAGCTTAAGACTAAAGAGAATACTAGTCATACCATGGTTACTTGAGAGTAACTACTACAATAAACACTACTTACTTGAGCCTCTAAAGCCATTTCTTAACCTAAACTGTTTCCTTAAAGATTTACTGGTTCCGCTCTAATTTAGTTTATCATTGATGCCTGTCTTGTATGCAGCTGTTATAATTGTTCCAACTCGAGAATTAGCCCTTCAGACATCACAGGTGTGTAAGGAGCTGGGTAAGCATTTGAAGATTCAAGTCATGGTGACCACAGGGGGAACCAGTCTGAAAGACGATATTATGCGTTTGTATCAGCCTGTCCATTTACTGGTAGGAACTCCTGGCAGAATTCTTGATCTTACCAAGAAAGGTGTTTGTGTTTTGAAAGATTGTTCGGTGCTCGTTATGGATGAGGTAAATGCTTACTTTGTATTTTTTTCTTTTAAATTCATGTTATCTATCCATTTTTCGCTACAACACAAGCTGTAGCAGAACTTCTTATGTTACTCTCAGTTCTAACTTAATTATGGATCTATTCATCAGGCGGATAAGCTTTTGTCTCAAGAGTTCCAACCTTCAGTGGAACATTTGATTAGCTTTCTTCCGGAAAATCGACAGATATTGATGTTTTCAGCCACGTTTCCTGTCACTGTCAAGGCTTTTAAGGATAGATTTCTGACGAATCCTTACGTCATCAATCTCATGGATGAACTTACGCTCAAGGGTGTTACCCAATTCTATGCATTCGTAGAAGAACGACAGAAGATTCATTGCTTGAATACACTATTCTCCAAGGTTAGATCTGAACTAACCATTGATAGTTCTGTTTCTTTTCTTAGCTGGCTCTTACTCTCTTCTTCTTCTGCAGCTGCAAATTAACCAATCAATCATATTCTGTAATTCTGTAAACCGTGTGGAGCTCTTAGCTAAAAAAATCACAGAACTTGGGTATTCGTGCTTTTACATCCATGCAAAGATGCTTCAAGACCACCGGAACAGAGTGTTCCATGACTTTCGCAATGGTGCATGCCGGAATCTTGTGTGTACTGGTATGCCTAAGTGTTTATATGCTTTTACTGCAGAGCAGCATGAATAAAATACTCAACTATCTACTTCTTAGAATCCAAGAGTGGCTTTAGTTGAGGTCTTAGAGGAACAACTTACACTGGCATTACACTTTTTGACTTGTGAAATTAGCTATGTCCTTTATCTGAATAATTTGTGATGGTTGCTGCAGACTTATTCACACGTGGGATTGACATTCAAGCAGTCAATGTGGTGATAAACTTTGATTTCCCCAAAAATGCAGAAACTTATCTCCATAGGGTAAGCTGAAAAGCAGATGTTTACACTGTACTAGATTCCTACGTCTTTATTGATGGTTAGTTGATTTTGATACCTGGTTGCTGTTCAGGTTGGTCGATCAGGAAGGTTTGGCCATCTTGGTTTAGCTGTGAATCTTATCACCTATGAGGACCGATTTAACCTGTATGTCTTTTCCTCTTGACTGGTTTGTACTCTTGTTTCCTGCAGCATAGTTTAACCTTGGTGTTACATTTTGACAGTTACCGAATTGAACAAGAGCTTGGAACAGAGATTAAGCAAATTCCTCCACATATCGATCAGGCAATTTATTGCCAATAACTAAGGGTTATCCGCCTTGGTCTGCTGTTAGGTGAATCAGTAATAAGTGGTACGTAGTATTTACTATCTACTTACGGACATACTTGAATTATTCCTACTTTTGGAGTCGTTACTTCATGTAAACTCAAGATTCTCTAGGATAATTCATCAAATTATATACAATACGTTCTTGTTGGAAAGATCAAAGATGGAATTTCAACTATTGTTATAATACAACCACGTTACATAATTTGAGTTAATATATTGCGTTCATATGGTTAATTCATGTATGCCAACTCATTGTTCTTGTCCTCTTGCGATAGATACTTTCTTTGATTTAGGTTTGCTCCCCATTTAAGAAAGACCCCTATAAATTTATTTGGATTTGTGCATGTTTCAGGTTGGTTGAAGCAATGGTTAGACAGTTGTTTTATCTAGCCGTGCAGGACATCGACAACCCAAAAAGGCTTCACATTCTGCCTCTACCTCCATTTTTTTTTTTTTTTCCTGTCTTTGGGATTCCTTTACTTAGACAAGGCTAGAAGGTTTGAAATACCGGATAGTATTGGAAGTGAAGTCTTTCATTTAGTCTTAACAAGTGCGTTTGATACTGTACTATGTTTCTTTCTTCGTCGTAGACTGATCAGTGGTTTCAGTGTTGTGATGTGTCTTCAAATAGCTGTGGTTTCATGACTTTTTCATTCCCCTTATAAATAATAAGTCTGAACCCTGAAGATAATATTTTCCGTTTCTGTTTACCCTGGTTGTAGATTTGATTCTAGCATGTTTTTGTGTTGTCAATAGGATTAGTTCAGGATTTTTGACTACGGACAATGAACTTAACACTCTCGTTTCATGATCAACACAAGCAAAACACACAACATATGAAAAATACAAGTATGAACAGAGGAGAAAGGAGATGGGTGAAAATCTCTCTTTCGCAGGTTACTGCTGATCTCAGAAGCAGCTTAAAGATGACTTCTTGGGTATCTGTCCCGAGGCCTGAAACCTAGCAGCTTCTTCTTCCGCATCAAGGATCTCTCGAGCACGTCTGGTTTGAACATGTGCCTTCTTCTCTTGTGCCTTTGCATGAACTGCCGCTTTTTTGCTCCTTAGTTTCTCTGATTTCTCCATCTTCTTAATGTCCATCTTCCGCTGCGGAAAACAATTTTTGTTTGTTTGTTTGCTCTTTGATGACATGCAATGCCATGTTATAGTCTTTTTAGCATTGATTTACTTCTTGTTTAGGTAGATTCATGTTTTTGATCATATACTTCAGCAACAGTCTTCAAGCATATATGAGTGTAGTTAGTGATGTGTTTATGTGGAATCACCTGAATTCTAGCGAGTTCAGAGTCGATCTTGGTTGTTTCCTTTTTCTCCCATCCTGAAATGTCTAGGAGCCTCTTCTGAGTCCTGCAATCAGATATCTGTATCTGTCACATCACTGGAAGCACAATAGGAAATGGAGAACCCCGGAAAAAGGGTTTGTGTGTTGTTTCTTACTTGTTATTGACCTTTGTTATTTTTAGTTCCTTCCATGCTTTGATGATTTTTGACTGCTCTTCTCCTGAGGCATCGTAAGTAATAATTAGAAGTTTAGAAGATAACATGAAACTAAACAATACTGAAACTCTGTGATATGATATGATGATTACCTCTTTGTATCGGAATACCCGACTCCATTTGATAGAAAATAAGCTTCAAGCTCTCTAATTGCAAGTTAAATGCCAAGTTAGGTGTATTTATAAAGATCCAAGGAATATATTCGAATGCGAAAGGTGAAAAATGAAATTGTCGGCTTCAATGATTCTGTATTAGTGTCGTTTTTTTTCTTCTCTTATTGCTTGTGAGAATAATGAGAGGGTGAACCATCATTGGTTTTATTGGTTTCCTTCTGTGTGTTTGTCTTTTCATTCGTTTTTTTGCTTTAATATAATAAATAATGTATATGTAACATGGAATATATGTTACACAGCTTGCAGAATAGCGAATCTTGACAAAATTGGCGAGCACCATGTGAATGTGTTCTTCTAATTGCTCTTTAACTTACCCATTTGGTGTTTTTTTTAATAATAATTTAATTGACACAGATAAAATTATATGTAAGTTTGAGTGGATTGTTTGTAATATTAGAGTAGACAAGTTTGTTCAATCAAACTAAAGCAGAACATATCATATTGATATGATGTTGATAACAAAAATAAAATGAAATACAGAAGAACGTAACTTAGCATATGATGCTATCCATATCTTTGGGGAAAACTAGTGACCCGAAGAAACCTTTTTGATATTAGTAGTATATAAATCGATCCAGCTTAAGCTAGAAGACAAGAGTATTCTACCACCTGAAAAGATTTCAAATGGCCCCCCATCCTCATGCAAAAACGAGACACGTGGGATTGTAACACTCTATTTGGTAAAGAGTATTCCATCTCATTTCACAGGGAGGGAGATGAACGAACGAATTGCGTCAGCCGATCCACCTCGATTGCTAACCAAATTCTCATGTCCAAAGTAGTCTCGAGAAGAGAATTTTCATCAAATCCAATTGGTTCTGTAGCTGTAGATGAAGAAGATTCAAAGATATCTCGAGATTTCTGTCCGTCAAACTCGGATTTGGTTTCCGTCACCTATGAGCTATGTGTTCTCTCATACATTACAAGTTGATGCTCTTTAATTCTCTCATAACTAGTCTTTGTGTGAGAATCAGACTTGGAATGACGACTAGTGACTAGAAAGGCCATGTGATTATATCAGATTCCCCAATCTGGGATGTATATGGTTCATTGTTTTAATACTCTCTCTCTTTTTTTTTTTTTTTTTTTTTTTTTGTGATTGTGTTCGGAAATTGATGTGGATGTGGGAGTGGGGCTTTTCAACAACATTTGGCTCTGTTGAATCAAGTCTGGATTTGATTTGGGGTCGCCGAGGTACGTACGTTCTTCTTGTTTCTACCTATATATATATATATATATATATATATATATATATATATATATATGCTTGGTTTCTCTTGTAGAACAGAACAAGCCTTATCATACGAATTTAATCAAAGACCACTGAATCCACACAAAATGCAAAAAAAAAACGAGCGAAACAAGCAAAATCAGAAATAAAAATATTCCAAGCGGCATTGTCATCATAGATAGAAAAAGATTGCATATAGAAATGTTGTTGCTTCAGAGATTATTGACTCGTCCTTGGATGATGTCAAGGCTCATCTCGCTAGGATCAGTTGCTTGCAGTTCCACTTGAATTCCTTCCATTTCTCTCTTGAACCTGTCTTTTGAGCTTGCGTACAACATCTTACTCCTCACCCTTGATGTATCAGGTGACCTATTTGAGATCAAATAATACACCATTAGATTTCAGATCAGATCATGGTGGGAAATAATAAGTAAAACAAAGGATAGCAATGGATGACAAATGTGATACCACGCGATGAAAAAGATCTTGCTCTTCTGACAGTTATCCTCGGTGGTGAAGTCAAAGTCATACACAGCGTATCTACATTCATCATCCGGGATACAACTTGTAAAATCGTCGTAAGTTTCTTCTGGATTCCCAAGCTTTTCTATCTGCACTTGCTGTGCCTTCTCATCGATTTTGAACACGATGAACCTGTAAGTCCTCTTTGCTTTCAACTCCAAGAACTTAAGTTTGCATTCATCACTCACCTTCATCCCGGACGCTGAATTTGCCTGCACACACACACATATCCTTGCGAACTCAATTTATGCATGAACCCTATCCATGTTTTCACACTTCCAACCCCAAATAACTCACTACTTAGTTTCTGATTAGGAATCTATTAACATATCACTATATGTTCATCCACATGTTTACAACCTTTTTAATCGGTGGATGTAAAAACAGAACATAAACAGAAGAATCAATGCATCATCTACATTACAAGGTTAGATGTAGCAACTTACCATGTTTTCTATGGAGGATTCGAACTCTAAACCTTGGTTTGATGATTGGGAAAATGAATGGGATCGGGAAGAGTTTTTTTGAGGGTGGGCAAAAACACTAAGTTGGGTATTTTGATATCTTCTTTGGTTTTTAGGCCTTATCACGTCTTAAAATAGACGACTTTGATGCTATCACGTTGTGCCCATATTTTCAATACAATATGTTTTACTCATTCAGGATATATACATCTTTTGTCTATATTTATTTGTGTTTTGTTGCAATATGAGCTCAACTTTGGTCGGGATATCAATGGAGCGTTGAATTTCACTTTTCATGATGAACATGTTTATATATATATATATATATATTTTTGGTTCTTTTTCTTTTCAATTTTGAGTCTTGGCCCTCCTCTTTTTGTCATGATTGGTCTTGGGCAAACTAGTTTTGTTTTCTTTACGTAGTAGTTTAGTAGATCTTTGACTTTAGCCTCGATGCTATATTGCTAGATATTGTTTTATGTGGCCCAAACGTGCCACTGAATCCATGAATTTACTGGATCGTTAAAGAGTGAGGCCCAAAAAATTCCAATTATAGCTTATGTGTTACCAAAAGACTACTATTACAGCGTCAGTATGTTAAGTTGTCAACTGATCAACATCTTTGTGTTCTCTCTTTTGGGGATTTTAACACTCTAAGCATCGTTGCTTGTCAGCGAATAATATTCTTTTCGCTATTCATAAATATGTTACTCAGACACATAAAAAATCTCTAATGAGTGTTAATCTTATGTATTAGCGAGTGTTTTACATTTGACGGCATGCATTTAAAATTGCAAAACAATGTTAAATTAAGAAGGTTTATACGTATGCATACTAGTATTACTAGAGACGTGTTGCGAAAGTGATACGTCTCCTAAAGAGAAAACGAGCGTTAATAATAGTTATCAAGAAGAAACTCTAAGTCTTTCATGGATTTTTAGACTTTGAAGTAGACGCTTTGTCGTATATAATACGTACTTCTTTTGACTTTTCTTTGGCGTTTTCTAACCCTTTTTTTTACAGTTTCGTTTTATAAGTTCTTAAGGTACCTAACTTATGATGCATCTGTTTTATTATGATTATTAAGGTGAAAAGTTTATAATGTCGTATATTATGTATTCAGATTTTTGATGATAACGTCCAAAAACACAACTGGGATGCTCTGATTTATATGATTTTAAACCAAGAAATACATTACCTGACAATAATAATTGCCTAACAAACGATTAGGCTCAAACGAAAAAACGACTTAACTTTGGGTCGGGGGGTCAACGCTTTATATGATTGGTCCCTGATGTGTTTCGTAGTACTTAGCCATATAATGTGGGTCATGAATGGGCCCAAAGTGACACGTGTCAAGATCAGACGGCGGTTCTCAAAGCAACCTGGCAATTTCCATGGAAACAGAGCTTACGACCAACATTGTAAGTACCGTAGAGAGTAAAACAGAACACGAACTCACAGAGAAAATCTTTAACACTTGAGTTTTCCACACTTGTTTTTATTTGCCGTGTTTTCTAAGAAACTAAGATTGTTTATTCATTTACTGGTTTGATTTAGACAGGTGATATTGATCTTTAAAGGCGAGCTATGTGTCCAAGGTTCAATATTGAAATAATTTCAGAGGTTTTCCCTGACTTTGTCCGTGTCAACAAACAATTCGAAATGCCTCGACTTTTTTAGACCTTTTGGTTCTTGTCCTCTGTTTCTTAAGAGGAGCAAAACTTTGTAGGTAAAGTTTTCTCTCTTCCTCCCTTTCTGGTTACTCTTTCTTGTTCTTGTAACTCGTTCTTCAACTCTTTATCGGAGTCTATTGTTTCATGTTTCAGAAATCGCCTTTTCATCTGCAGTTGTCTGGTCTTGCCTTCTATTACTGATAAGGTGTTTTGGAAAAAGGCCTCAAATGAGCAATATTAAGCTAGGAGTTGAAGTGATAAGCGCACAGGGCCTGTTTCAGAGAGACAAGCATAGCTCATGTAGCCCTTTCGTGGAGCTCAAGTTCGACAACCAGAAATTTCGCACGACGACCAAACCCAATGACCCAAATCCTGTCTGGCACGAGTGTTTTTACTTCGTTGTCTCTGATCCTTCCGTCTTGTCAAATAGTACACTTGAAGCCCACGTCTACAGCTACCAGAACGAATTCGATGCTAACCCCTTTCTTGGCAAAGTTCGAGTCAACGGAACATCTTTTGTTCCTCACTCTGAAGCAGCTCCTTTCAATTACCCTTTAGAGAAACGCAGTCTTTTCTCTCGAGCGCGTGGAGAACTTGGCTTGAAAGTTTTTATCACAGACGATCCTTCTATGACACCTTCTGTCCCAACCCCGGTTCCAGAATCTCCTCAAGCTTATAGATCAAGTCCGCGCAAAGAACCTGTGAAGTCCATAATCACAGGTGATGCGAGTATGGCTGCTGATGAGAGGATAGAGCTAAAGCCTAAAACACGTACGTTTCGTAACGTTGCCCCTTTAGTGAAACAACAGCCAATGATGAACTATGGTATCCACGAGATGAGAGCTGGACCAACGCCTCCAAGAGTGGTTCAAGTCAACAGTTCAGGTCCAGGTCCATCCTTGCATCAGTTGCCACAAGATTTCTCTGTCAAAGAGACAAGCCCTTTTCTCGGAGGTGGACGCATCGTTGGAGGACGAGTGGTTCGTGGTACACAGAGGCCAGCAAGTGGAACATATGATCTAGTTGAAGAGATGAGATTCCTCTACGTGAGAGTTGTGAAGGCCCGTGATCTTCCCAACAGAGACCTTACAGGGAGCCTAGACCCGTATGTCGAAGTCAAAGTCGGAAACTTCAAAGGTGTTACCACGCATTTTGACAAGAATTCAGATCCGGAGTGGAACCAAGTCTTTGCCTTCGCTAGAGATAATCTTCAGTCCAACTTTCTTGAAGTTGTAGTGAAGGATAAAGACATTGTCCTTGATGACTTTGTTGGGATTGTTAAATTCGATCTCAATGAGGTTCGGTCTCGTGCTCCTCCGGATAGTCCTTTAGCTCCCGAATGGTACAGACTGGAGAACAAGAGAGGCGAGAAGAAGAATTATGAGATAATGCTTGCTGTGTGGGAGGGAACTCAGGCTGATGAAGCTTTCGGGGATGCGATTTTCTCAGACTCATTGGTATCTTCAGATAGCTCGAATATTATCTCCGCTAACCTCCGCTCAAAAGTGTACCATTCGCCTCGGCTATGGTACCTAAAGGTGAAAATAATAGAGGCTCAAGACGTCATCATCGTGTCTGACAAATCCCGTCATCCTGAGGCCTTTGTGAGAATCAAGATAGGTAATCAGATGTTAAGGACTAAAGTTTCTCAGAAAGGCATTCATCCGAAATGGGGAGATGAGTTCACGTTTGTAGTTGCAGAGCCGTTTGAGGAACCTATGGTCATCTCCGTAGAAGATCATGCTGCTCCTAACAAAGACGAGCCAGTAGGAAAAGCTGTGATTCATCTGGCTGACATTGAGAAATGTACAGATGATAGAGCCCATGGTCCTCATCATGGCCGTTGGGTTCATCTTGAAGACTCCATCTCAGACGCTTTGGATGCTGATAAAGCCAGGAAAGTGAAATTTGCTACTAGGCTCCACTATAGGGCGGTTCTTGATGGAGGCTACCACGTTTTTGATGAGTCCATGTATTACAGCAGTGATCTCAGACCATCCGCGAAACAGCTTTGGAAACCAGCAATCGGAGTCTTGGAGCTCGGGATACTTAACGCAAATGTGTTTCATTCGATGAAAACTCGGGATGGGAAAGGTACTGCCGACACATACGTTGTTGCCAAATACGGTCACAAATGGGTTCGAACACGAACAGTAATCAACAGCATATATCCAAAGTACAATGAGCAATACACATGGGAGGTGTTTGATCCTGCAACGGTTTTAACCATTTGCGTCTTTGACAACGCGCATTTCGCAGCTGGAAACAGCGGAAACAACAGAGATCAGCCGATTGGGAAAGTACGTATTAGAATGTCGACTCTTCAGACGGGCCATATCTACACGCACGCTTACCCTTTACTTGTTCTACAACCTTCTGGTCTTAAGAAAAGAGGGGAGCTTCACTTAGCCGTGAAATTTACCTGCACATCGGTCTCCAGTATGCTTTTGAAATACACCAAGCCTCTCTTGCCTAGATTGCATTACATACAACCGTTACCTGAAAACCATCAGGAAATGCTTAGGGGGGAGGCTCTCAAGATAGTCGTGTCTCGTTTAGGGCGGTCTGAGCCACCGCTGAGACGGGAAGTGGTTGAGTATATGGCAGATTCGAGAAGTCATTTGTTCAGCATGAGGCGAAGCAAAGCAAACTTCAATAGGTTCACGAAGGTGTTCTCGGGTGTGATCTCAGTATGGAAATGGATGGAACAAGTTTGCACGTGGAGGACACCTGTGACGACGGCTCTGGTTCACGTGCTGTACACGATGCTTGTGGTGTTTCCAGAGATGATATTGCCGACTGTGTTTCTGTATATGGCTGTGATTGGGTTGTGGAACTACAGGTTTAAGCCCAGGTTTCCTCCTCATATGGACTCCAAACTATCTCATGCAGAGAGTGTGAATGCTGATGAGCTAGACGAAGAGTTTGATACCTTCCCGACCATGAGGGCTCCGGACATTGTGAAAATGAGGTAAGAGAATCAAACAGATATCAGAACAAAAGAAAAAAAGATTTGTTCATTGGTTGATACCTTTCTCTTGCAGGTACGACAGGCTGAGAAGTGTGGCCGGGAAGGTTCAGTCGGTGGCTGGAGACATAGCAGCACAGGGAGAGAGAGTGCAGGCGCTGCTGAGCTGGCGTGATCCACGCGCAACAGCTATTTTCGTGACATTCTGTTTCTTGATTGCAATGGTTCTTTACATTACCCCTTTCAAACTTGTGGCTCTCCTCTCAGGCTACTACTTCATGCGACACCCTAAGTTCCGATACCGCATCCCCTCCGCTCCCTTTAACTTTTTCCGACGACTTCCGGCCATGTCCGACTCTATGTTGTGAATCAACAACCATGTATATGAATTTAAGTCTATATATATCTTCATCTTCGAATTTCTTTCTCTCTATCCATATGTGTATACATATTGTATGTTGAGAAATGTTGCATTCGTTCCTCAAATCAAAATTCGCCTACATTACTGTATTATACTATTTATATGACGAGCTTGTAAAGAGAGAAGAAGAGGAAGACGATGAGAAACAGAGTCGGTTAAAAAGTAAAAAAAAAAAAAAAAAAAAAAAAGAACAGCTCCATCCAATTCGTAAGCAACCAAAGCTGAACCATTGATTCCAATCTTAATCTTTGGATAACCATGTCAACCCCGGATTGGTTCAGCTGAACCATATCAGTGTAAACGAGAGAACCTTGACAGTATGTTACAAAAAGCCCATGGGCCTGGAACAGAACGTTACTCTTCTTTAGTGCTTGATTAGTTCCCTCCTTAATTTAATTAATCCGTTTGATTACAAAAGTCCGTTAGTGATTACGGCATTGGGGGAGAGCCAACGGGATAGAGCGACCGTATCTCTCTCTCTCTCTCAGTCTCGTTCTATGAACAGAGACGACGACCACCACTTGCTTTTCTTTAACAGGCGGTGCTAAAAAAAAATCTGTACGACAAAACAATTTATTAAATTTGATATATATAGACATTTTTTTTTTGGGTATAGTAGTAGCAATGTAATGTAATGGCCAGATTCTTTGTTGCCTTCTCTCATCATATCATACCATTAAAATATCTTTCATCAACTTGTCGGTAAATTATTTTTTGGCTTATACTACTATATCTTTCTTTCTCTGTCTTCTTCTTCTATTCATTTTTTAAAAAAATTATTTTTCCAGAAAGAAAAAACAAATATAACAATAATTCATTCATTTTTCTGAAAATTACAGATGCACGTATAATGGAAATAATAAAACTAGAGAGTGTGTGATCTGATCTAGTTATATATATATATATGTTAAAAAAAAAAAAAAAAAAAAAAAAAAAAAGACAATCCTGGGGGTTTGGACAAATTTGGGATTGTTTAAGCTTTTTTTTTACATTCACATGAATCACATACGTTCATGTCGTCGATACGGTCCTCCTCCCTGATTTTTTTTATTTTTAAAATTTATTGTAACCACGTGGATTTGCTTGTCTTGTTTCTTGTTTTCTCTTCTCTCCCCCTTGATGAAATCGAGGAACCTTAATATTACTACTACTACTACTACTACTACTACTACTTGTAGTTTCTTTCTTCTAGTTCGTCGATCCACAAAAGAGAACAATAAAAACATTTGTGTGTGGCTTTTGATTCCTCTACTGTAGCTTAGCTTAGCTTACTGGGTTTCTCTGCTCATTATTATTGCCTCCTCCTTCGCTTCAATTAGGGTTTTTTTTTTGGTTTCGATTCCCCAAATAAATTGTTTCCCTTTTGAGATTGGTATTGCTGTAAACTAGTCGAGTTGACTCATTCAGAGTCATAGCGAGTTGACAAGGTACGACCTTTTTCCCCTTATACAAAACAAATCCCCCCCCCCCCCCCCCCCCCCCGGTCCTTTTTACTAATTGTGGTTCCTTGGTTTGAGTTTTATACTTCGCTGATTTGGAAAACTCTAAAAAGATTCGATTTTTGCTTAGTATATCATTTGCTATGTATATCATTTGTTGCAGCTCGTTGGGTTTACGAAGAGAGAAGAGAGAGAGACGTCCCCTCAATTGAAAAATTAAACCTTTTTCATTGGGTTGAAAGAAAACAGAAAGAAAGCAAGAGTCTTGGAGCGTTTTATTTTTTTAGATGGGAGGTCAATGCTCTAACCTGAGTCGGTGTTGCCGGAACTCTTCACACAAGACAGCTGTTCTTGAATCTCCTGATCTTGGTTAGTTTGACCTTTTCTGTTACTAATTACTTTGTTTTTTTTACTTGGATCTGAGAAACTAAGGCATTGTCTGGATTTTGGATGCAGAGAATGGAGAGAGTAGTGAGATCACTGATGTGCCTAATTTCCGGGAGTATACATTAGAACAGCTCAAGTCGGCTACTTCTGGTTTTGCTGTCGAGTATATTGTATCTGAACATGGAGAAAAGGCTCCAAATGTTGTCTATAAAGGGAAATTGGAGAATCAAAAGAAGATTGCTGTCAAGCGTTTCACAAGAATGGCGTGGCCTGATGCACGTCAATTCCTGGTTTGACTATTTTTATCTCTGCAAATTCTCTACACTTTTGTTTTCATCTTGATTTATTGGGAAGAATGTGTTCTTCCTTTTGAAGGAGGAAGCGAGGTCGGTTGGTCAGCTGCGGAGTGAGAGAATGGCCAATTTACTCGGTTGTTGCTGTGAAGGTGATGAGAGGTTACTTGTAGCAGAATTTATGCCCAATGAAACACTAGCCAAACACCTTTTCCACTGTGAGAATCATTTTTTCCTATTTATAGCCTTTCGTCTCTATTCTTGGAAAGTTATTATTATGCCTCAAGAATCTAAGTCTACTTCTTCTATGCAACTAGGGGAAACACAACCTATGAAATGGACTATGAGACTACGAGTTGTTTTGTATCTAGCACAAGCTCTTGAATACTGCACCAGCAAAGGCCGTATTCTTTATCACGACCTCAATGCTTACCGGGTTTTGTTTGATGAGGTCTTATTTCTTATACATATAATCTACGATATAGCTCGTTTGGGAAACCTGTCCATGTATGTTTCTATGCTATTCCTTCATTCTCTGACGCCTTAAGGGCCTTTTAATCAGGAATGCAATCCAAGACTTTCTACTTTTGGCTTGATGAAGAATAGTCGGGACGGAAAAAGTTACAGCACTAATCTTGCTTTCACCCCTCCTGAGTATCTACGAACTGGTACATCATTGGTTTTTTCTTTACTTCCAAGATTCATATGGTACAGCACTAATCTTGCTTTCACATTTTTATTTTTTTATGTGGATTTACAGGGAGAATTACTCCAGAGAGTGTGATATACAGCTTTGGTACTCTTCTGCTTGATCTCCTCAGCGGAAAACATATACCTCCTAGCCATGTAAGTATTTAGCCAAAACAAGTTTGTTTTCCTTAAAAGATTGCAGTTTTCACTTGGAGGTGAAACTGATCCTTTCGGTCTGTTTTATGCAGGCCCTTGATCTGATTAGAGACAGGAATCTTCAGACACTAACAGATTCTTGCCTAGATGGGCAATTCTCTGACAGCGATGGCACAGAGCTAGTACGCCTGGCGTCTCGTTGTCTTCAATACGAAGCTCGTGAGCGGCCAAACACGAAATCATTGGTGACTGCCTTGACGCCTCTTCAGAAGGAAACAGAGGTTCCAATTTTATTTTCTTAGCCATCAGAAAAATCAAGCCCGAGTTTCTGTTTGTTTACTCAAGATAAATGTTTCTCTGTATTGAAAACTGCAGGTCCCGTCTCATGTTCTAATGGGTCTACCGCACAGTGGTTCAGTCTCTCCTCTGTCCCCTCTTGGTGAGGCTTGTTCAAGAAGGGACCTGACTGCTATGCTTGAGATCTTGGATAAACTTGGATACAAAGACGACGAGGGTGTCACCAATGAGGTATCTTTTGGGAATAACTTGGGAAAAAGAATGGTTTCGCTAGGTTAATAAGCTGATAGTGTTGGGTGATAAGTAGAGGTTTGTATTGATATAATGCATGTGGTCACTTATTGGTGTTGCGTTACGATGTTTTGGCAATGCAGCTCTCGTTTCAAATGTGGACAGACCAGATGCAAGAGTCTTTGAACTCGAAGAAGAAGGGTGATATGGCTTTCAGGCAAAAAGACTTTAGAGAGGCTATTGAGTGTTACACGCAGGTCAGTTTTTTTTGCACTTAAAAATGAAGTATACGAACACACAGAGGATGAACCTGATTCCTTTCTTGAAACTTTGACAGTTTATTGATGGCGGAATGATCTCTCCAACAGTGTGTGCTCGCCGTAGTCTGTGTTACCTGATGAGTGACATGCCGAAAGAAGCTTTAGATGATGCAACTCAGGCTCAAGTGATCTCTCCCGTGTGGCACATCGCGTCATATCTGCAGTCTGCTTCCCTTGCTTTCCTGGGGATGGAGAAGGAGTCTCAAATCGCACTCAAAGAGGGATCGAACCTTGAAGCAAAGAGGAATTCAGGTTCTCGAGTGAAGTAACATATATAGTGTGTGTTTAAAGAAGAATCATCTTTTGGGAAAGATGAAAGAACATCTTACCAAGTAAAAAAGGGGTTTGAATCTTTTGAGCACAAATGATGGGGAAAACACGCAAGAGGGATGCCAAATGAGACCCTCTTCTTCTGAAGAGATGATTGGGGTTGTTTGAGGTTGTTTTGCTCTTCTTGTGCTTCTTTTTACGGGCATTGAATTGAAGGAGTCACTTCCTTTATTGGCTTTGAAATCCATTTTTCTGAAGAAACTTTATGTACTAGATAAAACCTTTATTGGAGAAACCATAAAGAGATTTTATGTCTTTTGAATCCATAGGTCACACACTCATCAATCCCCATGTATGGATGGACTCTCGCTTAGAAAAGAGACATTCCACAGCGAAAGGGGTATTTACCAAAAGTTTGTTGTACTTGCTTGGCCCTTAGCCATAATGATTTAAAAGGTCAAATAAAAAGATAGTAGACTTTTTGACTCTTCAGACTACGTCATTTTAGAAAAATCTTCCACGATAGTGAAATGTTAATTTTCTTTGCTTTTTGGCATTGTTGTCCCCGGTTTTGTCAGATTTGAAGGCTGGTTTTTTTTTGCCATTGTTGTATAATAATAAATTCTCACATAATCTGAAAACTTAAATCTACGGACCAACATTGATCATCTGTTGGTTTTGATGAGTATCTTTAGGTAATTTTTGTACTGATCACCAGACAGGTTACGAGATAAGAAGAGTAATATTTTTTTGGAGCAGACTCAGCCAACATGTTGTCCATGCGGACCACAGAGAAAGTTGCCTTCTTCTTGCTGATAAGATGATAAGAAGGGAAGGTAAATACTGTGCATTATTGTCTTTGTTTTCCTGGTATACTGGATCCTTACATGATTTAAAAGATGCAAATATGTATGCTAAATTCTTCTATGGATTTGGAAGTCATGGTCACTGACGCTTATCATCCAAGACTTCGATATACAACATCACATTTGTAAAAAAAAATTGACCACTTGATTTCTCTCCTCTAGGTTCCATGTATTCGGCATTGGACAACAGTCGCTAGGATTTAGTGTTTGGGTTGAGCTGAAGACAGGAACTAGAGTTCCGTTATGATTCTTTTCGCTGGCAGGCAGTGATCAATTGTCCTGAAAACAGGACAGCTACTGCAAAAGGTTAATCTCATAGTCATAGAAGACTTTGCTGGTTACACCATTATCCCTTCCTTCAAAGACTTCTAATTCTATCTTGTGAATCCCAAGATAGGTAACTGCATGCTTATCCACTAGACATCTTATTAACTTGCGTCCACACTGTAATGCGAAAATAATTAGGCAGAAACTACTCAATGTGGATACTGCTTGAGAGAATGAGGTTTACGTTGGATGCCTAGTAATAATTCGGTTATTGTTATGTAGCTTTTAATACTCAACCAAGCTTCTGTTCTTCACCATATTGAAGTTGCTTGCATAATCAGCTATGGAACTTCCGCGAGGTACTTTCTAGCACCTTTTATCTATATAACATTGGAGCGGATCAATCAACATCCAGTTATGCTCCAACTTCCCTAGTTTTTTAGTATAATCAATATTTGTTTTCTGCTCATCAGATCTTTCGTTTGGTAAGTGTGATCCTTCTTGTTGGTGGTAGACAAGGAGAAGTGGGAGCTCGAATGCTGCATTGTAGAATACTTTGGGCAAACAATTTTTTGAATAAGTTTGAGTCGGTTGTGAGTGAGATCCACGATGGTGGTTACGGTGGTTAATTTCGATGACTACATGAAGTGAGTGGTTTATAAGTTTCATCGAGACGGAAGTGAAAACATTATTAAAAGACAGCTATCGACTTCGACAAAAATCTTAAGTCCTGTTTGAAAAGTGAAAACAAATCTCCTGCAAAAAGTAAAAAGAAATCAAGTGATAACAAAACATCTGTAGAGTTGTTTTGTCGCACAAAATCCAATTTGGGTATGAACATAAAACTGAATCTTATTAGAAAACAAGCTTGCGATATTACGGCAAGGGAAATGATCTTGATGGATTACAAACATATAATAATGATACACCAAACATATAAGGGGGTCAGATTTGTGAAACAACAAAAAAATGAAAGTGAAGGTGGCCAAAATAACAAGAGAGAAAGGAGAGAGCAAACAGAGAGAGAAGCCAGTCAGAAGAAGCTCCATGAACCCCCCCAGTTATTTCACATCTCCTAGGGTCACGGCATGCAGATTTCCAGACATTCCTCCAGCCACAAAGCTTGGAAGCAGAAGTGGTTCAAAATTGATGTACACACTTGCAATAAATAGATGGAGAGATAGAAAGCTGGATTTGGACACACTATTAATGATCCTAAGAGCTACTTCCCGTTCCCTGGCAATGCGCTGGAATTAGACGCTGTCGCAGCTCTGTTGATGCACCCGCAAGTTCTGAACATTCAAATGCATGGCAACAAAATCAATGAGACCCAATCCATCAAAAGTTTATTTTTATTCTGCTGCAATTTCTACCCTTCACAATATGATTGTGATTCTCAACAAAGCTGGCTAATAGCTACTTCACAATTTTTTGTTTAGAAAAATATAATTCATGGGCTGACCTTGGGCAGTGAAGTTAAACAATGGAGGCAGAGCTCTTCCATTTGGCAGTGAAAGATTCGGGTCCCGTAAGTCATCAAAGAAGGGGTGTGCACAAGCTTCCAACTAACCAAAAGGAAAAAGGGTTTTGAACTTAGAAATTTTAAATCAGCCTTACATAGTTTCGTGGTGTCTAATAGGATTTAGTCTTACAGCAGTGCACCGAAGGTTTGGCGAATACTGGAGGAGTCTTGAGACGAGGTCTACTGCTTCAGGTGGCATTCGCTTGTGGAAAATCTGAAGAGGAGTTATGTGCTACATTAGATTTCATTTGAACATGCACATGCACCAAAGAGGCACCTGCAGTTATTTTCACAAACCTTGTGCCACGGATGAGCTTTGATTTGAGGAAACTTGAACTCTGTGTAATTGGGATTCATACACCGGATTTCTTCTCTTGTAGGCGTCCCAAGAATCTGGTAGATGTACACTTGAGTAAGATAGTACACATGAAATAGAGAAAAGAGATGAAAGAAACCGAGGGATGATCATAAGTACCTTAATTATCTCCACCAGCTGATCAATGCCACTTTCCCCGGGAAACAGTGGCTACAGGTAGAATACCAACAGTCCAAATCAGATTAAATGTGATTAAGAAGCTACGATGCAACTAATAAATTAAAACCAGTTCACAAGAATCTAAACTTTAAAATCTGGAAGTCTCACTTGGCCTAGTAAAAGTTCTGCCATAACACAACCGCCGGACCACATGTCAATGGCATTGGTATACTCTGTCGCCCCAAATATAAGTTCTGGGGCCCTGTAGTACCGGGAGCATATATAGGATATGTTCGGTTCACCTGGCACCTAAAGACACACAAGAGTATTAGCCAGCCATCATTGTTGAAAAGACAACCCATCAACCAGAACACTTCAAAAAATAAAATGAACATACCAACATCTTTGCGCTTCCAAAATCGCAAATTTTTAGTTGATGAGTTTGGGGATTGACCTATGAAAGCCACATCATAAGAGAATCAATGTAATATTCATATATACGGCTTAACAACCTTTTAAGCAGAAAGAATTTACACTATACCAGTAGATTTTGTGGCTTGATGTCACGGTGACACACCCCAACTACGCGATGTAAGTAGTTCAGCGCACGGCAAATCTGATATGTAATAGAAAGGACAAAATCAACATAAGCAAAATTATAAATTTCAATGTATCTGAAGCTTTATGCTTGCTATACACAGATTACTAGGAACGATTAAGTGGAGAGCTTAAAGAACTCACCTGATAAGTGTAGAGCTGAACAAAGATAATTGGCATATGCTGATTTATTTTGGTATAGTGCTTAGATGCTCTGTAGACAGTTTCAGGAACATACTCAAGGACAAGGTTGAGATACAGCTCATCCTTGTCAGTTGTTGAAAAGAAAGAATGCCTCAGTCGCACAACGTTGGGATGGTCTTGCAAGCGCATTATCTGAAGTTCTCTGTTCTTGTATCTTTTATCCTGCAGAACCTTCTTAATTGCAACTTGTTCACCCGTTTCCAGACACTTGGCCTAAACCCAAAAAAATCAGACAGCAAGTCAAAAATTCTGGACACGACAAAAAGGTTAAGGATTAGTTTTGTTCCTGCTATAAAAGACATCCAACTACCTGGAACACTACTCCGAATGAGCCGGTTCCAACCACTCGCTGGGCCATGTATGAGATTGTCTGTAATAACAAGTAATAAAGGGTAAAAAAAAAGTAAAGATACACCCAACTAACTGTGAAGAGGAGAAGAGAAGTGAATAGAGAAAGCATCTTTTCATAGAAGAAATGATTAATAGCTTTTCACAAACACAAACTGGCAAATCAGCAGAAAAAAAAAAGTGAGTTGAAGGACCTGCTTAGGCTTTCCATCTCTACCCCCAACAGTCGTTGTAATAACTTGTCCCGTTTCAGTCCCACTGCCGTTTACAATAGTTGTCTCCATCTCCTGCAAGCCCCCAATGGGAGATGTGAGCAAAATGATGGCTAATGGAGGTCGGAGATGATTTTAAAAAATCAGAAGCCAACTCACCTTGTCGTCGCGGTGGGCATTTCGGTCATCTCTAATCCTCATATCGGTCATAACTTCAGGGAGCTGATGATGATGATCATCGACGGGTTTATCTGAGAGAGGATGGCCATTTGAGGTTCCAGCAACACTTTCTAGTGGGAAAATGTCAGGTTTGATATCAGAAGAAGAAGAAGAACTAGTTTGGTCAACCTGCATTGGATCAGCACACAAGTTGTCGTTCTCTTGATCAAGCTTGGCTCTCTTCATCCCATAGTCCCCACCCTTCCAAACAAACAAAAAAAAAAACACCAAATCAGTCAGGTCAACAACATATCATCAAAATCAAGAACACAATACTCATCGACAAATCAAATGGAACATATGCATTACTTAAACGATATCTAAAACTAAGATCTAAACAAAAAAAACTCGAAGAAACTTTAATTTTGACTTGGAACATACACCAATCCATAACATATGGGTGAAAAAATTGAAGAAATAAATTTTCATAAAATCAAATCAGAAACGTAAATCTCTAATCTGATCTTCATAAATTATTTTTTTTAAAAAGAAAATTAAGGAAATGCAAAAAAAGAAGACATACAGGATCGGAAGAAATCGAGGTACGACCGGAAGCAATGCTCTTGAGACGACGCATCACGTTCATCTTCGCTTTCAACCACCAACCAAAACCAGGACGAACAAAACAACTCAGAAACCCTAAATCTCCCAAAAAAATCTTCACCACAGCTTCATGTGGAGAGAGAAAAAGAGAGAGAGAGAGAGAGAGAGAGAGAGAGAGAGAGAGAAAAAAAAAAGCAAAAAAGAGAAAGGAATAAAACAGATTCAGATATTCAAATTCGCACAACTCCTCCGAGCAAACAAAAATCTCTCAAGGGAAGGGGAAGAATCTGTTCGTCGAGCTTCTTCGATTTCTTCTTCTTCTCTCTATTGACGACCCAACCAGGTGGAATCTTTGCTCTCTTCTTTCTCTCTCTCTCTCTCTCTCTCGTGGCCAAAGCCAATCATGCCAGCCTCGTTCTCCTCTATCTCTGTGTACTTTTTTTTTTTTTGGTCAAACCTTGAATCCTCACCGTTGATTCATCGCAGCAACTCATCCGACGGGTCAGGATGAATCCGCCTGATTTCGACTACCTGTGTTTACCAAAACACCCCTGTATGGTTGTGTTAATTACGGATCCGGGAATAAGCAAAGGGGAAGGGGATGGATGAATGATGATGGCATTGGCCTGTGTTGTTTGAATGATTGCATCTAAAGGGCACGCGGAATATGCGGGAGAGACTTGGATTGTTTGACCTTCCTTTGACCACTTCCCCCCCCCCCCCTCTCTCTCTCTCTCTCTCTCTCTTTCCTGCACTGCACTGAGATAAACTATACTACTACTATTTCTTTACGGCTTTTAGACAGACTACTAATCTACTATATTAATCATAATCATCTTTTCAAAACTTTATCTATTAACTCAACTCTATATACTACACATTATTATCCTGTTTTATGAGCCATTGTAATCGGATAAAACTCTATAGAGGGGGTTAAACATTTCCCTTTTTATTAATAAATCATAAGCTAACAACCATTCTAAATTGGAAAAAAGTAATACAACAGTTATAGGTTGGTAGTTTGCTACTTTGTATCTGAAATATTATAGTTTGGGAAAGTGTTTGCATCTAATGCAATGAGGAAGTGTTTTAGTTTGTTTGCATCTCGAATTTATTAAATAGAAAAATACCGTGATAGCTTGAGGTTTGAGCCAATCGAGTCTTACGGGCTTTTTAATTTATCAGACCAACTTAAGCCCCATTGGGCAACAAAATAAGTAGTGGGTCCTAGAGATTATCATAGGCCCAGAATTCGAAATAGATGTTGATAGGCTTCTAAATAAAGCCCATAACTGTTGAGCTGTCGACGCTGTTATATATATATACACTCTCGACCGTCGATTCGAATTTGACTTGTTTACGTTGTTTTTTGCCCGTCTGTGTCTGTTTGCTGCACTTAAAAACAAGAAAAACGAATTACTAGAGAAAGAAAAGAAAAGGAAGAAAAAAAAAAAAACACAACGGAGAAAACGACGCCGTAACGTCTGGCTCCTCGAACAACCAGACTGTCATGGTATGACGTGGCGCAACGAAAATGGCGGAACACGTAAGCCCACCATATCATCATGCAAAGGAAGGAGCCAAGGGATTGCATTAAATGAATTATGTAATATTGCCTGCAAATTACATTTAATGCTCCACGAGACACAGCTTTTTCTTGTTATTGTTTTTTTTTTTTAACTTGAAACGAAACAGATCCATCCAAAGTCCAACCACACATAATATATGTAAAAAATGTAACAACATCCCACGGTTCGCGTTTTTGTAACCACAACACACCCCGCGCGTGTGGCTCACTCCCCGCTCCATGAGTTTTTTACATTTATAACCAAATAATAATACCCCAAACAGACAAGAAAAAGAAAAGGATATAAGGGGGGTTTCCAACCCCAGTCAATACCCGAACCACCAACTCCTCCACCGTGATCCGACCCGAAACCTTTCATGTCCTGGTCCCATCACGGTGACATAAGGAGTTCGATTTCGCCACTTGCGCGGTTCGTTCTTGACTCGACACCCCCTCCCAAAGTACATGACCTTAAGTTAAAAATTCACAACTCAGTTTAAAAAAAAAAAAGAGAAACACACGCGCTTCTAAACTCCGGAACTCACTCTCAGGCTTAGCTTTCGCACTGTAAAGCGGCTCGAATCTTCTGAACGGTGCATGATATTAAGTTGTTAACCGTTTCCACAGACTCAACTGTGAGTTTTGCGGTAGGGAGATTGTTAACAAGTATTTGAAAGGCCACCGTCAAGAGTGACCCACCACCAACGGGTCGTTGTTCACTGTCACCGGAGGAGCCACCATCCATGCCTCCGTCAGGCAGAACAGCAAACCCGGACGGAAGGAGAGCCACGTAGGACGAATCTCCACCGTTCATGACCACATGCATGGCCGGGATGTCAACAGGCGCGTAGACTACAAGCGCTCCAGATGCGTCAATGCATGTCTCCTGAAGTATCAGCATACTACTCTGATTCGCGTTCATTGCCTGTAGTAGAGTCAAAAAGATAGCAAAAAAACCAAAATAACCCTTAGCTCGATGTATCTATTTACGAGAAATTGCCACACTGACCAAACAGTGTAACGCTTCAGGATGAACAGAGAAACAAGTCAAAATAGCTTTCCAGATAACAAACAAAGAAAAAAGTAGGAAGTGGTGAAAAGTCAAAAAAATATGGTCGAAACTGTCCTATTAATATTGACTTTCTAAACCCTTCCAAAAGCTGTGACACTTTTGTTTTCTACTCCTGTATAATATTAAACAAATAAAAAATTGTTGTGTCATCTTTTGATACCACCCAAAATTCCTATATTTTCCTTTCCCAATCCACTCTTTTGTCCGTCATACCACCATCAACCCCAGGGACAAAAACGTCACAATCACCTAATCCAAATTCCCCACAAACTACCGAACCAAATGACACACACACACATGACACACCTAATCAGCTTTACCGGCAACCATATTCCATGCACCGATGTTACTACAATGAGATCCAGTACTAACCGGCTAAAATAGCAATGTTAAACCGGTATTGAAAAGAAAAAAAAAACTTACGTTGGAGCGGAGGAGAGAGACGCCTTGATCTTGACCTTTGGCAATGTGGGCCATCTCCTGCATGGGACCACCGTTGGAAAGAATATCCCATTCGCATCTCATCCGTTCGTTCCTCAAGAAATCAAACAGACGCTGTGGCGAAGCCGGAAGCCACACAGACGTGGCTGCGCTCAAAACAATCCCCGGAGGCTCCCCTGGATCGTCCACACTCTTACGGGTCATTACTCGAACGTCCGGGTCTACATTTCCGACAGTGAGCTTGCTCCAGTTGTGGACCGACGGCGCAGAGATACCCGAGCAGAAGTTGAATGTCATACGTTGAGCTAACTTCAGCATGCTTTTCCGACCACCAGGCGTTATAGCTGGTTTTTTCCAATATATATAATAAGGTTAAATGTTTTGTAACTATAGAGAGATTAATTATTGATGTATAAGCATAATGAGAAGAAGTGTGTAAGAAACGGACATGTGTTGTCTTGAGCTGTCACGGAGGAAGACATGAGGACGGCGAGACACTCGCACTGTCTCTGAAGTGTAGCGAGCCATCTTTGCGAGCCAAAACCAAGGCCTGACCGTAGCAATGGCCTGTACAGCTGGTGGATTTGGTTCTCGTCGTATTCTGCATGCTCCACCCACGTGACCTACACAATCCGGAAACCAAAATCCTCATTAAGCGCTAATACCAACAACCAAACCGGTCTACTTCTAAGTGTAAGTACTTTTGCACTGGGAGATCGATAACATGTTAATTTTTAATGGAAAATAGTACACGATAAAATTCAAGATAATAAGACAACTGAAATAAATATTTATACTATACTATATCTGTTGATGATAGAGACGGGATATACGAGGCCGCATGGAAGAACGGAATAGAAACATGAAAAATTGATTTATTAAAACGATGATTAAGAAGCTTTTTTCAATACATGCATATGAAATTAATGTGTTTTTTCCAAAATGCGCACAAATAATTTTGGACAGATGCTTCATGGAATAGAGAGCAAAATTACTAATTAAATACTAAAAGAAATGAGATTTTCGAATTTAGAGACAGACCCAGTTGTCGAAAACTTGAAATCTAATCCAGAGAATCCGACAGAGAGAGAAGCATCCGGATCCATAAAATTTCAGCAATCTCGGAAGGTTCGGGGAACAAATTTCGAGGAAGAAAAAAAGCCTATTCAAATTATTTTTATTTTCCTATTCTGACATAAAATCATATTAAATTGTATTTTTCTTATATAAAAAATAACGTCTGAGGGGGAGAGAAATTAAAAAAAAAATAGAAGAAAAAGGACTCCAAACAAGGAAATCACAAAATTAAGACTACAGAGAATAAACTCTGGAATAACAAATTTGGAGAGGTAAGATTAGAAAAAGGGAAAAAATAAAACGAGAGTGACAGTGAAGTGGGTGCAGCGAGTAATGGCTAAAAAACAAGACTCATTGATGCTTGAGCTTCTTCGTCTAGTGATCACCCAATTAAAAACCTAGAGATCCTAATTTTCTTCATTTCTATCGAATTATTCAAAAACCAATTTAATAAACATATTTAGAAAAGAAAAAAAGATTCCAATATGTTTCTTATCATTAGATAATAATAAATATTATGTAACGCTTTTAGTGTCAAAAAAAAAAGAGTTTACCTTAGCGTATCCATTGGACATATCCTGCACTACACAGCCTGATGGTAATCGCCGGATCACTGGAGAGCCACCGGAGTTTTCCCGGATGGGTTCAATTGATACATCCACCACTGCCCACACGCCCTCGGCGTGCTGTTTGCAGAACCGGAGAAAATTAACATTGCGAACCGGTACCAACGGAGACAAAACTTGTAGCTCCGCATTCATCTGCACGTACGTATCAACCGGTTTAGTATAACCAAAAACCAGATATTAAACCGGAATGTGATTGATATTTAAGAAGATATTATTAGTTTACCAGTTGAAGTGCACCGTTTATTGTTCCGGCCATCCCACCGGAGATAATGTCGGTGGTTGTGGCTCTTGCGACGTTACACGGAAACATCTCCGTCCACCGGTTCTAGTTAAACAGATTATATATATAATAACTAAAAATAAATGTAGGAAATATATAAAAAAAAATGGAGCTATAATAAATTGAAGACTTACGGAGTCCATTAAAGTCTCGACGAGAGCTAAGCTATTGATGATGACCATACCGGAGGTACGAGAAGCTTCAGTAGCTAAACCGGTTGGTTTAGTGGAAGAAAACGTTCTCATGTACTCGTCTTGGTTAAGCTCATCTCTCTCACCGTCTAAGCTTTTGACCCATAACGGTTCTTCACTATGAGCGAGCTTCACTAACTCATCCATGGCGTTTAAAGCCAGCTCCAGCAAAACTGACTTCTGATCAATCCCGTTGATCCCCGTCTGCTGCTGCTGCTGTTGCGGCGGAGGCAAGCAAGCGCCACCGCCGAAATCAGGAGGGAAAGCGAAGTTTCCTCCGTTGTTGGTGCCGACGGCGAGTTCGAGGGAGGAGTTGTAGTGATGGTGGTGGTGGCCGAGGAATTTACCGGTGAGGTTACAGACGCGATCTAGCTCGTCTTTCAAACGAGCGTTTTCGATACGGAGATGGTGTTCTTCGAGGGAGACATCACCGAGCATGGCAGGTCCACCGCAATTGGTGCAGATTGGGTTCCTCATTGCTTCACGAATCGACATGTTCTCAGCTCTTAGCTTATCGTTCTCTTGTCTCAACAATGCGTTCTCATGCCTCTCTAATTGTGTCTGCGCCCAAACGATTTGATTATAACCAAATATTATTTTCATTACAACATCCAAAATAAAAAGCTTCATTTTTCTTGGATTTTTAATTTGGTGATATAATTATATTTAAAGCACATACTTTCATCTGAGTGCGACGATTCTGGAACCAGAACTTGACTTGTCTTGTCTCTAAGCAAAGTCTCTTACTTAGTTCCAGTCGTTGCTTCTCGTCTGGGTGTGGACACTCTTTGAACATACTGAATGATAAAAAAAAAAAAAAAAATTAAACTCAGATCGAACGAAAGAGATAGAATAATAATAAGAGGGATCGGAGAGAGAGGGAGAGGGGATGGGATTATATTACGATTCGAGTTCTTGGATTTGTTGAGGAGTGTGTCGGTGATAACGTTTCTTCCTAGGAGGCTTATCAGCGGCGTCTTGATCTTCACCGGAGATACCTTCGACGTTGTCACTACCAGATCTGCTCTCATGTTCCTCTTCGCGGCTCCTTCTATTAACACTCCCATCGAAATTATCGCCTCCTCCTCCGACGTTATTGTTCCTCATCGACGCTTCTCCACGGTTGTTTGTCCCTCTCTCCGGTTGCTCCTGTCCGAACACAAACCAAAATAATAATTAGGTTTTTTTTCTCTATTTAAAATAAATATATTTGAAGTAGAGTAGACGGCGTCGTACGAGGGCTAGAGAGAGGCCAGGGGAAGCGTAAACAGATTTGGTTAGAGGAAGAGAGAAGAGGCTAGCCGCAGCCGCCGCTTGAGCCATAGCACCACCGGGTAAAACGTTAGTAGCGGCTGTGTGGTTGCCATAACTTAAACCGGAGAGGAGTCTTGCTCCGGTTGAGCCACCACCGGGTGTATTATCAAAGAGACTACCGAAGTTCATCAAAAACTCACACAGAGATGAGATTCTAATGAAAGAAAAAAAAAACACCTATAAAGGAGAATTAAGGGAAGTAAAAGATTGAGACTTTTTTTCACGAAACAAGTAAGAGATGGATCGAGAGAACTGAATAAACAAAAAAAAAATGGTGATGATGATTAGAAGAAGAAGAAGAAGAAACCCAGAAAAAATAAAAATTTACTGAAATGGAGGAGAGAGAAAGAGAACGAAAGCGGAAATTGTTATCAACTTCTCTCTCATGTGCTCTTCGTTCTCAGTCTCTCTCTCTCTTTCTCTTCAGATTAAATGGTTTCTTCTCTTAGTTTTTTTTTAGTGTTTCTCTCTCTCTCTTATTGTCTTTCAGAGAGTGATGTGTTGTGGGGAAGAAGAAGAAAAAGAAGAAGATGGGGTAAAACCCTAGTTTTGAGGTAACTGAGAGGGTGGAAGAAGAGTCTCTCTCTTCTATATTCACACTTGCATGTCTGATTTTGACTCTCTTTTTTCTCTTTTCTTTTCTTTTTTATAGTTTAATATATACTAGGTTTTAAAGACAATGAGAGGGACGGTCATGCCTTTTTATATTATTTTTTTTAGATTTTGTTTTCTTCTTTTATTATCTTTCCTTTCCATTTTTTTTTTTGATTAATGCATTTTGACAATTTTTTAGTTTTTTTTAATAGAAGTGTTTTCATCAATTTTTAATAAAGTGAATCTAATTTAAAAAAAAAATCTGATTCAAATCCAAAAAAGACCTATAACTGACCTGACTTTTCTTTTTTTAAGTATTAGATTTTGTTTTCTTCTTTTATATCTTTCCATTTCATTTTTTGTTTAATGCATTTTGACAATTTTTAGTTTTCTTTTATAAGTTTTCATAAAGTGAATCTAATTAAAAATCTCTGATTCAAATCCAAAAAGACCTATAACTGACCTGACTTTTCTTTTTTAACTGACCTGACTTTTTTTTATATTGTCTTTTATTTATTATTATATACTAAAATCAAAGCTAAATCTGAACCAACTAATGACATTTGTTTATTTTAAAATCTTTCCAATTTAATACTAATAGATTTTTTTATATCAAAAGGTAGTGAAACTTAGACCCAAAACTGTACTAAAAGTTAAATCTACAAGATATGGTTTCAAGTCCATTTTAAGTATCACCACTTTTATTAAATAATACTTAATATATTGTAGATAATAAAGTCACCTTTGTAAGTATTATCCCTTTTTAAAACAGAAAACTTTTTAAAATAGAATCAAGCCAACCCATATATTGGACCCATTAACCCTTATTTTCTCTGTAGGTTAATTAATTAATTCTATAAAAATGAAACTATATATGAAAACAATTTATATAAACAGGATTAAATGAAAGAGGAAAAAACGGAAGTAAAATTAAATTAAATTAAAAAAAAAGTGAGAGAAAAAACGTTAAAGAGGATGAGAGAGATGTGGTGTGGACTCTTGGAAACCTTACGAATGCACGAGAGACTCTCTCTTCTTCACCAAAAGAAGAACAAGTCGGTTGACTTTTTCTCTCTTTTCGTAACGTTTTTTTGTCTATCCCACGCGCCTTTTTCTGCTACTCGCGCCCACACACAACCTTTTTTTCCTTATTAATTTCATAAATCCATCATCATATATGCATTTTTTTCAATTATTGACATGCACTTTTTAATTTATACTTTTGGTATATAAATAGACTATAGAATCTTTTATTAAGTTGTGAAAGAAGAATCTACAAATTTTAAGTTGACGACATGAAGAAGCGAGCTTCTCTGTCAACCGAAGGACATTCCATAATTAGTCTTTCTAAGCTCCATTATTGAGCAAAATTGTATGCCCTAAATAGGGTGAGATGATTTGGTAAATTTAATAAGTACAATTATTAGATTGATAATGGAGAAAACTTAGCACTGATTAATTGTTACTTACCTGCCTTGTAGACTGCACACATACTACTAGCTTTTATGGAATAGCGGTCATCCGAATATGTTTGTGTTTGCAATAGTTTATTTAATTAGGGATTATGTTTTGTGTGACGAAAGATACGCATTTAATTTACGTATTTGTATTTTATACCAACTACAAAAAAAACATTGAATACTGCGAAGTTTATGATTCTTCAAAAAAATATATATAGATATGTAAGTCGGTACTGGGTACTCGGTACACTTGGTTGTTTTGTGACTGCTGCCTAATGGTGCCCGTCTTAAGACAACAACACTCATGACTATGTTGTTCTTCTGAAGAGTTTTCCATGTTCAACATGACTAGTTATAAGATTTGTTTTGAGGGTAAAAAGAGAGATCGGTTTAATTAAACAATCTAGAATGCGGGTATGATGATTGAGAAAAACTACTCTCAGACTAGAGGCTTTGCTAGGAAATGAACACAGAAAACTAGTGTTGATTAACTCAACTCTAGACAAAAGACCGAAGCTATGGATGTGACCTTTAGGTAGTCTGCATGCAAGAAATCAATGCCACGGGGAGGTGAACCCTATATTTGTAACTCCCAGAGTTGTTCTTTAGCAGACAAAGTAATGAACCGTTTACACATGAAGTTTGTTCGGAAAAAGGGCCGGATAATCCGAATCCTTTTTCGTGAATAGCTCCTCCGTTATAGGCTTATAGCGGTGTTCACATGTGACTTCTAACTGACATGCCACCGAAACTTCATCCCAACAACATCAAATGTAGATACGTATAGTGATAAATTCATAGCGGATCCATCTTCATTTAGAATATCAAGCAAATCGCTCAACTACTGTTTTATGTATATATAAAAAAAATCATGTTGGTTTAAACATACAAAATTAGCTGAGTATTAGTGTTTGTAAAGCCAGAATTAATTGAACCGTATATATAGACCATCGCACTAAAACGAAGAAGGGAAGTAGTGGATCATATTGGTTTGGTTCGGTTGAAAGCACATGGGAGTGTCGGTTCCACAGAATAACCGACCATCAAGCACTCAACACAATTTTACACTCGACTTTTCCTATTATCTCATTTTAGCTAGACTTTCTTCTTCCATGTTTTCAGTCACAATTACACAAAATAAATTTTAAAAAGTCATTTGGCTTCTCTTATTGGTGCGAAAAGAAATGAAGTAATTTGGTTTGGTGAATAAAGGTTTGAAAGCAAAGAGGAATCATATTCATTCCCCTCTTGGCCTGTTTGATGGTGTAAAGAACAACGTCATTTTCATTGTTGGGTTTAATTTGGTAACTTACTATAAACCATTCAACTTCGACTAGCAGAAGAACTGGATCAAAATTCTACCATAGCTCAGAGTAGAATCCGACTCCAGTACACTAGAGATTACAAAAACATTCTTATGAAAAAAAAAACCATTTTTGCCAGAGCCATACAAATAAAGAAAAAAGGGAGATTCAAACTTTTATGTGAATGTTAACATCAAAATGACCAGACTACAAGACCATATTCATGTGCATATTTTAACCTCATAATAAAATTTGAAAACGATAACCACAGAATGAATTATATACATAGCACTTCTAGATATTTGCGAATTTACCATTATATAACATTATTGAACATAGAAAACAAATCAAAGACCATTAGAAACATAGCAAAGACTGTGGACTTTTCTAACATGACAATACCATCAAGAGTCACATCTAAATTGAATCCTCTAGTGTCGATGATGTTACGTTCAAACAGATTATAAACGATCAGACTGTCTTGGACGTTATATAGCATAAGATCAATTATTGAGACAACAAATATGGTTCAAAAGAGGACGACGACCAAACCTTTGTTGCATTAATGTCCTCAACTTCTTCTTTTTCCAAACCAATTGGAGCCTTTCTCTCTCACGATTTTTACCAAATTGTGTCTCCCCACCTGAAGTCAGGTACTGAAATAGAAAAGTCTACTATTGTGTCCGTTTCTCATCCAAAATCAATCAAACCACAACAATTTTTTTTTTTTTTTTTTTACTAAAGCATTGAATCATAGGAATTGTCAGTAACAACAGTAAGCTGGGGTTTTCAGTACATAAATACGTATCCAGGACGTGCAACCTAATACATCATTGTCTCCAGTACAAAAACTATACGCAGAGTCACATGCATACTTTACTCATGTAGGTCACAAGTTGCTTCTAAAAGGTAGACCCCGCACATAAATCACTGACACAACCACGTGTGACCAAGAATTAACATTATCAGGACAGTATACGATTGTAATACATATAGAGGCAATGTCACGAACACAAAAATGTATATCATCTGGTTGGTGTCTTTAGAGACAGACAGATGGAGGCTGGAGAGAAAGTGACAGTACCTACATGCCTGAGAAGAGCTTCTTCTTCTCCTCTTTTTTTTTTTTTTTGCGTGTCTTCAGTGGGAGTTTGATGGCAATTTCCAGAGAGATTTGGTTGCAATAAGGATCTTCTCTCTTCCATGGGATTCGGGTTCTTTCTCGTGTATTGAAGAAGACCATCTTACAGCATGAGCCATTCGTGCCACTTTGTCTAGCACTTCAGGAGAGTCTCGGATCACAACCTTCCCTTCTGGACGCAATATTCTGTCCATCTCTACCATTAAATCTACTAGACTACACCTGTATGCATATTAGACAACTCAGTTTAGGCAAACCGGATAAGCCAGGGACCGTGTTAGCAAACGAGAAAGGTTTTACGTTAGTTATGTACCTCGATTTGCTTGAGTCTTGCCGTTTTATTAGTGATTCAATTCCTGACACGTGGATGAAATCATACGTACGAGGATACGTTGAAAAGGGTTCACACCTGCAAGAACCAAATAATAGGGTTTTAACTCTTAAGAATTGTGATATAAGATAGTTCAATCCTAGATGCTAGCAAAGGGCTAAGAACAGAACAAGAGAGATAGTTATATATCAAAGTCTTTACTTTGATCAAATATATAAACAACAAAGGTGACTAACCAATCATGGTAAACACCGATGAGACCTCTGTCATATATCACGTCAAGAGTTAATGGCTTCCGAGCTGGAATGACATTCATAACCCAAACAGGTTCAGATGCAAGGGCTGCGGCAAAGCCTCCGAAGAATGCATTCATGTCCATGACATTGCGAACAGCTGGAGATTTTATCTCCAAGTTCAGAGAATCCTTGTAATAAGCAACTCGTCTTGCCCACCGCCTTGCATCTGCTTCAAACACATCCAACCCGTTTTTCATGGCAATTGCCCTAGAAGGAACTTTAGTAAGCCTTTCCGGCCACTTGGAAATAGTTCCCAAAGCAAATTCTCCTTTAACGGACGATGGCCTGGTAACACACTTCTTCAATTTATAATACCTGAAATTAAGGAGAAAAAAACAATGACTTCAATTTTCACTATTACATAACTTTATAACAGGTCATCCACAAAATTACACGACAATAAAATCTCACCATGCATCACTTGGTGGGACAGACTCATCACACAACTCGAGCCCAAACTCATTCTGGCTGGGGAGACATGAATCTCCAACAGGCTTCTTCCAGATGACAGTATTTCCATCGACCGCAATTAGCTCATAGCACAAAGCTCTAGCTACCGCCTGAAGATCAGCCCATTCTTTGTCTTGTTTAGGCCATTGTACAGGTGGGCCAGAGATTACAAGATATCCCCCAGGGCGCAGTAACCTATCTACTTCGATGAAGTAAGTTGCATCTACAGACGAATCACCAAGCAAGATAAGAATAACTGCTGCTACAAATGGCAACACATACGAGATATGAAGAGTTGCACAACCCAAGGGACTCACTGTAAGCGGTAAAAGGAATCAAGCATCGGGAACAATGCATCAGGTCAAAGGAGTATGCAGGAAAGGGGAGTCTACGAGTGCCAAGCATGGCAACAAATGCAGGAACTCCTCTTTCCAAGGCGAATTGAATTTGCGATTTATGTGAATCTCTTGGAGCAAATGAGAGGGCCAGAATGCCTTGAGATAGTAGAGTGCCTCCGAAACTTGCTACCTGCAATTGTATTGTAACAATGTTACACAGAGCAAAACATGTATAGTTTAAAAAAAAAAAATGACTTGTAATGATGATTCTTACCCCGCATCCCATGTCAAGGGCAGTTCGAAGAGTTCCACCATTAAGCGGAATATACTGAGCAAGTTTCTCAATGTATTGGCCAGCTCCGCCAGGAAACATGGTGCCACCGCCTGGGAAAGTGAAGTATTCCCCTTCCCTTTTCATCCATCCTTGGTGACCTTTCCGGTCAGCAATTTTATTATATGGCATGTTTGCATGCCAGATCTACAAAAAGTTTTCAAACAACCACCATTAACACAGTTAAGCCTAACACCAAGAGGCCACCAAAGAAATCGAACTCTATACATCTCCGTAGCAAGCAATTCCAATGAACAGAGCCAATAACTAAAGCTACTATAATTCGAATCTAAGTTCAATGATCACCTTGTGAAGGCTCTCAGGCCAAGGAACAGGGATTTTATAACCAGAAGGCGGAGGAATCAAGCAGAGAGGAGTCTCCTCAGGCAAGGGGCAATGTCTCTCCCTATAGAAATTCATCTCTCGACTAAGCTGACTATTCCTCCTTGGATCCTCACAAGGCATGTGAGCGACAGCCTCCGCCGGACAATACTCGATCGGCTGCAAATGCTGACCAGCTTCAACCAAAGTCACCAATCTCTGCCGCTGCCTCGGATCTGACGCCGTCGATAGAAGCAGCGTTTGCCTACCAGAAGCCGCCATGGAATCGCCGAGAGGAGTGAACAAAAGGACGAAGAAGAGAAGCACGATACCGAAGAAAACAGCGGTTACGATGTCGAGGAGACGCCATTGACGAGGGTTACGCTTCGACGCAGGTAGACTCAGGTGCCCCATGGCTTCTCCACTCGAAAACCAGATCAGATGCAAATCTTAAGGGTTTTTATATTATAAGATTAGATTTTTTTTGGAGATCTGAAGAAATTGTCGGCGATTATTAAAATACACTACTAATCCTTTGTGATTTGAGAGAGTCAGTCAGATCAAATCCCATATCTGTGTATCTCTCAGTGCTTTAGTAGCGGTCTAGTGTGTATCTGTATGGCGAAGCGCGGTGGTGGATACGGCACTGGTGGGCTCTTTCGATACATAAATTGATTTCAAGAATATTTTAATGGAATGTTTTTTTTTTCATCGTTGCTTATGGAGTAGTTTTTTTTTTGTTATTTGGGCCTAAAATATAATTTGAGCCTAACTATTTTGGGAAAGTCCATGCAGATTTATTAGTGGACCGTCCTTTCACGGTCCAAAACAGTGTGACGATAACATGCATTATATATAATAAGGTCACATATTCAGATTAATTAAGATTTGAAACAATATAGACGCATAATAGGATTGAATATGAACGATTCTGCTAATTTTTTTAAAAAATTAGTTTTCTAGTCATAGTCAATCAAGCCGGTCAAATATTTTTGTTTTAATTTTGGTGATTATTTAGATTATTAAACTATTATTAATATCAGTAAATATGAGCTCGAATTTGTTACCTTTGTCATATACTGTACGTATGTTGCTTGGTTACTTGTGACAAACCAACAAATTATATAGCTCATATTTACTGATGAAAATAGGTTTGAAAACATAGATAACTTACTGATTATTAAACCTATACAATGGATTAAACCTATTTTCACAAGCAAACGAAATCCATTACATACCTGATCCTATTCTCAGCTCATATTTACTGATTATTAATTAAACCTATTTTCATGGATTTCGTTTTCTTAATTCGTGAAAATAGTTTTTTTTTTTTCTTTCTTTTTGTTTACACATGGAAAGAAGAACTTATTCAAATATTCTAACATCAAGAATTTAGTTTACGCGTCTCTCATTTAATTTTGTTATCATATTAGGATAACCGTTGGCTATAGAAGCTGAAAATATCTTCAACTTTTTTGGAAATTGATTTCCAATTTTCTTAAAGATCAATGTATCTAACACATTCCGTTGTGTAAAAGGTTTGTAATAAATTTCATGGTAGCCATTCACACGTGCTACGTGTTATAGGAGCGTTGAGAGTCGGATAAACAAAATTTAGTACTAGTAATCACTAAAATTGAAATTGATTTAGATTTCCATTTTCAGCATATCTCTTTACTAGTAGAAATCCACTGTTGTCAATAGTCGTAAGCGTGTTTGGTGATAAGACTAATAAATTTTAAAAGTGACTAAGTTTTGTATTAAATGTTTATTCACATCCTAGCCATTAAACCAATTTATGACGATAACAAAACAATATCCAATTTATAGATTTTTCATTTTTAATTTGATACAAGAATCTAAATTATTGCTTAGAAACTAGTATTATATCTTTCAAAGCAGTGCCAACTTTACAAAAAAAAAACGAATACCATTGTCATATTACCCCTATATGGTGTAACCGTAAATGTGTCAATGTAATAGAAATTAGATGAAAACTACAAAAATACTCAACATTTTTAAAAGTTAATAAAATAGTCCAAATATTTAATCCTGACTCCAAATTATAAACTGAAATCACAAAAGTTAAACAACAATTATAAAGCCTTTTAACAAGACAAAAAAAAAGAGTTAAACAATTATAAGGTTTAAAGCTTAATTAACCCTTATTATCTTCTTCATTGAAAGAGTTAAATCAGTTTTTAATGCAAAAATACCAAAGATATTTTTCCCAATATACAATGAATTTAAGAGATCCATTAAGGAAAAATTAGCATTTTCGATAAAAATAAAAATATACAATATAAACTTAGATGGGATGATATATGGAAAAACTCACTGTCACCTCATATAAATAAAGCATTCATCTTACTTACACATGCAACCAAGAAAATAACAAAAGGGCACAAAATCACATATTTTGTGAAAGTTTCGATTTTTTCCTTTTATTCTTTCTTTTTTTTTTCTCCGGCCAAGTCATGGCGAACTATAGGTGGCCGTCAAAGCTATCACTCAGAGCAAGACAAACGAATCTATACCACGTGATTCTAATCGCTATCCTCTGCGCCGCCTTTTACTACATCGGAGTATGGCAACACTCCGGCCGAGGACTCTCACGCTCCTCCCTTTCGAACCACGACCTTACGTCCGTGCCCTGCACGTTTCCTCACCAACCCGCACCGGTTCTCAACTTCGCTGCCCGTCACTCAGCCCCTGACCCACCTTCGACGGCGACGGCGGAGCGTGTCACTCAAATCTCGCCGTGCGGCGTCGAATTCTCGGAGTACACGCCGTGCGAGTTCGTGAACCGGTCTTTAAGTTTCCCAAGAGAGAGGCTTATATACAGAGAGAGACACTGTCCGGAAAAACACGAGATGCTCCGCTGCCGGATTCCAGCGCCGTTCGGTTACAGTGTGCCTTTCCGGTGGCCGGAGAGTCGTGATGTGGCGTGGTTTGCTAACGTGCCGCACACGGAGCTAACGGTGGAGAAGAAGAATCAGAACTGGGTGAGGTATGACAAGGATAGGTTTTTATTTCCTGGTGGTGGTACGATGTTTCCACGTGGAGCTGATGCTTACATCGACGAGATCGGACGGTTGATAAACCTCAAAGATGGATCCATTCGGACAGCCATTGATACTGGATGTGGGGTAAGTTAAGATTACTCTCTTTTTTTTGTCCTCTTGATCTTGTTGTTTCTTTGTACTATTCATGTGATGTCTCTGATTTTTTGACTCTCTGTGTCATGTTACCATGTTCATCCCATGCTTGTGATGTCATCCATTTTGAATTTTTCTGATTGTTTCTTTTGAAAAATTGATGTCTCCTTTGTTTTTGCAAATTTACACGGTCATTTGTTTTGGGGTTTGGAGTAGATTTAGTGGAACTAAGTCATCAATAAGTTGTATAGTAGCGTGTATATAGATTCATGTCAAACTAATTGATGATTGTGCAAATTACATTGAAACCATCTATTGATGTTCCCTTTGTTCATAGATCAATGCATAGGATAATTAGTAGTTGCTTTAGGTCAAATCAGAGAAATTTATTTCCAATTTGGCATGCCACACCTAATTAGAATTACAAAGTTTAGTCATATACTAATTGTTAATTGTTTATTTAAAATGTTTTAAATTTAAGAATTTTGGTCACAAAATCTGTTTGTGTAAAAGGTTATGACAAGAAGAATTTTCTGACACGGCAGAGTGAGAATGATACAGATATGATTGTCGTAATATGGAAATAGTAGCATTGAAGTCACAAGTAGATAAAAAAAAAGTCAATAGTATCAAATCTGGAAACAAATATGCTAAGTATTCCTAACTTTGGGCTTCTCTTATTGGCAACGAATAACAACTTTCTAATTTTTAGTATATTGTTGAATCAGGCTGTAATACATTATTACTTTTTTTAATCCCAACAAGTAATTAAATAAATTGTAGGACAGCTAAGTAAATGCTGGCTAGAGAGAGCCATCAGATAGAAACTATGGATTTCTTAGCATCGATAGTTTCAATCTTCAAATAGAAGTAAAGTGGTCAAAAGACTTTAAAAACTAGTATGTTTTTTTTTTGTTTTTTTTTGTCTTATAGATGTAAATGAGTAAATTTAATTATAGAGTTTACTATCATGATTTATCGACCGTTTAAACTAATGTTGATATTAGGTAGCGAGCTTTGGGGCGTATCTAATGTCGAGGAACATAGTAACGATGTCGTTTGCACCAAGAGACACACACGAGGCTCAGGTTCAGTTCGCACTTGAGAGAGGAGTCCCTGCCATTATCGGAGTCTTAGCCTCTATTAGGCTCCCATTTCCGGCCAGAGCGTTCGACATTGCTCATTGCTCTCGATGTCTCATACCTTGGGGCCAATACAGTAATATTATCCTTAACCTTTCAAGTCGCATCTTCATTTTGCATTCGGTTTCTTGTGTGTGTGTGTGTTTTGACTACTGTTTTGGTGTGAGCAGACGGGACGTATCTGATAGAGGTGGATAGGGTACTGAGACCGGGCGGGTATTGGATTCTGTCAGGACCGCCGATTAACTGGCAGAGACATTGGAAGGGTTGGGAAAGAACCAAAGACGATCTCAACTCGGAGCAGTCTCAAATCGAGAGGGTCGCTAGGAGCTTGTGTTGGAAGAAACTGGTGCAGAGAGAGGATCTTGCGGTATGGCAGAAACCCACCAACCATATTCACTGTAAGCGCAACCGGGTAGTTCTACGACGCCCTCCCTTCTGCCACCGGACACTACCCGACCAGGCCTGGTATATTTGATTACTAGACAAGAAGAGATGGTCTCACTAGAAAGGAAGTTTTGTATTTGACTCCATCATGGTTTGCTCTGTTTTGGGTTTTTAGGTACACTAAGCTTGAAACATGTTTGACGCCGTTGCCGGAAGTAACAGGATCTGACATCAAAGAAGTAGCGGGTGGGAAGTTGGCAAGATGGCCTGAGAGATTAAACGCTGTTCCTCCGAGGATCAAAAGTGGAAGCTTGGAAGGAATCAACGAGGATGACTTTGTCAGCAACACAGAGACATGGCAGAGAAGAGTGACTTACTACAAGCGCTTTGACCAGCAGCTCGCAGAGACGGGAAGATACAGAAACTTCCTTGACATGAACGCTCATCTTGGGGGTTTTGCCTCAGCCTTAGTCGATGATCCTGTATGGGTCATGAACGTTGTCCCCATGGAGGCCAGTGTCAACACCCTTGGAGTCATCTATGAGCGAGGGTTGATCGGAACGTACCAAAACTGGTAAGGTTCCTATTTCTAATAACCGAGTAAGCATTCTTTTGGGAAGTTTTTATGGGCTTTTCTTATTTTCATTTCATCAACTCTTAAACAGGTGTGAAGCCATGTCAACTTACCCAAGAACGTACGATTTCATCCATGCCGATTCAGTGTTCAGTCTGTACAAAGACAGATGTGACATGGAAGATATCTTGCTAGAAATGGACAGGATTCTAAGACCAAAGGGAGGCGTGATCATCAGAGACGACATTGATGTGTTAACCAAAGTGAAGAAGATAACAGATGCGATGCAATGGGAAGGGAGAATAGGAGATCATGAGAACGGACCTCTTGAAAGGGAGAAGATTTTGTTTCTTGTGAAGGAGTACTGGACCGCACCTGCGCCTGATCAGTCATCAGATCCTTGATCAAGCTTTGAATAATTCATAATATTCGTAGCTCCATTTTTTTTTCTTCAAATATTTTGTAAACACAAATAGACTTTTGGGGGAGTGAAGAGAAACAAATACCAGATCAATTGTTTCAAACCGGAGGTTCATTGTGATTAAATGAACTAGACAGTTAAGTACAAAGTGTGTGACTATGCATGCATTTAGATAATAAAGCGCTTACAGACTTAACAGTAAACTGAAGTCAACTAGTTTCTACTACCATCAGATCAGGTTACATTGTTACACCAATAGTTCCAGAAACAACGCTTCTTGTTTGTTGGTGAGACTGAGTTCCTCAAAAGTTAAGGCACCGTCTTGAAGGCTGAAAGCACGTCGAGGATAAGGTCTAACCTGTTTACCAACAACATTCACGCGAGTTATAAAGCTTGTAGTACCATAAAATATAATCCAAGATGTGAGGGATAGAAAGAAACTTGAATCCTTTAGAAATTGCATTGAACTAATGCAGGAGAATAGCTAGCGCAGATCACAGGGCTTACCACTCTATATGTGCCAGGTTTGACTAATCCAGCAGCATCTATGAAGTCAAAAAGGTACTGCACTTAACAAAAAAAAACAGTCAGGGAAGCTTGACTACGACCTCACTAATCAATAGAGACTCATGAACTTCACCTTAAGCTTGTCTGATTTGAGAAAGCGACGACCATGACGGCTGCTATCTGGCATTCTAACGAGTAGAGTGATGGCATCTTCATTTTCAGCTGATGGTTCGATGGGAAGCACTGGCTTCATTGTAGTGGAAGATCTCTCAGATTCCTGCCACAAGCGAAGTACCCAAAACAGTGAAAATAAGAACTAAATAAGATTGAAGAACCAAAGTAATATCAGCTTTCACTGGAGAGTGCATTTTGCTTTAAGATTCACTATGATCATCTATTGACCAGGCATACAAAATTCGTCGATGGTTGAAAATCTAAGGGTTCACTCTGATTACAGTTTACAACCCCTATTTTTGTAGACTGAGTTCTAAAATGGATTTACGGCAGAGTAGTTGTTCACAGCCTGGATTATGTTCCAATGAATGAATGCCTCACAAGAAAATCGGATTACCTCTTCAACGACCTTCTTATCGGGAGATTGTGACTCCTTGTGAATTCCAGGTTGATTATTATATGAAGTATTTTCTTTAGCTACTCCACTAAAGAGTGCCTTTTCCAGCATTATTGCCTCTTGTAGCTCTTTTGACGGAATGCCACCCCACTAGTAGCAGTCAACAAGAGGTGAAAAAAGGTAAGACGAACACATGATACTACGAATATGTTAATTTGTTCTTGACTGGCTACTTTCACTGATAAGAATAATCGAACTTGTATCAATTAATTTACCTCTTCAGGATAAGAAGCTTCAACATTCTGGTGATCATGTCTGTGCTGAGAGCTGGTATTAATTGGTTGCTTTTGTTTCATGTCTTCACGCGTGTCTTGCACTGAAGAGCTCCCAGGCTTCAAGTACAAAGGTTTTAGTTAGCAAGATAGCTTAAAGAGTTTCAACACATTGTATTAAGGAGAAACTAATAAAAGTGTTTCTAACTTAACATGGATGTCCACCACCTAAACTGGTGGAAACTGTAAAGGAAAGCATCCCAAACTATATATATTATTCGATAGCTATTAACCAGAAGGCTGGAAAAGGCTTATCAGAGGTGAAGAGAAATTTAGTTCCACACCTGATATCTGCTACTTTCATTTGTATTAGATTGACAAGGATCCTGATGCTCCACGGACTGAGGCGTAAATTCAGCTAGTTGGTCTCGGAACGCACTCTCATGCTCTTCCATCTGAAAGCCATATATGCTAAGTTGAGACATCGCGTACATGGTACATAGCAGATGAGATAACTATCAACGCCTACCTCTAAGGACATCGAAATTGCACGGGCAATGTCCTCATCTTCCCGGTTAATAACCTCTATTGGAGATAAAACGCTAGATGGATCCTGCATCAATAATAAGACCAAAAAAAAAGAAGGGAAAATGTGTAAAGCTCATGCAAAATAGGAGCTAGACAGGGTGAAGCTAGAATAATATACATTGTCTAAACTATATCTTGTGTTGTGACGACCCTCTTGAAAGTCCTTCTTCGAGGCCTCAATGGCAGCTCTGATCATTTCTTCTTCTGCATCGTTGCTATAAACGGGTGATTCACCATCCATATGTGTCCCACCATGGACCTGGGATCCGTAGGTTGGTGAATGTCTAGCATAACCGTCTCCAACCTGTCCAAGTCCAGGAGGACGAGCCTGATCATTTCCCCAGGTAGAGTGAGCAGGGAACCCTGTGACTTCTCCCGTTTGAGATGATGGAGAAGGACTTCCAGAGAGAGCAGAGCCACTGAGCTGCCTAAAGAGATTTCGTCTGTAATTGGGATCTAGAAGCAAAGAGGGTCTGAAAGCCCGAGCAGCAGAGAGGATAGATGGAAGTGCGCCTGGGACTGGCCTAGACTCGTTGACTGGTCTGGACTCGCTACCACGAACGTGATTGTTACCTTCCACAACGTTGTAGTCTGGACGATTGTCTAAGCTTGAATCATCGTAACTGGAAAAACAACCCAACAAAACAAACAGCTAACACCATGGGAAAACAAAATCATAGAAGAGAAAACTCAAAACTAAGGAGATTGAGAAACATACATGCTTCTTTCCACATCTCTAAAGTGGCCATTGATGGCTTCAGGGAGATTATTGCCATGTTCCTGCTCAAATTTTACAGAAAGTTCAAAAGAACGCAACGAGATCTACTCAAGAATAGACAAATCGAAATTCCTATACCGATCCTACACAACCTAAAACCCTAACTCTCCCAATTACATTTCAAATCTATCAGCAGCATTTACACATTTGATCACAGAATCTAACCATATCTACTCAATTCTGTGTGTGTGTGTCATAACAAAATCAATCTTGGGAGAAGGCACTCCACGAAATTGCCCCAGTCATAGTCATGTCCTTTCAGAAAATAAAGATTTTGACGAAGAAAGAAAAAAAAAAACGAACCTCAAGTCTCTGAATCGCGAGGGACTCGGAGGCACCAGTGATGCTCATATAAGACTGGATGGAGTCTCTCGTCGGACTCACCATTTCCGCCGGAGAAATCGGTGGCTGTCGGTTCGAGAACAACGAGTACGCCGGGAATTATGGAAGCAGCGGCGTTCTGATATATGTAATTTGCTTTGTTTAAACTAAAGTTTTTGATAAACTGATTCGAACCGACATGTGCTGATGAGTCGCCACAAAGGTGATGATGTTATCTAAACTTTAATTAACACTCCTCTATTTCTCTGTATACAGTATAAATTTCCTAAAATTTCATATAAATTAAAAGCATATTGAATTTTAACATATTTCAAAAAATTAAATTAGTTTTTAATATTGATTCTCTTTGTTTTTAACATATTTTAACATACTTCTTAGTTTTTTGATATAATCATCAAATACATTACCTATAATAAACCTTATCTCAGTATCTAACAATATTATTTCTCTTCCAAATCAAATTATCTAATTGAAAAAGGTATTAAATATGTCATTTTCATCGTTTAATTTTTTCAAAGAATAATATTTTTAAGTCACTTTTTCTTACTTCACAAAAATAAATAAAAGAAAAGTTGAAATGTTTTTTCCCCAATTATGTATCATTTAGCAATAATGAAATATTGTCTTAAAATGTTGATATCAATTTTGAAAAATTGATATCATTATTAAAACTTTTTTTTGTGACTAATATTTAAGTGTTTGTGAGTAATGACATACTTAAACTTTAAATATTATAAGTCTCTTTAATATTTGTGGTCTATTTACTAGTTTTTTTATATATAACTGGAATAATGAATTTAAGTGCTTGTGAGTAAGAAAAAGAGACTTAATTATTATTATTTTTGAAAAAAATTAAAAGATAAAATTGACATAACTATTATTAACTAACCTCAAATTTTATGATGTCAGCATATTGTTACTTGACATGAATAAATATCATCATATATAGTCGATAAATTAGTAAGATAATAATTTTTTTGAAAATCCTATGTAAAAACAGGGTCCCATCAATATCATAAATTAATAATCATATAATATTAAATATATAATATATATATCTAATAAAATCTTGTGAAATATGATTTTATTGTTGTTTGCATATTTTTGAATTTGCATTCTTATTGGAGCTCATCTCTAATATTTTTCATTGTCGTTTTCTCAAATTGCATCCAAAAATTATGAAGAGTTCTAAATGTGATAATTGTATCTTTATATGTAATTTGTTCTAAAACTACCGCAATATCTTATTCGACTTCATCGTTACCATGAATGATACAAGTAACAATTTCTTCAAAACTCTAAACTTCTAACATTTATCATTTTTACCTACACTTTAAAATTAGCAATTACGATAAACAAGATTATAAATTAAGAAAATTCTTTACAAATATGAATAATAACAAAAGTATCTTATTTTGTAATACAAAATTTTAAAATTATGAAAATTAAAAATCTCTTTATAAATTAATAAAATATTAATTTATCGATAAATTAATAATTATTAATTTATCGATAAATTAAAACCTCTATAAATTAATAAAATTTCATGGTCCGACTAATTAATTTATAGAGGTTTTATTGTACTCATCGTTAACTTTTGATTACACATTACGTATCAAATTCATCTAAGTATCTAACCATTATTATCTCCCTTTATATTATTTATTTGGTAATGATTATTTCCCCTTTTTCTAATCTAGTAGTATTATTTACAAAAATATTAAGGCCATGACTGGTTACAATTTTTAAGTGTTTTTTTTTGTTTTTAGATTCTAAATTTTGGTTTATGGTTTTTAAAGTTTGTGTTAAAAATTTATTTAAGAAAAAACAAAACAAAAAATTCAAGTCAGGATTAAAAATGAAAAAGTACAGTAAAACATAGATTTTGGTTTTCCTTTTAAAATTGACAAAAAAAAACATCCCAATCTAGATTCCTAATTTGTTTTAGAAAAACCATTTTTTTCCATAATCTTAATTGACATTAAAGTAGATTTTTGGAAAATCTATGACTTTAAAATCTATATATAGCCACCACTAGCCAGACCTTATCACCAAACCCTCCCTAGTCGATATCGAGATCAAACCTTGCTCATCTCTCAGGTTTTGAATATGATGAATAAGCCTACGCGGAAGCCAGCTAGGGCTGTAATACCGGTGTTTTGGGACATCAATATGTGTCCGGTTCCTTCCGGCTTTGATCCTAGTCGGGTCCGTCCGTGTATTAAACTGTATTTGAAGAATCGTGGTTACTCTCATCGTCGTGTCACCATCACTGCTGTTGGCGTACTAGCAAACGTCCCTGCTCGCATCCTTAGAAGTGTCTTTTCCAGTGGAATCTCTCTCATTAACGTCCCCTACGGTTCAGGTTCTTCAGACACTAGCGAGGTTGTTTTTGTGTTTGCCGAGAATAATCCACCTTCTAATATAATGGTCATATCCGATCCGAATATCTTCACTGGTGTTTCTGGCTACCTAGGTTATACGAAACATCACCTTCTTCAGCCATGTCCCTATGATTCTCTTCAAAGCCTTCTTGAGCAAGATTCAGGAGCACCTGACGAGGAAACAGTTGAATCTGCCTTGTGGGATTGCCTAGTATGCCATCGTGATCCTCCTAGCCATGTCTTTGAGGATCTCATCCCACATCTCCATGGTGAAGAACATGAAGAGTTACTTCAAAAACGGATCACACATGTAGAAGATATAACAATGGGCCTCGACACAACCTCAACAAAGGCCTAAATCCAGTCAAGCCCACACTTTCAAATACAACAGAAAAAGACATTGAAGACAACATCTCACCCTGTCGCAGTCACGCCTGCAAGCACGAAGACCGTTCGTACGAAGGTGAAAACGACGTCTCCAGACAAGACCAACTGCTCTAATAAGAACAAATATGCACCTCTGCAATCTCTGCAAAACACAGAGGATGACTCACCCTAGACAGCTGTATATTCTAGATTGTTCTCAAGTAGTGTTTATAAGAAACTGTAAACACTCAAAAATACTATTATCGAAAATACAAGTTTACAAGACAAATTCACCTTTGTTCTCTCTGCTCTTTCATGGTATCAGAGCCATTCTAAGCTCTAACAGGCATTCTAATGGCTTCCTCATACCCGTTTCCAGACAATGTCCATGTCTCGAGTTCTGTCACTCTGAAACTCAACGACAACAACTACTTGCTGTGGAAGACTCAATTTGAGTCTCTCCTATCAAGTCACAAGCTCATAGGGTTTGTCAATGGAGCCGTTTCTGCTCCAACAAAGACACGTCAAGTTGTCCAAGATGATGTCTCCAGTGAAGTCACCAACTCGCAGTATGAGTCTTGGTTTTGTACCGATCAGCTTGTCAGGTCGTGGCTGTTTGGGACTCTTTCTGAAGAAGTGTTAGGTCATGTTCACAGCCTCACCACGGCTCGTGAGATTTGGCTTGCTCTCGCTGAAAACTTCAACAAGAGCAGTGTCGCCAGAGAATTCTCTCTCCGACGCAGTCTTCGGCTTCTGTCAAAGAAGGAAAAATCTCTTTCTACCTACTGTCGTGAATTCAAATCAATTTGTGACTCCCTTAGCTCCATCGGCAAACCAGTTGACGAATTCATGAAGATCTTTGGCTTCTTGAACGGTTTAGGTCGAGAATACGACCCTATAACAACTGTCATTCAGAGTTCCTTGAGCAAGCTCTCACCTCCTACGTTCAATGATGTTGTGTCGGAAGTCCAAGGATTTGATAGCAAACTCCAGTCGTATGATGATGCATCTTCGGTCACTCCTCATCTTGCATTCATGACCGACAAGACAAATCCGTGTGCTCCTCAGTTTCAACCCAGTCAGAGAGGTCGTGGTGGTCGATTTGGCCAAAACAGAGGCAGAGGAGGCTACACTACTCGCGGCAGAGGCTTCTCCCAGCACCAATTTGTCTCTTCGTCTCAAGGACAGCGACCAATCTGTCAAATTTGTGGCCGTGTTGGTCACACAGCTATCAAATGCTACAATCGTTTTGATAACAACTATCAAACTGAAGTTCCCACTCAAGCGTTTGCTTCTCTTCAAGTCTCTTATGATAGTGGTCGTGAGTGGCATCCGGACTCTGTAGCTACGGCTCACATAACATCCTCGACGTCTGGACTGCAGGAAGCAAAAGCTTATGACGGAACTGATGCAGTGATGGTTGGTGATGGAGCTTACCTTCCCATCACACATGTTGGATCCACCACCATTTCTTCTGCTAAAGGTATAATTCCCTTACATGAAGTTCTCATATGTCCTGATATAAAGAAAGATCTCTTATCTGTGGGCAAGTTATGTGATGATTATCCTTGTGGAGTGTTCTTTGATTCTAATTCAGTATATATAATTGACTTAACCACTCAGAAAGTGGTGTCCAAGGGTCCTCGTAGAACAGGACTATATGTGCTGCAGAATCAAGTGTTTGCTGCGCTCTACTCAAACCGTCAGTGTACAACAACCCTGGATACTTGGCATCATCGGTTAGGACACTCAAACTACAAGATTCTACAGAACCTTCAAGCCAGCAAGGAGATTGAAGTGAATAAGAGCAGAACTTCTCCCATTTGTGAGCCTTGCCAGATGGGAAAGAGTAACAAGTTGCAGTTTTTTTCTTCTGATTCTAGAACTTTAAAAACCCTAGAGAAAGTTCATTGTGATCTCTGGGGGCCATCACTAGTTGAATCAAACCAAGGGTTCAAATATTATGCTGTTTTTATTGATGATCACTCCAGATACTCTTGGTTCTATCCTCTGCGTTTGAAATCCGACTTTACCTCTATATTCATGGCGTTTCAAAAGTTAGTCGAGAATCAGTTTAATACAAAAATCAAGATCTTTCAAAGTGATGGAGGTGGAGAGTTTACAAACAACACCTTAAAGAAACATTTTCAAGATCATGGCATTCATCATCAGCTATCCTGCCCCTACACTCCCCAACAAAATGGCCTTGCTGAGAGAAAGCATCGACACTTGGTGGAACTCGGTTTATCTATGTTGTTCCATAGCCACACACCGTTCAAATACTGGGTAGAAGCGTTCTACACTGCAAATTATCTTGTCAACCTTCTCCCCTCCACAGTCTTGCAGAATGTAAGTCCACACGAAGCTCTACTACAGAAGAAAGTTGACTACTCTGCTCTACGAGTGTTTGGTTCTGATTGCTACCCCTGTTTGCGACCCATAACACAGCACAAGTTCGATCCTCGCTCTCTACAATGTGTCTTTCTTGGCTACAACAATCATTACAAAGGCTATCGGTGTTTATATCCTCCTACAGGGAGAGTATATATATCAAGACATGTCGTCTTTGATGAATCTACATTTCCATTCAAAGAGCAGTTTCGTCATCTCGTTCCACAATATCAGACGCCACTGCTTCTCGCTTGGCAACAACCGACCGTGCCTCGACCTACATCAGTGACTCCATCTTCAGTCCACCAACCGATAGCCTCTGCAACAGAACTACCACTAGCTTTTGCAACAGACCTGCCACATGTTCAACATACAACCAACTCCCATCCGCAACCTGAGCCTATCCTTGAACCACATGTTCACACACAAGATGAGTTAGATACCAATAATCAAGTCGACGCAGACATTGACCTCCTCTCTGACTCTGACTCTGAAACTGCAGAAGATACTGAAACAGCAGACACTGCAGTCGCTACTGATCAAAGTGTTATCCCTGCTTTACCAACCAACACTCATCAGATGACTACAAGATCCAAAGATGGGATCCATCGACCAAATCCCAGGTATGCTCTGATCGCTTCTAAGTTCACCACTGATGTGCCAAAAAGTATTGTCTCGGCAATGAAACACCCTGGGTGGAATGGAGCAGTTATGGAAGAAATTGGCAGAATCCATATGCTGAACACTTGGTCACTGGTGGAACCAACCGATGACATGAACATTTTGGATTCCAAATGGGTCTTTAAAACCAAACACAAGCCTGATGGGACAATTGATAAGTTGAAAGCTAGACTTGTCGCCAAAGGTTTTGATCAAGAGGAGGGTATCAACTATCTTGAGACGTTCAGTCTAGTGGTAAGAACCGCAACTATACGCCTTGTTCTCGATACTGCTGTAGGTCATGACTGGTCCTTAAAACAGCTTGACGTCTCCAATGCCTTCCTTCACGGTGAATTGCAAGAACCGGTGTATATGTCTCAAACTTCAGGTTTTGTTGATCCAACAAAACCAGATTATGGTGTAAACTCACCAAGGCTCTGTACGGATTAAACAAGCCCCACGAGCTTGGTTTGACACATTTAGCAATTTTCTCCTTGACTTTGGTTTTGACTGTAGTACAGCGGATCCATCCATGTTTGTGTGTCATCACCAAGGAGAAACACTCATTCTGCTTCTCTATGTGGATGATATTCTTCTTACTGGAAGTGACGACCTACTTCTGGAACAACTCCTCAATGCTCTCAACACTCGATTCTCCATGAAAGACCTTGGTCCTCCACGCTACTTCCTTGATGTGGAGATTGAATCGTTCAGCAATGGTCTGTTTCTGCATCAAACTGCTTATGCTTCTGACATTCTTCACCAAGCTGGCATGTCAGAGTGCAATCCGATGCCAACGCCTCTTCCTCAACATCTAGACAAACCTGACACAACACCGTTCCCGGAACCAACTTACTATCGGAGTCTAGCAGGTAAATTGCAGTATCTTACTATCACTCGACCTGATCTTCAATTTGCTGTCAATTTTATCTGTCAAAAGATGCACGCTTCTACGAACTCAGACTTTGGTCTCCTCAAGCGGATCCTCAGATATCTCAAAGGGACACTCAACATGGGTCTTCCCATCAGAAAACACAACAATCCGGTTTTGTCAGCCTTTTGTGACAGTGATTACGCAGGCTGTAAGGATACAAGACGCTCCACTGGCGGCTTCTGCATCCTTTTGGGAACCACTCTGGTCTCTTGGTCTGCTAAAAGACAATTCACCGTCTCGAACTCCTCCACTGAAGCAGAGTATCGAGCTCTCTCTACTGTTGCTCGTGAACTCACCTGGATCTCATCTCTGCTTCGAGATATTGGAGTACCGCAACATCAACCAAACAAAGTCTTCTGTGATAATCTATCTGCTGTTTATCTCTCCGCCAACCTTGCTCTGCACAATCACACCAAACACTTCGACAAAGACTTCCACTACATACGAGAGCGGGTGGCACTTGGTCTCATTGAAACACATCACATTCCAGCCCATCTTCATCTTGCTGATGTCTTCACCAAACCATTACCTCGGCCGTCCTTCACTGATCTTCGACGCAAACTTGGTGTGTCTGTTTCTCCGCAACCTTCCACGCCAAGTTTGAGGGAGGGTGTAGAAGATATAACAATGGGCCTCGACACAACCTCAACAAAGGCCCAAATCCAGTCAAGCCCACACGTTCAAATACAACAGAAGAAGACATTGAAGACAACATCTCACCCTGTCGTAGTCATGCCTGCAAGCACGAAGACCGTTCGTACGAAGGTGAAAACGACGTCTCCAGACAAGACCAACTGCTCTAATAAGAACAAATATGCACCTCTGCAATCTCTGCAAAACACAAAGGATGACTCACCCTAGACAACTGTATATTCTAGATTGTTCTCAAGTAGTGTATATAAGAAACTGTAAACACTCAAAAATACTATTATCAAAAATACAAGTTTACAAGACAAATTCACCTTTGTTCTCTCTGTTATTTCAACACAGGATAACAGTGGTGATGTAGACTTCGCTCCCCCAGCTGGTTCTCGATGGGATCCTTTCATGACGTGGGACTGGTGTCCTCTGTATTCAGGACCAAGGGTGACAAAGCAGGAGGAGGCTGTAACATTTGTCTTTTGGGACATCAATACGTATCTTGTTCCCTGTTGCTCTGATGTTCTTCTGGTTGCTCTGTGCATTAAACGGTTTTTGGTGGAGAAAGGCTACTTTGGTCCTTGCGTCATCATTGTCGTTGGCCTGTTAACAGAAGTCCCTACGCTTTTTCCGAGGGCAGTCTCTTCCTGTGGAATCACTCTCACAAATCTCCCCTACGCTTTTCCCGAGGACATTATGCATCTCCTTATTCAATTCATCCAGACCCATGAAGATGAAGTTCCAGCTAATTTTATGGTCATATCCGTTGCAAAAATCCCAAAGCCTGATTATGGATACCTAAAAATGATGGGTTACAACCTTCTTCCGCCATTTCCATATGCTTCTCTTCAAAGCTTTCTCCCGGTATATTCAAGGGCGCTTGATGAGGAGTACTATCATTGCAGCAGAAGTGAAACTGGGGAATCTTCCTACTGGTTTTGCTCAGTATGCCACCCTGGTCTTGCATACAAAGGCTTTGATAGTTTCACTACGCATATCTCTAGTGATGAACATCGATCCCAGTTGATGGACCCGTTGCATATAAGTGATAAGAGAAGCAAGGAGGCTGTAACATTGGTCTTTTGGGACATGAAGCAATGTCCGGTACCCCCTTGCTTTATCCTCGTTGTTAGAATTTTGAGAGTAAGAAAAAAAAAAGAAAACAGAGCAAGAGACCTTTGTCTCTTCTCTGTTTTGAGAAGACAAAGAACCAAACTGAAAAATTATATTTACATGAAACTTGTTGCATACATCAACGACAAAACTGATTTATATAGAAAACAAAGTGACATTAGATGTGTCACTTTCTCCTTACGACTCTTGGATGAAACGTCACAAACCAAAACATCACGACTTATACGTTGCACTCAATTATCGACCGACACTCCCCCTTAATTGAGTTTCCAGCTAACTCCAATCTTGCTTCAACGTTCTTCCAACCTTGTTGTGCTTAATAAACTTCTCTGTTTCCAGGTAATTAATGACATCTCCTCTCCCTCTGGTTAGAGCTATCTCTTTTTCTTTCTAACAGGTTGTTGCTCTGTGTGAATTTCTTTCTCAAAACATCACACCTTTTTTGCTCAGGAGCCTTCTTCTGTTTCGTACAAACAGACGGCTTCTCACGCTGGAACCCTTCAAGTATCCTTCAAACTTTCACCATGTGAGTTTTTTTCACATCGCCTTTGTGAACTTCCGTCATGTCTTCATCCGGTTGTTCTTCCAACCTTCTTCCACTCACTTTCTTCTAAGTGAACATTCTAATTTTTCCTTTTGGTGTCCTTTTGATCACCAAATCTGGGCGTGAACCCTTTCACCAAATCTGTGCGTGAACTCAGTCACGTCTCTTCTTCGGTTATCTTCTCCACGTCTCTTACCTTGATTAGGACATGAGAGGAGGACTCTTATTCCTATCCATTCTTAGCTTCCGCCCTGCATCACTTCTTTACGTATAATTGATTATAAAGATACCATAATATCTTATTTGACTTCATCATGAAGAATAGTAACAACAGTTTCTTCTAAACTATGAAATTTTAAACATTTATCATTTTCACTTTGATAATCTAGTAAACTATTGACATCAATTATATTACGATAGCCAAAATTATAAATTAAAAAATATAAAAGTGTGAATTATAACAAAAATATCTTATTTTTAATCAAAAATATTTAAAACTATGAAAATAAAAATCTTAATTTATTGATAAATTAAAAATTCTATAAATTAATAAAATATTATGGTCCTAATCTTATTAATTTATAGAGGTTTTACTTTATATTGTAACTGAATTAAACTTTGAGACAAAAATATTATGTAAAAAAAAAAGACAAGAAATAATTAAATAAAGTATGTCGGTTGTTTGAATATATAAAAACTCTCTCGTCTCTCTCTATCTCTAATCCTCAAAATACCCAAAATCAATTCCTTCTTAGGGTCACAATCGTCGCTCTCTTCTAAGAATGATGTCAACACAATTTATGGATAAGAAATTAGGTGAATAATCTCTTTCTTTCTTTCTCATCGGATGCTTCTTCATTGTTTTGTTGATTTCTGCATCTGATTGCCTCAATTTGCTTTTGCGCAGCTTTTTTTGGTCTTTCCCAATTTCATTTTTTTTTTTTTTTTTTTTTTTTTTTTTTTTTTTTTTTATGAACATTCTCCAAAAATCTTACCTTTTTATATTTTTTGATAGAATAGAGTAGATTTGAGTTTCTCCGTTCAATCTGTTGGTTTATTATTCACCGGAATGATCTTTGTTCGTTTTGTGACAATGCTCTCATTGTTGTTGATTTATAAAGTTTCAATCTTTTTGTATATTTGTCGATAGGGTCAAACACAGGAATGGATTTCGTAAACAATCTTGATACCGACACTTCCCTCTCCATTCTTTCTTGTCTTGATGATCCTTCTGATATTGTCCGTGCTAGTGCTGTCTCACGCTCCTGGCGTCAATTTGGTAATCCTCACACCTCACTCTTCAATGGCTTTTTATTTTATTTTTAATCTTCAATGTAACTTTCTGAGTTGTCTCTGTTGAATCTTGAGTATGGTGGATTGGAGAATTTTACCCCTCGTGTCCTTAGATGTTTAATGTTTCGAGAATGGTTTTTTTTTTTTTTTTTTTTTTTTTTGCATTTGCAGTGATTAATTACAATCTCTCCAAGAATCTATGCTTGAAGCTGTTCCATCAGCTATCTAATGTGGGTCATATAGTAGAAACACATGATGAGTCCTCCGAAGCCGGGTCAAGCAGTGTTATGGACACACGGCTACTTGAGAAAGAGCATCGGGCTTACGCCTTATTGGCTAGAGGATGCACGTCCTCCCCTATCCAAAGCTGTATTGCTGATGCCATCATAGCTTCTAGTACTGATAACTTCCCTGCTGAAAGCATCTCAAACACACTCGATGAACCTGATCGGATTGGTGAAACCCCTTCATACTGGTCGAGTACTGGCCAACACAAAACTTCGGTGCCTGAAACGCTTCTTTACAGGTTGATGGGTGATTTGTGTGTCATTACCGAATTCAAAGTTCAGCCTTTCCAAGGTAACCCCCCCCCCCTTTGTCGATGTTTCTCTGCGTCTCTCTCTAATTGAGATTTTTGTTGCTTAACGGTTACCCACTTTCTGTAGCTTTTTTCCAGCGCGGTCATCCGATATACTCTTCACATTATGTTCGTATCCGGTTGGGTTACCACAAGAATGACAACTCACCACAGTACAACAACTCACAGGATAAAAAAGGTGAGCCAGGAAAGAGTTCTGTTGAAAGCAACTATGTATGGACATACACTTCACAAGAGTTTTCGATGGCTCAGGTGTGTTGCAACTTACTAGTCACTGTCTTCGTTAGTATAATATATAAAGCTTGTTCCTGAACTGTGATGATGGTTTCTATGAGTAGGAAAATCGATTGCAGACCTTTGAGCTTCCAGAACCCGTTCTTTGCATTGGTGGGTATATGCTAGTCGAGTTTCTAGGTCGTGTTCAGACACAAGAAATGGATGGCCAATACTATATATGGTACATCTTCTGTCCCTTTTGCTCTAGATTTGTTTAGAAACTTTACAACTTGTGCAATGTGAAAAGTAGTTTCTGTTGATTGTCTTTGCAGCGTGTCGCATGTTAAAGTGATGGGAAGATCACTAGCACAATCATTTCGAGTGGAGAATGTGGATGACTGTGGAAAATTTGGATTGAAGGTTTTGAGTTACAGTGATCCAGAAAAAATGGTTGAGATGGATGCAGAGGAGGTTGAGATGGATGCAGAGGAGGTCGAGATGGATGCAGAGGAGGAGCAAAATCAGTTTAGAGGGATTAGAAACCTTGAACAGCTCTTAAATTACTTGCACAGGCATCCTCTTGATGTCGTGGACATCGAGTATGTTTTGCCTGAGTCTGACAACGAGGATGCTGAATCAGACGATGAGGTTTAATTACTACTTCCAGTTATTTTGGCTTTATTTTTTTTGTTTTTAAATGAACCTTTAGGTGTTTTTCATCTTTTGCGAGCGGTTTTAAAGCTTCTTCTCCAGCCATTTTGGCTCGGGTTTTTTTTTATTTATTTATTATATTTCATCTTATTAATAAAACTGAGTGTTACAGACCTTAACAGAAAGTTAACAGCTATTTTGGCTCTCCCATCTCTTTTTGTATTGTAAAAGATTGTCAAGTTTCGGAAATAATGTTGCAAAACAAAGGAAGAAAGGTTTCTAGTTTGTGCCGTTAACTTGTCATTCCAGAGACTCGATCAATGTTTTGAACATCTAGCTAACACAGGAGTTTATTGGAATTTTCAAGAAACCACACATACTAAAAATCACAAACGAATATCTCATAAGCATTGTTCACGAGACAGCCGCAGAGCAATGCGGATCTTCATAACTTAAGGTTTGCTCCTGATCTGGACCCTGTCCCTCCTCCAGATCCAATTCGAGGTCAGAGAGGCTGATTCCATCCTGCATCAGTTCTTCATCTAACGCTTCATGTGCCTGCACTTGTAGCTGAACAGCAACATTCTTGTTTGAGGACTCCCGCGGACTCAATGTGATTTCATGAGGCCCCTGAGACTCCTCAACGCTCTCCAAAGGATGAAAATCTCGCTCTTGGAATTCATATTCCCCTGTCCAAGACCAAATTTGGTTACTTCAAGTACCATAGGCGACCAAGACTAGGATTAAAATAACAAGAAGTTTCACATCATTAATACCATATCTCAAAGCAGAACCTGAGTCTTAAGTAACCTTAAAACAAATGCATAAATAACTTCCAAGATACAATATTATTTGTGAACTGAGAGACTCACCATAAGCAACAGAATCGGTAACAGGTTGAGTGGACAACGTTTCTAGTTCTTCCTCCATCCAAACCGGTTCTGGCTTCTTTTTCTCACTATCTTCTCCAATTTTCTTTATCTCTGTTGGTTTTTTTTCTTTTAGTGTTGGCTTCTTCTAAATAAATCATAAGAGTTTGCACATTGGTTGATATAAGTTACAAAAAAAGGAGATCGATCAGTGAAACTCACCTATATTTGGGACAGCTTGTAATGTTTTCTTTTGTAAGTCATCTGCACAAATGAGTTTTGGCTTCTTTTGTTGTCCTAAATCAACGCAACAATCCTTTTCTGTCTGTTCTCCAGTGTCTCTATCGGCTCTTTTCTTTCTGTATTTACCTTGGCTGAGTTCATCTGCATAAAACAAAGTTTAGTAAACCTAAACAGCGAACAAAAACGCATCAGGAGATGAAGTGGAGATGTTCACCATCTGTTTCTCTGAACTCATTCTGCATTTCTGGACATACCAGTTCTGGCTTCTTTGTTTTAGCTTCACTGTTCTTGTTACTTTTCTTAAGCTCATCATCAAGTCTCCTGACTGTAAACTGGCACAGAATTTCTAAGTAGTGTTCCATGAGCGGCTTCGCCAGACATAATTCGGCACCTCTGCGCCGACATTCTTCAATGGAATCGTCTTTCACACAGGCACCCAAAACTGTTAACACACAGAGAGAAGAATGATTAAAAGCTAGCATTTCCCATAATTGTCATGAAAACATAGGATTCAGAAGCAATGAATTAATTTAAGATCTCATCCGACTTGTTATGTAAAACATGGATATCTTTAGCGTCTCAAACTTTTTCATGAAAACAGTCACGATCCAGAAGCAAGGATTAACTTAAGTTGTCAGACTTGGCATGAAAACATTAACGACCAGAAGCAATGATTAGGGACATGTTTTGCTTACCAACAACCGGAATCTCACAAATCAACCTGAGTTTATCAAGAAGTTCGTACTTATTTATCTCAATCAATCGGAGCTCTGCCAGTACAAGATCAATTTTTTAATCTTTGTTATTGATGATAAGCGGCAAATCATCAGCTCTTGTAGTAGCCACAACTGTGAGATAAAATTAAACGTTCCAGGAAAACAAACCAGCAGGGTGCTGAGCAATAACAAAAAAATGCGAGATGGTTTTATCAAAATCATTATTTCAAGCATTGGGTCGTGATATATACCTTCATATCCGGATTTGCGAATCATCTCTGACAGATTCGCCAGCCATGTCGCATCGCTCTCCAATAGCAAAAAAACAAATTTTATCTGAGAATCTCTCTGTTGCTTTAGTATTTTCCATATTAAAATCCCCTTCTTGGTTGAGAAGCCTCGTAGAAGTAGATAAGACGAGACACTTACTCGCATGAAAATACACGCAAAGCGGCTTTCATAAGCGGAAAGAACAAGAATCTAAAGTGTTTAAATTGGAATTCATTGCAAACGTATCAAGAGCTAAACCTGGACCAATATACATTTCATAAATGCAACTGCGAGTCGCCACGTTTCACCATGCGCTGCGTTGCAAAAGATTCTAGTCAGAATCATTAAATCATTTAAGAACCTACCATACATAGAGATAGTCATTGAAATGAAAAGTACCAATAAACGTGGTCATCTGACGGATACAAGCAGTCCACGGTTCTTTTCTTGGTCATATATGCAATATGTCAAAGTATATGATCTTCAGTTCATGTAAGATTGGACGGACTGCAAATCAATCAGTCAAACAAATAAATCTTGCTTATGTATACTTAGTAAGAACTTTCGAATAGACACTTCACAATTCTAACCAAAAAAAAAGCTGAAATTTATCAGGAAACAAAGCTTTGAAGATAACTATCAAGTATAAATTGTGCAAAGAACTCTTTAGAAACCAGAAATTGAGTGCAAATATGAAGAGATCGTGCAACAGAATTTCTCTTTTTGATTCTCGCATGTGCTGACCGTGACCAAAAATATGGATATGAATCAAGCATAGTTAGCTTGAAGAATGGGCTCATGTCATCGGTGCAGCCCATTCTTAAAGCTAACTATTTTTGAGACATCACAGCTTTGGCGGTGCAGTGCGTGTTTCCTGTGAATATGGTAAAGATAAGCCGTTGCAATAATGGCTGGATGGGTGTATACATGACATGCTGTTTAAGGATTCATGTTCACACTTATAGCAAACAATAAACCAGGAGGTAGAATTACAGGGCCAAAAAGCAAAAAGAAAAATTGAATAAAACCATTACCTTTTCACCAGTAATTGTTCGGCGTCACCTTTGAAGACAGACTGGTTAAGTCCAACGCAATTATCTCATTTAGTCCATCCAATTATTCAACAACCTCTTTCTGTTCAATCAGCCCATCTTGTTCTTCTCATGATTCTTCTCGCTGGCCACGACTACCACAAAACCTATGCTTATCCTATAGTCTGCACGAAGTATCTCCGCACATTTATGGATGTCTTTCACAAAATAAAGTTTGGGAGAAACAATTGCAGTCAAATAGAAAAACATCTAAACACAAGCATCTGGACAAAACTTTCGGGTACCAGTGACGGGAACATGCGCACAAACAACAACGTAGCCTTGATCACACACTTAGCCCCAAAGACGAGGCATCCTGTCAGAAGTGATAGGAGCATTCACATGGCCTTCACTGTTTAGCTGAGCACAGAACCAAAAACCAGAAATTTACTGAGCATGTAGTGAGAAATAAGGTAAAACCAATTTTTAACAGATTTGTCAACAAAATTAAAGAACACGCAAACTCATTTTTTACCAATTGTGATAAGTTTTTAATAACAATAAGTAACTTTTCTTTAGCAGTACCGACTACAATAGACATCGCAAGGTCACTGTACCTTGTGACTAGACACATGAACTAAGGATATAGCAACCCTCCAACAAAACCTTTTGAGTTTCGATTAAAAAATGATAAACTAACAAGCACATAAGCAGAAGCTCCAAATCTTGCTACACGTAGAGCGAAACATCCTAGGTCCCACATATTTTGTCTTATTTTCTACCAACTAACTTTACTTATATTAAGCAAAAAAACTCTGTTCCTTTCTTTCTCTCAGCCTGTTATCATCTTGAGATCTTCATCAAGAAGCTGCGTCTCTCTTTCCATAAACTCACATCAGCCACACATAAATACATCTTAACACTCCTAAGCATTTCACTAGCCCACTTACCTCGTCCAAGATATTTTCTTTTTGTTTAAGACACTTTATTATCGTCAGTTCAGTCAGTGTTTTTCAAGTTCAGCTGCGTACCTCAGCCAGAAAGTGTTTCAGGATGGAACTAAGGCCGAGAATGCTCAAAGACTGTCTCTTGGAAGATTCCAATTCCTGTTCCTCAAACGGGTTCAAATCGATGCCCAGACGGCCTCCTCTCAACCCTTTCACAATGATACCAAAGAGGAAACAATCCAATGCATTGCAGTTTGTGATTAACGCCGTGAAGAACCTCCGTTCCAACGCCGTTAAATCCGCTCCATCGGGGATCTTACCAAGGACCCTCTCTCGGAGGTTAACATCGAAGAACAAAGCAGAAAACCAAGCAAGCATCACTGTTGTTCGGGTTAAAGACATCGTGCGGTGGAGCTCGTCTAAGGACCTGCATGAGGACATATCACATTTCGAACTGTCTCCACCTCATCAGTACACAGCCAAGACAGCGAGAACAGCCACGGGATCCTCCACCACCAGCGGCACATCCTGCAGCAGTTGGTGTGACTCGGATTTTACATCGGAGTTTTTACCATCATCATGGGGAAGTAATGTTGAGGAGTGCGGTGAAAAAGAGAGTGTTAAAAACAACTTACACTGCGTCGGCGAAGATTCTTGCACAGCAGTAATAGTCGCCGACACTGAAGTGGGACCTGAGGTAAGAATACTATATTTAGAGAAATGGAAACTCGTACTTATAACATTAATTAATCACATAGTTTAACCACTACATGCATAACAAATAAAGAGAAAAGAGAATCAAATAAAATAAAGTGACAATGTGATTTTAAGATCTTATGGGTTGACTTTGCTTCAACCAAAAGGTCGCCCATGCTGTCTCTAAATGCACGTGCAGCTGTTTGTTAATATAATAAATTCACATGAAGACAAAACAGAAGCTGGCTTCGTCCTTGGTAGACATATAGAATAGCATTTACAGTACCCACTAATTTCTTTCTGACTACGATATCTAACAATTTATGAAATGGGTCTTATAAAGAGTGGCTATGCATTAACATTTAATACACTCAAATTATAACGCTGTCTACTATAATAGTCAAATGATTTTGGTTGGCCCTAATATGCAATGATCATGGTCAGGAGGACTTACAGCGTGAAAAGGAGCACAACAGCCCTGTCTCAGTGTTTGAGATTCAACATGAGGAATATGACGAAACATCAGACTCTTCCTTCAGTCAATGCCTTGACAATGTGGAAAGTGCGTATAGATTTCCTTCATTGCAATCAAAGCAAGTTTTCTTCTTAGATTTTTTCAAGACTTCAAAATTCTGAAACATACGCTATGTGATGATTTTTGCAGGAACCAAACAAAAGCTCATGCAAACGATTCAACGGTTTGAGACTTTGGCCAACATTAGTCCTTTCACTTTAAACGAATGGGACTCAATGGATGAAGAATCTTGCATGGAAGGAGGACAAGTGACAGATATCAAATATGACGATGATGATGATGAGAATTGCGATACTGTTGATGGAGAGACTGAAGATGAAGACGCTGATGAGACTGAAGAGAAGGCAGCACAGCTATGGAACCGGGTCAAAGAAAGACATGCAATTTGGATCCACGAAGAGCATCTGATAATGGACTACTTCAGAGATGAATTGATGCAAAGGACAAACTCGTTCCAGGAAACTCAACATTTTGAGGACCAATTGGTGAGCGAGGCAAAAGGATGGTTACAGGGACAGAGAGAATCAGAGCTCGAACGCGGAACATGTGAGCAGAGGAGACAAGCGTGTGCTAGAGAAGTTGAAAGACGAGGCTGGAGTGAGAAGCGGATGAAGGAGGAGCACGAAGAGGTTGCCACGCAAATTGAGGATGGAATCTTCAGCCTCTTAATGGATGAAACTTTAACTGCGCTTTACCAATGCTGATTCCAGTCACCTGAACATGACAAAACGCAACATCAGCATCATCAATGCTTAAGTTACTACTCGCCAGATGAATCCAGACACAAACAAGATTCTAAAGCATAAGTTGGCACTATCTTGGTCAAGAGACCTGATAAAGGTAGGCAACATCAAACTCAATTCAGGTGACATAAAAAGCTTTAGAAATTAGCAGGCAAGACAGTTTTGATTGGAGCATGATTTTGATCTGCTTATGTAACAATGAAGCAAACCAATAATACAATGTACATTAACCTCTAAAAGATACACCTATATGTTTATGTTTATCTCTAATTTGTAGGAGATACAATGTACCTTTTTAAAAACGTCTCTCCATATAGTATAGATCACCAATTGCCGTAGGCTAAATTTGATGAACCCACGAACAAATGAGAAATTGAAGTCGTGCTAAACGAATAAGCAATAGAAACAGAGAAGAATTTTCAAAATTATAAGAAACAATTAGTATTTGGGTTCATCCGATTCGCGATAGAAACCCTAAATCCTCAATTTCAAAGCCTATCTACATCAATGAGAAACGGTGAAGAGAGGATTGAAAAATTCCGATTGTTCAAAATCAGAGAAGAAAACAAAAATTTGAAAGACGAGGGAAATAAGTTAGGAGTAGGTGACACTGGGCACTGCTACTCACTTCCAAGGTCCGTGAAGCTCCGATAGTGGTAGGTAGACGTGGGCGTTCGGATATCGGAGCGGGTTTCGGGTCGGATGATTCGGGTATCGGATAAAATGGATATGGATTCTAATATCCATACGGATTATTAGGTATTGACGTTCGGATGTCGGATCGGGTTCGGATCGGATAATTTGGATATCAGATAAAATGGATATGGATTCTAATATCCATATGGATAATTTATTAAATGTCGGATCGGATTTCGGGTCGGATATTCATAAATCGGATACAGGTTTTGGATATTTCATACCCGATTGTTCTTTGGAAATGTGAACAATCCGAGACTTAGAAAATAAAACAAGCCAATAACATCCTCAAATGTTTAAAACCATGTCAATAACAACCAAAAAATGTGAAAACCATGCCAATAACATCCAAAAAAGAAAAAAACCAAGAGAAGAACATCCTAAGAGTTTAAAACCAAAGTAAATCATCATCCAAAAGAACAAAGATGAGTAAAAAGATAAAAGAGAATTGAAAGTAATTCAAGTAATGCATTGTCGAGGACCTCAAGGATGGGTTTAGCCTACATCAAGTCTTCTAGTTTAAGTCTTGACATTCAAACTCTGAAAAGAAACAGAAATAGTAAGTGATAAGTGTTATCCATTAAAACTACTAAGAATGAATAAAGTCGGTTTGGCCATACCTTTTTCATGTTTATCAAGCAGTTCAATGTCGGCAAGCAATTGTGTATTCGTAACAACTCCTTTCTCACCTAAGTGATTCTCATTCTTCATCCACTACTGTGTGCATATCAAAACTTCCACAATGTAATGAGTTAAACAACTTCTGTGTGGCTCTATGACCCTCCCACTAGTACTAAATGCACTTTCAGATGCAACTGATGACACTTGCATTGCAAGAACATCCCTAGCTATTTCTGACAAAACAGGATACCTACCACTATTGAGCCTCCACCAAGACAGTACATCCCACTCTGATCCAACAATAGTTCTAGGATTTTCAACTTTTTCCTTTAAATATACATCCAACTCATCCCTACCATCATCAACCCCAATCTCATCAACCAACTCCTTATACACGAAGTCCATCCTCTCATACCCAATACTATCAGACATTAAATCAGTGGACTCACCTTGGCTAAGAGAAGTCGATGTCTAAGTAGAAGACTGTGATGATTGACCACTTGGTACTTTCTGGAGCCGATTGCTATACTCTTTAAACAAGGTTGTCAAAAAGGTTGTGATTGATTCACTCATCTCCTTAGAATCAGTTGTATCTTTCCCATAAAGCTTGTCAAAGCAAATCTTAGCAAATTGCATTTTCTTGCGTGGATCAAACACACTTGCAACAATCAGAAAAACATTGATGTTTCTGAATCCATCCCAGTACTTATCAAAATTCAGCAACATAGCATCGGCTTTTGATTTCAATTCACTATCAATACTATTGCTTAGTGACATCAAATTCCTCTCTATAGTCACTATCTCTCCATAACACTTATAAGAAGCAATTGAAGTTGAAGCAGACACAACCAAAGTAGAATTGTAGAAAATGATTAGAAATTTAACTAACCTTTCTACGGCATTCCAATCAGCTCTTGTAGGCGGCCCAATCTTTTTTTCCCATTCTCAACCTCATTCAAGTAGTCATTGTAAATCTTGTCTTCTGCCTCCATTCTATCAAATGCCACTCTAAAATCAATAGCTCTTGACAACATTAAGTAGGTAGAATTCCACCTTGTTTTGATGTCCAACGGTAAACTCCCTCTAGTCATCTTCCCTGAAACAACTTTTTGTTCAAACGAATCACATCTACTAGTAGAAGACCTCACATACTGAACTGCATTGCGTATGGCTGTCACATTCTCACTCAATTCATGCAACCCGTCCCTAACAATCAAATTGAGTATGTGCGCACAACACCTCATATGCATACACTCTCCATTTAAAACAAAATCCTTCACTGTTCCTTAAGCTGAATGCCTCCTGAAATTTTTTCAAAGCAGAATTATTTGCAGTTGCATTGTCAACTGTCACAGTTAAAATCTTCTCTATGCCCCACTCAGCCAAACAGTCAAGAAGAACCCATGATATTGTTGCTCTTTTGTGATCTGTAATATACTTGAACCCAATAATTAGCTTCCTCAATCGCCAAGAAACATCAATGAAGTGTGCAGTTATTACCATGTAACTAGCACCTGTTGCTTTAGCAACCCATATGTCAGTTGTCAAGGAGACTCTTGGCTTACTAGCAACAATCCAAGTTTTCAGAGATGCTTTCATCTCCACATACATTCTAACAATGTCCTTTGTAGCTGTTCTTCTGGAATGTGGTTTGTAGAGGTTGACTTTGTTGCAAGTGGCAGCTCTGACAACACAATCATCTCATTTGAAGCCTCCCTGAACACTTCTTCAGTAACTTTTCCACTTTGAAGTTGTCCCTGATTGTTAATCACAGTCTGTGATTGTTTCTGCCTCCATGCTTGAAAATGCTTGCAGCTCTCCATATGAGCCTTCAGGTGAGAAGTCCCTGACTTTGAATCACAACCGTAAGACTTGTGGCAGTAATTGCACTTACATCGCTTAACATTGTCATCAAATCTTGTGAAATGTCTCCAGACAGTAGATCTTGTACTCGGCTTTCTCTTTGGTTGGTCCGGTTGTATTGAGCCTCCACCATCTGTTGGACCATCTTTCCTTTTGTTTCCACTCTCAGGTATCAAATTTGGGTCATCTTTCTCCTTGGCAATGTTGTCTGGAAATGGTGAGGAATCCATCTAAAAAGAAAAAGAATGCAAGTTAATAAACCAACTTATACAAAGCATATGAATGTTGTTTCTAACTAGAGAAGAGAACAATAATACTCACTACTAAGAATCGGGATTGAGTAGAAGACTTATATGGATCATACTTATCATTCACACTACTCAAAATTTTGTTTCTATCTAAACTTGAAAACCAACTTATACGAAGCATATGAACTTTCTTTCTAACTGGAGAAGAAAACAATAATACTCACTACTAAGAATCGAGATTGAGTATAAGACTTATACGGATCATACTTATCATTCACACTACTCAAAAATTTGTTTCTATCTAAACTTGAAAAACAAACTTATACGGATCATAACTTTGTTTCTAAGTGGAGAAGAGAACTATAATACTCACTTCTAACAAGAGCAGAGAACTATAATACTCAGAATCAGGATCAAGCAAACTATTAGCTAATATAATTTAGGAGTTAAGAATCAAGCAAATTAAAACCCAAAATCAAGCAACTAAAATACAGATTTAACTACAACTTGAATTCCTCTCAAAGAAAAAGAAGAATAATAGAATAACTAAGAAAGAATATGAATCATAGACTAACCGATATTGATTTCTTGATGCCTTTGATGGAGAAGACTGGGGCGACGAGAATTGTATTAGGGATTCCATGGAAAAGGTTTTGCCTTTATATGTAGAGAATCGCGAGAGATAAGGGAAGAAGATCATGGATATAATCATACCGGTGTATGGATCGCGAGAGATAAGGGAAGTGGAGATCGATGTATCTCGGAGGATCGAGAGAGAAAAGAAAACGGGGATCGGATGAGTTCGGGTGTTCTTCGGGTTTCAGTTATTATTTGATCCGGTCCGATATCCGACGGATTGATAAATCAATAATTGTTTGGTTATTGTCTTCGGTTCGGTACATATCTGTATCCGAGTTTTTCGGATCGGATACGGTTCGGGTAATCGGATACGAGTATAACGTCCAGGCCTAGTGGTAGGTTTCTATTATTTCTTCGCTACAACATTAACTTTATATGACTAATGGGCTTATTTTTATCATTCTTATCAAGCCCATTTTGTGTTTGGATATCATTGATGCCCATTATAGCCCTGTTTGTTTCAGTGTCACGCAACTCTTTACGGCAACTGTTTCTAAAACACTGAGTTTTGAATTTTTTTTTGTTTTTTTAAGTTGGGTTGTGTCGTACAGAGAAGAAAAAATAAGAAAAGTACAGATCTGAATTTTTTGTCAATGGCAATTTGATTTGGTTTTGCCGATCTGTAAAATGAAAAAAAATGAGCGACTGTCGCTGTTTCAAGCAAAGGCTTTGGGTTTTGTCGCTGCTTTAACTGGCGATTCCAAATTTTTAAAATTTTGATCGCTGAGTAGAAGAGATGAAAAAGAGATAAAGAAGATCTAAAAGTAATTTTATGAAGAACAGTCGCTGTCGCAGCGATTAACCTTTCGAACAAGGCCTATGTTTAGAACGATAAAATGTCTTACAGAAATTAACAAAGTTTTTACATTATTTTGTTGACAGAAAAAAATATTACACTATTGTTTTTAATTTTCTTTTTCAATGGAATTTCAATTTACTCTTTTTATGAAAAGTGAAAACGCAACGGGATTTACATGTACAATTAGACGAGAAAAGTAGAATAGACTAATAGTATAGGAAAATTTATTTGGCTAAGGAAATAAAAGGAAATTAGGTATCAAAACTAATACGTAAATGAACCAAAAAAAAAAAAAGATAGGATAAGATTTTCGAGTAAAGATAGGATAACAAAAAAAAGGAAATAAAGTATTAGACAAGGATTGGTTTAGTATTGTATTATTGTATAAGGATTGTTCGTGTGATCGTGTCTATATTACCTCAAACTCATCGAACCGACTCTAATATACATCGAGGTTAAGATACTCATCATCTTTCTTCTTCGATCCTCAGTTTGTTCATCAATCGAAAACATGGCTACAACTACTACGAAGATCTTCGGCTTTGTGCTCGTGATATTGACGCTTCTCTTGGGACGTTCTTGTTCAGCGGCTGTCTACAAAGTAAAAAACACGAACTCCGATGGATGGATTGCCAACAAAGACGTCTATGATTGGACCGAGGGTCAGGAATTCTTCCACGTGGGAGATTCTTTGTTCTTCGAATACAATCCCACCTTCAATGACGTTACCCTAGTCTCCGACGCTTTAGAATACGATCTTTGCGACTCCTCTTCTCCTAAAGCTGTTTACAACACAGGACACGATGTAGTAACCTTCACAGAACCAGGATATCACTACTTCATCAGCTCAAATCAAGCTCAATGCACTTTGGGACAGAAGCTCGATGTTCTTGTCGTTTATGACCTGTCACTTCCCATTCCTCCACCACAACCAAGCAAGATCCTTCTGTCCGGTCTAATCTACAGGGTTGGTGACTCGAGCGTTCCTAAAGAGAGTGACTTCTACTACTATAATAAGTGGGCTGAAGATAAATTGTTTCATGTCATAGATGATCTACAATCCGGAAACGAAGTAAACAACGTCTTAGAGATCAGCGGCGACCTAGAATGTATATGCGGCGACCCGACTTCTCCCCTAGTTGTGCACAGGACAGGACACGATCTCGTCACGCTCACCAAACCAGAAGCCTACTATTTCATTAGCTCAGAGACGACAGGCCACTTTGAGGCTGAGCTTCGAATCATTGTCGGACCAATACCCAATGCTCGGAAGGTGTCACCTATAGTCCGTCTCACAAGGTGGTTTCGTTCTTTTAGACCTCATCACCACTAAATATCCGGATCAACTACTCAAGCATATGCTACATTCTTGTTGGATTTGGTTCGAGATTATGTAACTAAAAGACTCTATTAGTTACATACTAGTTTAGTATAGCTAGTTCTTGTCTTTCATTCTTTCTTTAGAATTTTTTATATCTTGAAGTACTTCCAGTACTACTGTATAATTTCAGAATCAATTCAATAAAGAAGAGATTTTGCTTCAACGTTTCTACTTATTCTGATCATCATGAGAATTCCCTAACAAACAAAGTTTCATACATTGAATGGACTAATTAAATTTGCTAAAACAGTAGGATATGACTTATATATAATAAGACTTGAAAAGAAAGAAAACCAGATTTTTGCGTTGAATTATGCTTTATCTTTGTATTATATATTATTATTCCCTTCTCTATGGTATACCTGAAAAAAAAAATCATTCTAAATCATATCTGATCTTTTCAAAATTGAGCAATCAGTTAAATGGAGTCATATTGAGCAATCAGTTAAATGCAGTCATATTGAGCAATCAGGTATCCTCATTATATTCTTGTAATATCAAGAAATGTAATATATATATATATATATATGTTATGAACAAAATGCTGGAGATTAGTATGTACCAGCTGGTGCAGTACTTGGAGGTGGGAGTACATTGACTAACCCTTTGGCTATAGCCATAAGTAGATTTCTCTATATATAAAAAGGAAGAATCAGTTTGCTTTCCAACTTAAATTTATATGAACGTAACTAACAAGTTCCACTTTTTTTTTTTTTTGATAAAATGTGAATTATAATTACCAAAAAGGAACGTTACTTAGTACAAAATTTGGGGTAAACCAAGGAATAACTATGACACAAAAAAGTAAACAGTCATAGGAATTAGAGATGCTAGTAGCCATGAGCAAACCACTGAGCAAGGAGGCGACCACAGCCATTGCGGTGTATACGAGCAAGTAAGATATCCCTTATACTACGATCGATTTGGGAGAAGATCACAGGAGCAGAGGAGGTCATTCCTTCATGGAGCCGGAGGTTTCTTTCCTTCCATAGCATATAGATGGTGGCTTGAACAACTAAACCTTCTAGTGTTGATGAGAGGTGGGGAGATTTGGTCAGAAGCCAAGAGATCAGGGTGCTCCAGTTGACAAAGATGCAGGGATGGTGGCCAAGACGAGTCATGACTGTGGACCACACTTCTTCAGCGAAAGGGCAGTGGAGTAAAAGATGATCACGGGTTTCTACCTGAGAGTTGCAGAGGAGACATTCAGGTGCAATGTTCATTCCCCAGTTGCAGAGGCGAGCTTTAACTGGCAAGCGGTCCAAATTTGCAATCCAGAAATTTAAAGCATGTTTAGGCACAAAGTGTTTGAACCAAACCACTTTAGCCCAAGGTTGCAATGTAGCCGTCGGACGGAGATGATTCCAGGTTTTCTTAGTGGAGAACAAGGTAGAAGCCACGTCTCCTACTTCCCAAAGGTAAGTATCGTGTCCCCTATCAGCGTGAGGGGGTTGAGTGTTAAGCATCATGTTCCTCAGTGAGGCTACCAAGGAGTTTCTTGATCTGCTGGACGGTAATCTCCAACCTTCACTAGTGCAAGCATCAACAACCACAGCAGTAATGGGAATTCCTATCAGAGCAGAGCCGTTGGGACCCAGAAAATCCTTGAGAGGTCCGAGAGAAGACCAATTGTCAAACCAAAAGCTTGCGGTACGACCATCGCCAATATTACACCGAATTAGAGACTGCACCAACGGTTTCAACTTCAAGAGAGAGCACCAAATCCAGCTGGAATAGTTTTGAGGGACTGCATTCCAGTATGTGGCTCATTTGAGATAGTGTTCCTTCATCCATGCCACCCACAGAGAGCCACTATTGGAGAACAACAATCAAATAAGCTTCAGGTTGAGGACTTTGTTCCACATGAGCATGTTCCGCAGACCAAGGCCCCCTTCTGATTTTGGTAAGCAGATTGTCGCCCAAGAAACCTTAGGTTGAGTGCGTTTAGTGTGGTCGCCGGACCACAGGAAGGTGTTGCAGAGTTTCTCAATCGCTTTAATACATCCTTTGGGGAGACTGAACGTTGTCATCCAAAAGTTGACTAGCCCGTATATAACAGAAGATATTAACTGCAACCTACCAGCAAAAGATAGGCATCATGTCGTCCAACTATTGAACCGAGCAGAGATCTTATCAGTGAGGGGAGAATAGTCGGAACAACTGAGCTTCCTGGGAAGTAAGGGTAGCCAAAGATACCTTACCGGGAAACTACCTGTTCTGAAACCCAGCTCAGCGAGAGAGTTCGAGATTTCGTGACAGAGACCAGCGTGGTACAGCTCAGTTTTCTCTTTGTTCATTACCAAACCGTAAATGTTGTGGAAGGAATCAAGCGTCTCCGTTATTGCCTCCAGAGAAGAGACTTGACCATCAAAGAAGAGCATGATGTCGTCTCCGAAAGCTAGATGAGTGATCCGAGGGTTAACACCCAGAGGATGGTAGCCAACACTACCTTGTGCAAATTTGGCATCTAAGAGGTTAGAGAAAACCTCCATTGCCATCACAAATAGCGGAGGAGAAAGAGGGTCTCCTTGCCTGAGGCCTCTTTTACCCTGAAAATATCCACAAAGCTCACCGTTCACCTTTATTGAGAAGGATGTTGTTGTTAAGCAATTCTTAATCCAGATTGAGAAGATTGGAGGAAAGTCAGCAGCCTCAAGTAGAACTATGATGAAATCCCAACTCACAGTGTCAAAGGCCTTACGCAAATCCACTTTAAGCATACCCCTGGGAGAGATCGAGTCCCTGTTAGATCCTTGGACCATTTCTGTAGCCAGAAGGACATTCTCCACTAGAAGGCGCCCTTTGACGAAGGCAGATTGTGAGTTACTGATCATATCAGGGAGAAGAGATTGGAGTCTACGGGCTAGAATCTTGGATACAATCTTGTAAACAGCATTACAGCAAGAAATAAGCCTGAACTCGCCAATCTTATCCGCTCCTATTCTTTTAGGAATGAGAGTAATCGCTGTTGCATTCCATTGTTTGAGGATTTGGCCAGAACTGAAGAATTCTTTGACTGCCAGAGTAAGGTCCCCACCAATAATGTCCCAAGTTGCTCGAAAGAACTCCCCTGTGTATCCATCTGGCCCAGGTGATTTACTACGAGGAAGGGAGAAGGCTTCTTGTTTAATGTCTGCATCAGTAATATCAGCTTGAAGCATATCCTTTGTTGCTTGATCGCATTTGTACTTGGATAGAGATCTGATGAGATCCTCATCCTCAACTGAGATAGCTTGTGAAGTCGCCCCCAACATCTCTTTGAAGAAGCTCACACAATGATCTTGGACTTCTGATACTACCTCGATTCTTTGCCCTGAATCAGATACCAGGTAGTAGATGTGATTGATATCCCTTCTGCTGTTTATCATTCTGTGGAAGTAGGCTGAGTTACTGTCTCCACTTGTCATCCACTTGATATGAGATCGTTGTAGAAGAAACTTCTCTTCGGCCAAAGCTAGGCTATGCCATTTCTGCTGAGCTTGTCTCTCCAACCTTGCTAAGAGGGGGCCAGGATTAGCGAGAAAGCGAGCTTGGTGAGATGCTAAAAGATTCTGAGCCTCCTTTACTCTTGTTTCTAGGTCCGAAAAGTGCTCCTTATTAAGAATTTTGATGACCCTTTTAAGGAGTTTGAGCTTTTTGGAGAAACGAAACATTGCTGTTCCATCTATAGAAATAGAGTTCCAAAAGTCGGCAACCCGTGGGAGAAACTCCTTATTCTGGAAGAGGAAGTGCGACACCATAAAGGGTTTTTTAGTTCTGGTTTCAACACCCGTTATGAGGCAGCTAGGGCAGTGGTCCGACATTCTAGGGTCTCCAAAGTCTGCGTAGGAGAGAGGAAAATCCAGGTGCCAGCGAACATTAACCAGGACTCGATCCAGCTTCTTTGCTATAGGGTTAGCTTCTCTTTTGTTCCACCAGGTTAAAGCATTGCCTCTAATTGCCAAATCTGTGAGCTCTGCATTCTCGATACATTGTCTGAACTCCCGCATACCTTTTGTGATTCTTGTGCATCCAACATAGCTCTCTTGAGGACTGAGGGTTTGGTTGAAGTCTCCCATAACAACCCACGGCTTAGAGCAGATCATTGTATCCTTTGCTAGCTCCTCAATTTCTCTCCATAGTTGTTGCCTCCCATACTTGCAGTTAACCGCATAGATATAAGAGTATACCACTGCCTTATTAAAGTTTGGCATTCGAACGATACATGTGATCATTTGCCCGGATTTGGAGTGAATGGAGAGATTGACTCTCTGATCCCAAACCACCCAAATCCTTCCCAACTATGCATACTCATAATTCCCTTCAAAATTCCAGTCCGGAAACACAGAATGAACATATCTTTGAGACTTCCGCAGTTTGACTCTAGTCTCAATGATACAACCAAAAAGAGGCCTGTGGAGCTTGATCCAATTCCTTAAGCACCTACGCTTTACCTATTGGTTTATACCCCTAACGTTCCAACAAAAAGTGTTTATCATAATTAATGTTTAGATGGTTTGGATCTCCTACCCGAGGAGTTCCGGAGGTTCCGCTTTTCTTTTTTGGAGAGGACCATTGTGTACGGTGTTTCATCCTCTTCGCTATATTCTGCCTCGCTCGGGGAGCTCTCCTGCGAGGAAGATTCATGCTTGGAGTGCGATTCAGAGGAGGAAGGAGGAATGTTCTTCTGCGAGCTCTTTTGGATCCTTCTCTTAGGACTCGAAGGATCAGTAACTGCAGCACTAAGAGGGTTTAGCACCACCTCGAGGAGTGGATTGGATCGTGCTACCTTCTTAGACGTTGGTCTCTTTTGCTTCAAAGAGGAATCGCTATCGGATTGGGGTTGCTTGGCCACCCATTTTGTCTTGAGCTTATCTCTTCGTTCCTTTCTAGTGATGGAAGAATCCACCTCGGGAGGCACAACAACTTTCAGTTTCTGGAGTTTAGGACAGGCATCTTGAAAGTCACCAGATGACTTGCAAGCAAGGCAAGTGATAGGAGCCGAAGGGCAGCGTTTGATGTTATGGCCTAACTCTTGACAGTGTTTGCATATTGGGGGAAGTCAGGGACAGGAGACTGAAATCCGGTGAATTTCTCCTGACGAGAACTGAACATTGACCGCTTCAGGGAGGGGAGAGAGAGGATTAATGACCGTAAGTACCTTTCCAACCTCAAGGTTTGACATTTCTACGGTATTTTGATGGCATCAGATCGGGTGGCCCAACATTCCCGCAATGTGCTCGAACCCTTCTTCGGAGAAGAAGTGCGGTGGAACTCCTCGAAATTCAAGCCAAACTGGGACTTCGGTAAGCTCCGGAAGTGCAGGATTCAGTCCAGGTTCCCAAGCTGCAACAAACATCGTTTGTCCTTCTATCTGCCACATACCTTGGCTCAAAACTCTCTGACGTGTAGCAAAATTAGGAATGCGGATAAGAACTGTCCTTGGACCCAAATGCGAGATGGTAATGTCACGAGTTCGGTTATTCCAAATACCATTAAGAATGGAATGAAGAAGACCTCTTGGAGGAAGATTCCCGTGGAATTGACCAATGATAAAAGGTTCCAACCGTTTATTATTACGAGTGATAACCTCATTTGAGATTTGGACACACAACTCGCCATAATCCAGGGTGAAAGCTTATCCTTTCTTGGTCATTTGACTAGAGGAATCCTTGAGCAGATCTACCCACATAGGTTTTGCCTTGGATTGGACTTGTTCCTCCTGAGTAGAGGAAGCGGAGTGGAGAGACTGAGTTTTGGACACAATATCCAAAGGAAGCAGATCTGAGGGAGGGACCTCGGGGAGGTGCACAGATCTCTCCAATCCTAGGCAGGCCCTAGAAGGAGGAGGTGGGGTAGCAGTGGGAGCAACGGAATCATTTGTCCTTTGGGCAGGAATGGAGGAGGGAGGGTCTTGCGGAGCAGAGGAAGGTGGGGAAGAAGCAGAGGACGAAGAGGAAGGGACACCGGGGATTTGCGATTTGGGGGGAGGATTTTACGGTTTGGGAGGGTTTTGCTTTTTGGAAGGAGGTTTGCCGGGAGAGCGACGTTTCTTTGGCATATTGGGGGGACACCGCCGCCGGAGACGGCAGCGGCGGAAGCAAGGGTTAGGGTTTCTTTCCGCCTTTTTGTGTGGGGTGGATTTGCTTTCATTCGATGTAACTTTCTGTCATCAAAGTTTCATTTGTAATGATCAACTTAGCAAAATTCTCTCACCTTATTTTTATTGTCTTGATGAAGACTGGAGATGTCATGCTGAGCAATCAGGTATGCTCATTCTTGTAAAAAAAAAACTTTTGCGGTTAACCAATTTTGAAAGTTTTGTGATGGTTTAAGATGTGGGAGTTTGAGTTTGAAGCCGTTTCTTTATCACTAATTGTTGTTAGCCTAAAATTATTGGCTTTGATAAATCTCATGCATGTGAATTAAAATAATATCAAGAAATGTAGTGATCAAACTAGAAAATTCTCTCACCTTATTTTTATTGTCTTGAGGCTAAGACTGGAGACTTCATTTTGTCAATATATCAAACAAATCCAAGTCAATAGCATGAAATTGTCGTCACTTCTTCTAGCTATGATATCTATCTATGGATCAAAAAGATAAGATCATGAAACAAACATACGAGCTTTATTGTTGGAACTGCATAGTATATGATTCACTCTTTGGGTTTATCTAAAACCATGTAAAAGAAATAAAGAAATTAAATCAACTTTAGAACGTTCTTTTTTTTTCCCAATAGAAGAGGTGAATCAAAAGTCAGAAAGGATTAAATCTTCTACTACTCTAGAAAAAGGAAATAAACAAAATAAAATCCTAAAAGGATTAGGAATGGTACATCATTATATAAACAATGCAAGGCTACGTTCTCTCTTCACAACTCATCATTCATCAACACAACACAACTCAGCTTTCTCTCTGATTCAGATCTCACAACCTTTCTTTTTCCCTTGTCAATTTGTTCATCTAATCATGGCCACAACAATGAAGAAGATCTTCCTCTTTGTGCTGCTGGTGATAACAACCTTCACGGTTCTCTTTGGCTCTTGTTCGGCTACTGTCTACACCGTAGGGGACTCGGCTGGATGGATTGCGAAAGAAGGCTTGTATTACGAATGGGCCAAGGAAAAGGTGTTTTACGTAGGAGACTCTTTGGTCTTCAAATACGATCCCTACGTCAACGACGTTACTCAAGTTTGGGGCGCTTTAGAATTAGAATTCTGCGAGAGTTCTTCTCCTAAAGCCGTCTACAATACAGGACATGATGTGGTAACCTTCACGGAACCCGGAGATCACTACTTCATCAGCTCAAATCAAGCTCAATGCATACTTGGACAGAGGCTCGAGGTTCTTGTTGTTCATGACCCGTCACGTCCTATTCCTCCACCACCACCGAGCAAGATCCTTCCTTGTGGGGAAATCTACAAGGTCGGTGACTCTAAAGCATGGAGCGTTCCTGAAGAGAGCGACTACTATAACAAGTGGAGTGAGGATAAACTGTTTCATGTAGGAGATAGTCTACTTTTCGAATACGATAACCAAGTAAACGACGTCTTAGAGATTACCGGTGACCTTGAATTCATAACCTGCGACCCGTCTTCTCGCGTAGCCGTGCACAAGACGGGCCATGATCTCGTTACGCTCACCAAACCAGGAGTTCACTATTTCATTAGCTCAGAGACGGGTCACTGCGCGGCTGGGCTTAAGCTTCGAGTTGTGGTCGGACCATTACCCAAAGCCGTTACTTTCACCAATTTTCCCAAGAAGATGGATTTTTCAGCTATGGACCGCCTCACAAAGTGGTTAAGCACTTTCATACCCCAGCCCCATCACTAAAGTTTTCGTGTTTATTTGGTTTTTTCTTTTCCTTGTTTCTTCCTTAAGACCCAAGTTTGTTTAGTTCTTGTTTTCCAGTACTGATGTAACGTTTCAGATTTTATTCGTTATACAATACAATTTCAATTTAGCTCTTCCAATATTTTGTCTCGAGAGTCAAGAAGATCAAATAAAGGTTTTAAACCAAAGTCAAGAAGATCAAATAAAGTCAACCCCATCACTAAGCATCCGCTTTCTATTCATTAGCTAATTAGAGTTTCTTTAATTCTCTTGTTAACTTCTTTAATATTCTTTAAGTTCTTGTTTTCAGTATGATGTAATGTTTTAGATTTCTATTCATCATATACCGAAACATTACTCTATACAACTTCAGTTAAGCTCTTCCAATCTTTTGTCTCGAGAGTCAAGAAGATCAAATTAAAATTCTTGTTACTCAAGAATCTCCAATATTTCTTCTAGTGGTTAATCATGTTTCAGTCAAATTCGTGGCATGAGCTTATTTGGGCAAACAACTTCAAAGGTTAAGAAATTTAAATTTACGGTTAAGAATGTAACAAGAGATTTAAATTACCTATAGGAGGAAAAAACAGAGAAAAGCTGACTGTATCTGCATAACACAGCTCCAAGGTTGTTCTTTTTTTTTTTCAATATCTCGGGATGTTGTTCATATTACAGACATATAATCAAACTTATCAGAGATTCAATAGCAAAAACAGAGCATAACAAAACAAGCATTTTGACGAGTTTCCTTTTAAGGTCTCTCTCTCTCTCTCTCATTGTGAGAACTCTTGAGGATTGAACTTGACTGTTTCACGATATATAAGCTCCTTAATGTTCTCTTCTGACAAAGAAGGTTGCTCGAAATCGAAATTGAACGGCCTTACACACACCGGTTCTTCGTTTATATCATGCAGTGGGGCCAGATACGGGTGGCACAACGCCTCATCAACTAGAGACACAGAAACTTGCTTAGTAAAAACCGAAAACAGAGAAGAAGCAAATATATAAATATAACTCACCTGTGATGCGTCTGCTTGGATCAAAGACGAGCATTTTCTCCAGCAAATCGACTGCACCAGCTGACATGTTTGGGAATCTAGCAGCAAAGTTCTGTCTCGGGTACTGTGGAAGCTGTCTAACGTACCTTCTTGCGTTGTCACTCCTTAAGAACCCCAAGCTTGAGTCATCAGGCGATCCTATAAGCTGTTTTTCAGAGACTCATCAACAGATGCAGATGATACCAAGAAGAAACACTAGTATTGATGCTATGGATGAAACATATTACACTAGATTACCTCAGTGATGAGTCTAAGCTGATGAACATAATCTTTACCAGGAAACAACGGCTCTCGTGTCATTGTTTCACCGAGTATACAACCGACAGACCAAATATCGATTGCTGCTGTGTATTCTGAGCAATTAAGAAGCAACTCCGGAGCTCTGTACCACCGTGTAACAACATACTCAGTCATGAAGTCTGTTTCGGATTTGGTCCTGGCAAGCCCGAAATCCCCAAGCTTTAGATCACAGTTTGCATTCAGGAGCAAATTGCTGGGTTTTAAATCTCGATGCAGTACATTAGCTGAATGAACATACTTGAGCCCACGCAGCAACTGATACAGAAAGAACTACAAGCAAAAAAAAATGGAAACTAGTTACTAAACACCAACAACCCAAACTTCCAAAAAAAACACACAAACCAATGAAAAAGAACAAACATAACAAGCAATACTGACTACAACTGATATTGTTTCCTCAGATGCACTAACATCACAAATAGAATAAGGATGGCTCTAGCTTCCCAAACCAAGTAACTAGAAACATAAGATTTATCTGGCAAGATAAAAGAGGTAACATGAAGGATGAAGCATACCCGACAATGATCATCAGTTAACGGTTGGTTAGAGCGTATAATCTGGTGGAGATCAGTGTCCATGAGCTCATAAACAATGTAAACATCATTGAAGTTCTCTCTCCGTGGTGGTCTTATTATATCCTTTACAGCGATAACCTGCGCAGTAAACCAATATATAAAAAGATATTCACACACAATAATAGGTATTATATTATTTCACTAAAATGAAATCCAGATATGAAGTGAGTGCCGTACATTTTCATGATCCATGTGCTTGAGAAGCTTAATCTCTCTCAAAGTTCTTTTAGCGTCGATAATGTTATCAAAAGCATTACCAATCTTCTTGATAGCAACCTCTTCTCCAGTCTCTGAGTTTATAGCAGCACTAATCATCAAACATTGAACCAGGAGTTAAAAATTAAAGATCATCGACATATACAAAGAAACCCAGAAGAAGTTCACAATTCCACAGTTCAATTTGACAAGTTCCTAAGCACAAATCCTCTGAACAACACTTTTCCAAATTAGAGAAACCCTATCTACAAAATTCAAAAATCAAAATTATATTCCCAAATTCAAAAGAAGACTCACCAGACGATTCCATAAGCGCCTCTACCGATCGGGCGAAGAGGAGGAACATATTTTCTAGAAACTTCGAAGAGATTGCCATAGACATTATACTGGACATAGCTACCACCATGAGTAGGCACCCCTTTGCTGCTCTGATCACCTGAACTGCCGAAACAACTCTCCGCCGACATCGGAATCCCCAAAGATGGAACCCAACCCTAGATACACGCCACGGAGATATTGAGAGAGGAGGAGAGATGGGTGGTGGGTGTTGACATTTCTAAACAAATCTTATGATATAAAGTCTCGACCTTTTTTATTCATTCAACAGTGAAAGGTGGAAAAGGCTCCACTCGGGCGACCCGTGAACCCCCCTCCTTAAATCGGGTTTTTCCTATTCTTCTTCTTTGGTTTTTTTTCCTTTGTTAAAGTCAAGTCAATTTCAATTTGGTGTATTTGCTACTTTATTATCGTATATATACTATTAAAGCAAGAGTACTCCCTAGATTCAAAATAGACCGTGACTTTGTTTTAGTAGGTTTTTCATTAAAAATGATTAAAGAATCACTTAATTTAATTTAATTAACCTATAGTTTCGATTTTGACAAATAACCATTATACCCTTGGTCGATCACTAAAAATTAAGTAGGTCGGGACGCGGATCCTAAATTACCCGAGAACAGAAGAAAAAAAATCTGCGGATCTGTTTGTACTCCAGATTAATAATTTCCGGATCATGTATATTATTTGATTCAAGAATAGTTATTCATGTTTCCAAACAAAGGTGTAATCCCTATAAACAAGGAAACTAGTATCTGAGTATTTAATGGCTTCTGTGATATCAAATATTAACTACTACCATACTTAATCCCTATAATTATTACGAATATTAATAATAATGAGAAATCTTTAATACTTATCGATTGTGATTTTGATTCCAAAATAATCAATAGATTAAATACGAAATTGTATATATATGTAAACTTATTTGATTTGCTTTTATATTGTGAGATATTTACGGAAACAACAAATCAACTTAATACAATTGAATAAAAACAAATCATCATTTAGTTTAGATTTTTCAATATTTCCTTAACGAAATTATAGTAATTAATTATGATTAGTATAAATGGAAAGAATAAAAATGCAGAAATTATATATATGTAAAGTTGTAAACTAATTTACAGAAAAGGTGTATTGTATATCCCACATCGACTAAATATTTTGGAATATGGTTCATAATCACTATAAATATATGACTAATATGTTTTGAGTACAAATGAGTAGGAAGTTTGATTTATCAGGTATCCAAATTTAACAGTTTAATTTAGTTCTATATTTGAGCATATTTAAACTTTTAAAAAGTAAACATATTATAATATATTTATGTTTTTAAAAAAAGTTTAAGATATTATAAATATTTAAATTTTTATAGAATGTTTAAACTATATATTATCCAATATTGCGGTGTGTCTACCCTCTTACAAAACTACTATTCGATATTGCGGAGTGTCTATTCTCTTACAAAACTACTATCCAATATTGCGGTGTGTCTATTTCCGTGAAAAACTACATTCTACAAACTACTTACTCTATTAAGATTTCTAATTTACTGTATAACCCCAAATATACAAATAAACACTATATAAACAAAGAAAATAAGTCAAAATAAAAAACTACATTACAAAAATACAAATTACAAAAAAAATTAACTAACAAAATATATAATCTGGTGCTGTAGCACGGGATATCACCTAGTCTAAGTTAAGTTGGATATCAATTATATCCGATGATTGTTCTAAATTAATTAATTGATGCATGAATTTCATAGAACCGTAGTAGACGTTAATGACTTCATGTGGGAATGTCCTTGATATACAAGAATTTTAATATGACAACTTTTGTCCGGTTTTAGTGTTTTGACCAGGTAGTAGGTGTACAAGTCAATGTATGTCTGTCAAAACTATTATTTGACCATACAAACTAGGGACTTTTCACGGAATGGTCCCGTTCATTCACAGGTATGTTCAGCAAGCAAATGTATTTGATCAATTTTCTTTTCTTTTACTAGACAAATAGTGTTTCTGGCCATAAGCAGAAAGTTGAGTAATAATTATTTGTTAAATATTAAGTTTTTTTTTTATGAAAAAAATGGCATTTTCTTTAGTTGAAGATTGGTAATGATATTTTACCAACATTGCCGCTCCAGCTACGAAACTTATTTTCAGCAACGCAAACGCATCCATAACGACTAAAGAAATCAGACTAGCATGCAAAGAAGTTGTTCGACTAGAGGGCATAGCTACTAACGTTTCTGATAATATTAGATCTCATGCATATGTTCCTCAAGATCAGTCAAATCGTCCCTTGGTGATACAATTTCATCGTGAGGACATAATATTTTTTTTTATAATAATTGTAAAGCAATTTTTTTTGCTCTAAAATATTAAGCAATTTTTTTTGCTCTAAAATATTAAGCAATTTTAGAATCCGCCTCAGGTTCCTTTCCTTTTCTTGAACCCGATCCCGATTCCTTACCTTTTCTGGAACCCGATCCAGATTCCTTTCCTTTTCCCATTGAAGCAATGAAGACTGAAAGAGAAAGAAAAAGTATGAAAAGACCCAAACAAAGAAAGATCTAAAGGGGGGACGATGCTAAAATCTGAAATCTACCTGAGAGAAGCTAAATGGGGTGAAGGAAGACGAAGATCGAGGGGACAAAATATGTTTTGACTATCATTATTCATTTTCTATATATTATATGTGAATTTTTAAACAACCAACAATGTTCTTCCCATCTCTCTAGGGATGTTAAAATGGGTAAACCCACCCCATTAAAACCCACTCCATTTAAGTATAAACTCATTTAACCCCGTATATATTTCAAACCCATTTAAACATACACAGTCTCATTTAACATATTGAACCCATTTAAATATATAATTTTGGTGATAATGTGCAGTTTTGTGGCTTTGTAATTTTGGCGGGAATTTTTTTTGTTTGTGAGAATATTTTTTAATGATAGAAAAACTCGGATTTTTCAGTTTTGGTGAGAAAATACGGTTTTGAGAAGAAAAAAACATTTTGATAATAAAAGACAATTTTTTGTGTTTTTTGGCGGAAAACACGTTTTTACGGTTTTGGCGGAAAAACACATTTTTACGGTTTTGGCGGAAAAACATTTTTATTTTACGGTTTTGGCGAGAAAACATATTTTTACGGTTTTGGCGAGAAAACACGTTTTTGCGGTTTTTGCAGAAAAACACGTTTTTGCGATTTTGGCGGGAAAACACTTTTTTACGGTTTTGGCGAGAAAACACGGTTTTGAAAAAATATAATTTTGTGTTTTTGGCTAGAAAATGTAATTTTACAATTTTGGCTGAAAATATAATTTTATATGATAAATTTTTAATAAAAAAATCAATATAAATGAGTTTAGATGAATACCCCCATTTATTTATCCGGATACATTTAGCACAAATTATCAAAACCATAGCGAGAACTACTCCGTCGAAATTTACTCCTTTGTTCTGTAGCTGAACATTTTCTTCTAAAACCTTATACTTCTCTACTCCGTAACGCTCGATCTCTTCCAAGAACACAGAACTGAAAGAAAGAACAGTAATGGAAAGATTGTTTCTTTTGTTATTCAATCCTTGAAAGTTCAATAACAATTGCTCTTCTCTTTTATAGAGATTACATGGGTTTAACCTAGTCTCTAGAATCATCTAGGCCGTGACTAGCTGTCACAGACAACAGCAAAGCGTGCCCTTTTATGCATAAGATCAAAGTAACCATTGGTCCCGTATGTTCCCTTGATTAGTCTCTATGTTGTGACGTTAAATATACCACATAAGACTATCTCAAACTTAAGAGGATAGCATCAGAAGATATTACACTACACTCATCATCCGAAAAGTGTGGCAATGATGTGCATATATGAGAGAAAATAAGTTTCATGACTTACTCACTTGATGATCCTTCTACCACAGATTTATCTGACCAGGTCAGTTCACTGTAAATTTGGTTTGGGTTCAAGTTTGTAAATTTTGGGTTCGTGCATAAACAATTTCCAGTGTAACATGACCATTTTTTTTTTTTTTTTTGGGTGTGATTGGGATATAAGTTTGTACTCAATAACTACAACAATCAATCATCATATATATCTACCTTTTTTAAACTGACAAAATTACAAAATCACATCTTTATTTTTAGTTTTGGTTAGGTTCAAAGTTGGATTTGTTGAAGACAACTATATTAAACCAATCAAAGTCCGGAACACCATTCTGCCTAACTTGAAAAGAGTTAAATAAATAGCTTCGTATTCGTAATTACTGAAATGTAGATGCTCAATCGTCGAAAGAGAAGGAGGTTGAGTTATCAATATTCAATAGTCGAATCACTTTTGTTTCGTTTTAAAATCTCATTTTGCATTTGCATTTCTTATAACCGAACATCAAGGAAAGCAGTCAAATCACCATAATTACATGTTTCTTCTATTCACAAATAAAGTCTTGACACTTCTAATCATCATTGGCAATGTCACTCCCAACTCTTCTGCATATTTCTTCCAGAGGCTCTCGAACAATGCGTCTCGAGCATATAAAGTCTTGACCTTTACACCATATAGAGCTCGTAAGAGGGTTTTAGCTTTCACAGAGTGTTTCTTCTTAGCCTTCTTGGATATATGATGATGATGATGATCCATCGATTCAACAAGCCTACTCAAAACAGCTCCGCAGTTTTCGATTCTCGGGTTCTTGGAGACCATGTGCTGATTCCAACTGTCCATATACGATAACTGGAGTTCCTTTTATCTCGAGCTTACTAAAATCAAACGTGAGTAATAGGTTTCCATGGTTGAGACTTGAGACGATCTAGCTCTGAGGTGAAGGCGTTGCAGAGTTCAAGAAGCTTCAAGCTAATCTCAGAGTGATATAATCAGATTTTCCTCCAAGTTCAAAGCAAGTTTTCTTCTTAGATTTTTCAAAGACTTCAGAATTCTGAAACATACGCTATGTGATGATTTTTGCAGAAACCAAACAAAAGCTCATGCAAACGATTCAACGGTTTGAGACTTTGGCCAACATTAGTCCTTTCACTTTGAACGAATGGGCCTCAATGGACGAAGAATCTTGCATGGAAGGAGGACAAGTGACAGATATCAAATATGATGATGATGATGATGAGAACTGTGATACTGTTGATGGAGAGAGACTGAAGATGAAGACGCAGATGAGATTGAAGAGAAGGCAGCACAGCTATGGAACCGGGTCAAAGAAAGACATGCAATTTGGATCCACGAAGAGCATCTCTGTCTGATAATGGACTACTTCAGAGATGAATTGATGCAAAGGACAAACTCGTTCCAGGAAACTCAACACTTTGAGGACCAATTGGTGAGCGAGGCAAAAGGATGCAGGTTACAGGGAAAGAGAGAAGCAGAGCTCGAACGCGGAACATGTGAGCAGAGGAGACAAGCATGTGCTAGACAAGTTGAAAGACGAGGCTGGAAGGAGAAGCGGATGAAGGAGGACCACGAAGAGGTTGCCGTGCAAATAGAGGATGGAATCTTCAGCCTCTTAATGGATGAAACTTTAACTGCGCTTTACCAATGTTGATTCCAGTCACCTGAACATGACAAAACGCAACATCATCATCGATGCTTAAGTTACTACTCGCCAGAATGAATCAGACACCAAACAAGATTCTAAAGCATAAGTTGGCTGATAAGCCATATATGGTATCACTAGAAGGAAGACACGTGCGACTGAAGGATAAAAGACGTGACTAAACTTGAAATATAAACTCTGTAATTGTCAATTTCTAGAGCTTATGCATTGATTGTTGTATGTTGAGTGACTTATGTGTCGCTTATCACCTTCAATGACGTTACCCTAGTCTCCGACGCTTTAGAATAGGATCTTTGCGACTCCTCTTCTCCTAAAGCTGTATACAACACAGGACACGATGTAGTAACCTTCACAGAACCAGGACATCACTACTTCATCAGCTCAAATCAAGCTCAATGCACTTTGGGACAGAAGTCGTGTATCTGCATAAGACAGCTGAAAGGTAGTTTTTTTTTTTTTCCAGCAAATCGACTGCACCAGCTGACATGTTTGGATATCTAGCAGCAAAGTTCTGTCTCGGGTACTGTGGAAGCTTTTTATCGTACCTTCTTGCGTTGCCACTCCTTAAGAACCCCAAGCTTGAGTCATCAGGCGATCCTATAAGCTGTTTTTCAGAGATTCATCAACAGATGCAGATGATACCAAAAAGAAACACTAGTATCAATGCTATGGATGAAACATATTAGACTAGATTACCTCAGTGATGAGTCTAAGCTGATGAACATAATCTTTACCAGGAAACAACGGCTCTCGTGTCATTGTTTCACCGAGTATACAACCGACAGACCAAATATCGATTGCTACAAGCAAAAAAAGTGGAAACTAGTTACGAAACACCAACAACACAAACTTCCAAAAAACACACAAATCAATGAAAAGGAACAAACATAACAAGCAATACTGACTACAACTGTTATTATATCCTCAGATGCACTAACATCACAAACAGAATAAGGATTGCTCCAGCTTCCTGAACCAAGTAAACTTGTAAACTTTTAAACATAAGATTCATCTGGCAAGATAAAAGAGGTAACATGAAGGATGAAGCATACTCGACAATGATCATCAGTTAACGGTTGGTTAGAGCGTATAACCTGGTGGAGATCAGTGTCAATGAACTCATAAACAATGAAAACATCATTGAAGTTCTCTCTCCGTGGTGGTCTTATTATATCCTGTACAACAATAACCTGCGCAGTAAAACCAATATACAAAGAAGAAACCCAGAAGAAGTTCACAATTCCGCAGTTCAAGTTCCTAAGCACAAATCCTATGAACAACTTTTTCCAAATTAGAGAAACCAAAAAGTATCATTAGAACATCGTAAACCCTATTTTTTTTTTTTTTTTTTTTTAAAAAAAAAAAGACCAATCAAAATCATATTCAAGTGGAAAATGCAACAAATATTGAATAATGTAACAGAATGAATTAGTGAAAGTAAACACTAAAGCCAATTACAAATGCCAACCCAAGGGAATCACATTCACGTACTGAAGAAAGGAAACTAAACCCTCAAGCCAGTTACAAGTGTCAACCTAAGAGAATCACATTAAATCGTTTTAAAGAAAGAAATCTAAACCCTAAGTACTAGAAGACGAGAGAACCCAATGAGAAGGTTAAACACAAGCCAATGGAGGTATAAGTTTCATGACTAAGAAGAAGTACCTATAATTCCAACATCAGCTCCATTGAGTAGTGAATATAAACAAACATCATCTCTTAAAGTTCAAAGATTTTTACAAGGAGCATGAACTAGAAATGACTCATACATGATCAGAATCTATTCACAACACACTACCTAAAACATTCAAATTCACAATCCAATGATGTTGGCCTTCTTTCATTACAGATCAAAAGATGAGGTAGTTTGGGAACCTGTACACACTTATCATCTAATAATTAGATCATACTTGTAAGGATTGCCATATGAAAGAGAAGCTACGACACTTATATAATCTCTTCGGCGGACGAGCATCGATTTAAATTTTTTTGAAATCACATATCTGAAATTGCATACACGGAGGTCGTAGCGACGATATTCTTTCGACATGATAATCCGACGGACAAAGCAAACTCTGCTAAACAACCTTAACGCTAATCCATGATCGATTTCGTCAACCGTAACTCGTTAGCGACGCAGTGAGAATGAGAAATAGAAATGGGAAAAAGCTTAAGCAAGACGTGCACCGGCGGAGATATCTGAGCAGTCACGGCGGTTGGCGAGAGATTGGAGAATCATAAAGTAAAAATGGCGGAGGCGAGAGATCGAGAAGACTATGGCAAGAGATAGAGAGAGGTAATAGAAGGGGTAAATCGGTCTTTTTGGTCAAATCAAAAGGCTTGACTCTGTAATTCTGGACTATATAATATGTCCTACATCTATTAAAATTTGGGAAATAATGCATATATCTGTAATTGATCCTTCTAACAAATCTTATGTTATAAAGTCTCAGACCTCTTTCTTCTTTTCTAATTCAAAAGGGGGAAAAGGCTCCACTCGGGCGACCCGTGAACCCTTTTAACCGGGTTTTTCCTTTTCTTCATTCTTCTTTGGTTTTTTTCTTTTTTTTTTGTTAATTCAATTTCCAATTAACCGGGTAGACATTACTGGTGGGAATGTTCTTTATAGCATGTTTAAAGGTGGGTACTAAAAAAACGATGTTTAAGTGTATTTATAATTATAATATTTGGAAATAATTAAGTTTAAACTTTTTTTCAAAAAAACTGTAAAATAGTATGTTGCAATCTTATATCCTAATTTTGGATTCTTAAATTTTTTCAAAAATTATCCTGAAATCTGAATAGAGTAGAAGAATTGACCAAAACATCAAATTAATACATGCCATACTTAGAAGATACAACATAAACAATTGATTTCAGTTCAAAAATCAATGAACCTTTATAGAAGGGAGCAAAAAAGCCTAGTTAATCCGACTCATCAAACGAAAATACCACTCGTATGACTAGTCTAGTCGAGCAATGTCCTCCTCTCCAAAATTCAGCCAGCTCGGGTTCTGCTTCGAGCTCTCGTTCAACTTATCAAGAAACCTACTTAATTTGACTAGATTAATCATGTTATTATTTTATTTTATTTTCCTAGTTATTTTTAACGTGCTAGAAGAATCACCCATGCTAAAAGAATCACGTTCCCAATATCCTTTGAAGATCCATGCATGAATAGATCCTGGCAAGCCTGAGACTAAGTTGTAAGTAGCATAGAAACAAAAGCCATAAGAAATAGGGATTTTTGTTTCTCTAAAACGACTAAACCACAATTCACTCTCGATATAAGGCATATATTAATTATACAATCAGTTCAGTTTTTCTTTATCCAATTGTTTTTACCTAAGTATCGGAGTATCAGTTCGATATTACTAACTCTCACTTGGGATGATCACATAGACAGAACATAAGATAAATTTTTATAAATTGTGAACTAAATGCAGTAATAACAATTACATTGTAATGTTAATGTACCTTTTAATCTTAGTCTTGGTGTTTAGCGTAGCCTTGGAACTCCAGCAACTGAGAGAAGAATAGAAAGTGAATATGGTACACTTTGGGAACTAAAAAAAAAGTGTATCTAATATCAAACAAAATACACTATTAAAAACGTTTACATATATATTAGAATCCTTTTTTTTTTGTTCGTTCTGCAACAAAATAGAACCTAAAATTGCAACAAAACCGTTTTTAAAAAGAAAAAGAAGATAAACTATAATCAGCTTTCCTTCTCTCTTCCTTAATCGCCGTGATAATCATCATAATCCTCTCTAATCGATCTTAACAGAGGAATAGATGAGCCTTGTGAACCAGAGACAAGCATAGAAACCAATTGTTCCAGTGAGCACAAAAAATGCGTAAGAAGCGATGAGCATGTACCCAAAGTAAAGCATCGCCGACACCATTTTGGTGATCTGAAGCTTTGTGAAAAAGTAGAACGTCGCGTAGAGGAAGAGATAAAGAGCTGATGAGCCTGATGTCAAGTAAGATCTCCACCACCATAGGTAGTCCTCACTGCATAGCTGGAAGTAGCAGAGTACTATGGTTATCTCGGCGCAAGTAACGATGAGGATTACAAAGACGAGGAAGAGGAACCCGAAGATGTAGTAGAACTGGTTAAGCCAGATGGATGTAAGGATGAAGAAGAGCTCGATAAACACTGCACCAAATGGTAGGATTCCTCCAATGAGGATTGAGAATACCGGGTTCATGTACCAAGCTTGCTCTGGGATTTGCCTCGGGATTTTGTTGGTTTTCACTGGGTCATCAACTGCTGGCTTCTTGAACCCGATGTAACCCCCAACAAAGACGAGAGGAACTGAGATGCCAAACCAGAGGAAGATCAAGGCGAACATTGTCCCAAAGGGCACAGCCCCAGATGACTTCTGTCCCCAGATGAGAGCGTTTAGGACAAAGAAGATGGCTGAGACAACTGCAGGGAACAAAAACGCTGTTCTGAAGGCGATTCTCTTCCACTCTGTTCCTTTGAACATTTTGTAGAGACGTGAAGAGGCGTAACCAGCGAAGAGACCCATGAAGACCCAGAGCAGGAGCATTGCAGTCATCAGACCACCCCGATTGGAAGGAGAGAGAAACCCGAGCATGGCAAAGATCATTGTGACAAATACCATGCCTAAACATTGGACCCCTGTACCAACGTAGACGCAGAGCAGATCTGAGTTGGTTGGAAGCCTGAAAACATCACCATGAACGAGCTTCCATCCTGTCTCTTCTTGGGCTTCTTCTTGAGTCTCTAGCTCGTTGTATCGTGAAATGTCACGGTACAGGGTCCTCAGCATTATCATCGCCACCATACCAGACAGGAACAGGACGATCATCAGAGAATTGACGATAGAGAACCAGTGAATTTGGTTATCACTCATCAGAAGATAAGAATCCCATCTAGATGCCCACTTCACTTCACTTTCCTGGACAAATATGGCAGTCGAAAATCAGAAGAAAAAAAATAATGAGAAACTTGATGACATTTATTTAAGACAGAAACCGTAGCGTACTTAAAGAAAAACTTGCCTGGAAATCGACATCATATGTGAAGATAATCTCCTTCTTTTGTTCAACTTCTTGAGGGGTAGCCGAGCTAACAACCAGACGTTTTGTGTGAGGATCACAGGTCGTGAGACGGGTCTTCTCACTCCATTCTCCCTCATACTCATGCTTCACACTATATATTAAGGAAAGGAATATCAGCACTGAAAGACAGGGGATCTCAAGAGATGTTCAAATTATGAATAAAAGAATGGCACCTGTAAGGTTTGACCTCAAATCCCACGATTCTTGCAGCATCAGTTTGCACATCTCTGTGATAGCGGACTATAAATGACAAGTGATTGTGCATAAAGAACTTCTGCTCTTTGCTCTGCGAATGCAAAAGGAACCTTAGAAAATCGAGCTAGCTAAGCATGAATTCCATTTAGTACCAACAATCCAAACCTACTTACCCCCTCGTACTGGCCTTTAAGACCAACATGATAACCGAGCTGATAAACAACAGAGGGAGAACCCTGGTCCACTCTTTCAATTGGAACCACCAGAGGAAGGTTGTCGAGGATCCTAACACACACAAGAAAGACTTGTCAAAAACTGACAGAGGAAAGTATGTTCCTCATACATAAAATCAAAGAGAAGTTTCTAGATTTGGTCTTACATGTTGACTCGGTACTCATCATCGATCTTTTCTTTAAACGCTTTGGCTGTCTTCGCATCAAGAGTGACTCGGCCGAGAATATTGCACATTTGTGCCTCCCGCATTTTGAACTGCAATTAATTCAACTCCGCAAGGTTAGAGTTAACGTACATGAATAAAGTTTTAACACAGACTGGTCAAATACAATACAAATTAAAAAAATGCAACAGAAACTAACCGTATATGGGGCATTTTCTATGCGGTCACCCCGAAGCACTTCACCAAGATTCTCAGTACTGTCCACTATCTTCTTAGGGCGAATAAAAGGAAGGGAGTAATACGAGTATGGAAGCTGAGTCTTTATTGAAGTTAATTTATTCACTTTCACCTTCAGCTCATCACCCTGCATAACATACAAGGAGAGAGCAGAAAATAAGACTCAAAATTCGAATATGATTCCATCACTTCTACTTTTTTAGTAAAACCATGCAAGTATACTTTGATTGAGATTCGTAATAAAACATGCAGAACCGACACTGCACTTATACCCATAACTTGGATTTGGTAGCAATGCCAAGCGAATCAAGAGCGAGTGAGTACGAGATCACTAAGAACCTAACAAAACCAATCAAAATTAAAACGAATATGGCTAATCCTGAAGAACAAATATCGATGTAGCTCGCCTAAGATGCGACATTGTTCAGATCGAGAGACTTTTGAAGCATAAACGAAGTAAAATAAAAGCCTCAGCCGAACCAATCACCCATTCTGTGAGATTACATGCTTAAACCAAAGTCGGTGCATCACAGCACACACCAAATCTCATATTCTCTCACTTTCCCGAGGATCAAATGCGGACTAATCCTAAATGAAATCGAAACGCGAGATCCAGGAGATCCAATTCAGATCTAAAAGCCTAGAAATCTAAACGTTTTTTTTGTTTGTTACCTTCTCGAAATCCTGAGGAGCAACACCAGGGAGATAGAAAGAGTGAGCGCCATGGATGAAGAGCAGAAGAATCAAGGCGATCGCGGATCCAGAAGATTCCGATATCCTGCTACTGCTCCTCCTTAATAACTCCATAGCCATGGCTGTTACTAGACAAAAAGGAAGAAATAACCAGATCTGAAGCTACGCTACAGTTGTATATGACTCTTATACGCTTCGAGAGACTCGAGACCAAGACCCGCCTTGTAAATTGACTAATTGTAAATTGTAATGTTTTACATCCCGGTTTATATTTCCGGTTCGGCTCCTTACTCTTTGATCCTTATCAACCATTTATAACTCGCCACGTCAGCACTGCGCATGAAGCCCACCCTATCATAAACCATGATTAAACTAATCAATCAAAACTCAAAAGCATTGCTAAATGGCAAATGCTGATGAATAATTAACGAGTACTGATAGTATAGTGTCTTTCGTAATTTTAAGCAAAAAAATCGTACGGATTATACTTTTAAATTATCTAATTAGCATTAACTATGCGTTTTTAAGAGTTTGTGTTAAAAACTTATATTGTGGTTTAAAGAGTATTATTTACCCAAATATTATGTAGTTTAGTCACATGAAGGTTTGGAGATCAAAATATGAGGTTACAGGTTTTAAATCGATTATAATTATTAGAAAATCTATCAATTTTTTACACTGTACCTGGATTACTTGTTTTGTATTTAATTTAATGATGGATTCTAATCTGATTTGAGTAATCCTCACACTATTAATTCATAACACAATCTAACAAAAACAAACATTATAATCATTCAAAGAGATCAGAGTCTTTGGTTTTATTATCATGCAGAGAAAGCGCAAGAAGAAGAGAAGGCAAAGCACGACAAGGCCATCGTTTTGACAAGTTAAACAACGAAACAACAAACATCAAACAGAACACAACAACAACAACAGGACAGCATATATACATTGATCTAAAAGCTTTTCAGATTCAGCAGGCACTAGACCAGAAACAAACGGTGACTCTTGTCTTACCAATCTTCAAGATCTAGTAACCTCCCTGAATAAACGCATTTAGGCGCTGAAGCTCCTCTCGGTGCTCACTCACCACAGCTCGGACCACATCTCCTATGGACACCATTCCGATCATGCCCTTGTCTTGGATTACCGGAATATGCCTGATTCGGTTGTCTGTACAACATTGCAAGGTCAGGAAACCGTATTATAATAGCTTTTAAACCCAAAAGTTTGTATCTTTGTTGGAGAAAGTATAGGTTTTCTGGTTACCTGTCATCAGTTGCATAGCTCGCAAGACCTTGGTCTCGGGTGTCACAGTGATAAGCTTATTCTGCAATAGTCAGTTCACAGATCAAGTCAGTTTCAATCCAGAGAAGCAAAGAGTAATCATATAATCTCGCATTTCCATACCTCTTCAGTCATAATGTCTCCAACTTTTGTTGATTTGGAAGATCTTCCTTGCACTATGATCTTCCTTAGGTAATCTGAATAAAACCACAATGTCGTAAATGAATCACACAAATAAAAAAAAACGCGCAACAAAAACTTTCCTTGGTTGGTTCAGATATAATATTTACCTCTCTCAGTAATGATCCCAGCAAGAGCTTGTTGCTCACCAGGTTTCACAACCACCAAGGCACCAACATTGTGTTGTGTCATCTAAAACAAAGCAAACACATCAAATTCCAAATTAACACACGGAGAGATGTGTATAAGTAAATCTAAAAGGGCAAAGAAGAGAAGCATACGGATTTAACAGCATCATAAACAGTGTCATCAGTAGTACACCAAAGCCAAGATCCATCAGCACTTTTGCCTTTGGCTTTCATGACATCAGAAATGGTCGTGCTCTCGAATCCAGTTTCCTCCATACGAGCAGGTTTAGTTGATTCATAGCGTGAACCAACAAACACAGAAGACTGAATCGCCGGGTTAATCACACGGAGATGTTGCAGCATAGAACCTTTCACAACATTTCCACCAGAGACGAAAGATCTAAGCACAGCTTGCATCTTTTTTTTCACCTGTGTCCCGCAATCAAATCTATCACTTATACTAAAAACGAGATCTATAATACGAACTAGCAATCACAATCATCTGATACCAAAAATCAACGAATCTAATGAGACTAGATCGGAAATAGAATGGTCTCTAACTATAAATGTATCTGATCGGCAAATCCTAAAATAAGAAAGTTTCCTAAATCTGACTGTTAATACTATAGCTTCAGAGATAACGAAGAAGGAGAGAGAGATTGATTCATACCTGAGCTTAGAGAAGAGATCGTAGTTGAGGCTGAGCTTTGAGAAGAACCCTAGAGATTGAGGAAGAGACAGCTGACCAATACTGAGTTGAGTGGAGAGTTTGAAGGGTTCTTATGGATAATCATCAAATATATAAATAAACCATTTTTGATAGCGAAGTACTGACGACTTTTTTTTTTTTAATTTCTTTTCCTTAAAATATCTTAGAAAATTTTAAAAAGTGATGACTGTTCATTCAATTACTCTATCACATCCAGACAAAATATCAATAGGCCCACTATTAAACTTTAAATCCAGGCCCACTTTAACAAGGCCAGATTTTGATACAAATGAAAATCCAGGCCCACTTTAACAAGGCCAGATTTTTTTTTTACTGTTTTACAATGGACTCATATATTTTCCTTATTTTCAACTTGGCTTTACAATGGGGAACTCAGATTGACAGATTCAATCGAGACGACGTAGAAGATACTCAACCTCGACGAGCTTAGTGAGAGGGATAAGCCATTCGCCATAGATGCGAGAAACAACCAACGGATCCACTTTATACTTCTTCTCACTCTCATCACCAGAGTCAGAAGAGATACACTTCACTTCTTGTCCAAACGTTTCTGCTTTCTTTTGGACTCTTTTCTTAACCATTTCTTCTACTTTCTCAAACGTCAAAAGCTTCATCAAAGCCTCTGTATCCTGTATAAGTTTTTCAGAAACCAAACCCGTATGGTGTGTGAGTCATCTCATATTAAAACCAAATCCAATCCACATTGTGACATATAAAATTTACCTTAGCGCGAATAGCAGGCTCGTAATCTTGTGGAGCATCTCTGAATTTGACCTCAGCTACAAATTTACCGTAGTGAATCCTTCTTGAAAGAGCCTTTACAAGATCAAATCAGACATAGAATAAACCACATGTAGAACTGATTATTATCTGTGAACTGAATTCAAAACGATCTCCTTACTTGTAAACAGGCGAGATCACTAGCAGCAGTTGATGGATAGTTTCCATCATCGCCTGGTTTGACGAACAAAGGAAGCAATTCTTTAAAGTAAACATCCCAAATCCGTTTGTTTATGTTAACGAATAAAGCCTTAGGATGCAAAACCTAAAGAAGAGAAGAGAGATTAAAAAAAAGTACTCTTAGAATAGAAGCATTTAGAGTTCTTAGGGAAGTGTTTATCAAAATTTACTACATCATACCGTTGGATATTTGTGCGTAGGAAACACAGGGTGAGGAATGTTGTCAAGGAAGAATGGATTCTCTTCCGGGTTTTCGTATCTTCCTACCTAAAGATACACATACATAAAGACTTTAAAGTGAACCAATCAACACAGCATATAGGCTCATATCCAGAAATCTCGAGCATAAGCTAAATGAGATGAATGTACCATGCAGAAACACATTCAGAACAAAAGTAAAACAACCCCTGTATGTATTGACAATGTTCCACATATAGTGAGGTTCATAATATAAAAAGGTGGAGCCTTTTTTTTTTTTGGCAGATTCAGACCCAATTCCAGACAAGAAGTTATCGCACAATTAGAGACAACACCAAGTTATCTTCTTTTGCGATGGAGGAGACACAAAACAAACAAACGCAAGCTAATTCAAGAATCCAGCCTTAGTGAAATTGACTTGTAGTTTGGTTTCTGCTACTTCCATGAAACAATCTATGGAAATTGATATAGCGAACCGAATCAAAACGAAGCATTGAACTCTAATTCTAGTTTTAAAAATGGGAAATGAACCTTAGCTTGGAGGAATTCAATTTCTCTGACGAAAAACTCGGTGAGAGAAGAGGAATTCCCAGAATCCTCGAAAGCAAGGGCATTGAGGGGAAACTGAGATCTTTCGATCAAGCTGAAGACTATTGTGTCTTCTTGCCTAATCAACGATTCCCTGATCGATTCAAGACTCAATACATCGGAACCCACCACAGAATCCGAGTTTGACTCGTTGACTCCTGCCATGCCACTTCTGCGAAACGCCAAAATTCCGACAAGATAAAACATCACAGTCATCGTCGATGGTGTAAAAGCTACAGATGAAGTTCAAAGGACTTACCTTGAACAATGAGTCAATGAAAGCTTCTTCTTCTTCCTCTCGTTTTTTGAGTCTTAACGTGCTTTTGGACTTTTTTTGTGCTTCTCCTCAGAGATATGCAAATTTTTTAATTTCATTTTCTCTATGAACAATTTATTTTTTATTTTTTTGGGCCCAAATTTGGACAAATTGAGGATATAAAGACAAATATATTAATTAATTAATTAATATGTTGCTTCTTCACAAAAAAAAATGACATACTCTGTTTTCACTTTTTGTAATGAAAACAAGAAATAAACAAATAGTATCTTCTCACCTAGAAACAGGGTAAGGGTGAGTTCGAGAGCTAGAGTTGATTATTATTCTAGAAGAAGGTTCTGGAATACGTTCAGAGACTATATAAGCAGTGTCTTTCCACCAAGAAGCTTCCGTCTCTTTCAACTATAGCCTTTGTTTGGCATCTTCCAATGCAATCTCTAACTCTTTTATCTCCTCTTCTTGTCTTGTCTCCATTACCTCGTGTAGTCTTCTCTCCAGCTCATAAGGACACACTCCTTGTTGTTGCTCCATTATTCCTGGACACACGTGTCCGAATCTTGTTCCTTCTGAATCTTCTTCACTCTTCTCTGAAACCTCCTGTGAATCCATGATAGTTCCATTAATCTTAGAGAGAAAATAGTTAATGTTTCACGGTTCTCTATGTTATGTTGGTCAAATACGTCAATCTCAGATAGTCAAACTAATGATCTGCTTAGACAAGTACTTTACCTTAAGATTAGAACATTGGCCATCCTGGCCTTGACCAATCTGAAGAAGCTTAAACTCAGCTTCAAGTTCAGCTTCAAGCTGATCCATATCACCTCCAAAATCATCCCCTCGCTTAAACACATAATGTGACAAAGACCCTTCACCTCCAACACTCAAAGATGTCTCCAGGATCTGTGGAGAGTAATAGTGATCAGTAGTAGAAGACTCAGGGCCATCTACAACTTCACTAATGGTAGAATAAGCAGCAGATGTTTCACTTCTCTCTTGCTTCCCAAACTGAAACCCTAGCTGTTTTCGCCTTAAATCATCCTTGTGAAACTTTAGAAACTTCTCTATATCGTTACGTAACTCGACAAACTCTTGCTGTTTCCGCCTTAGTTCTTCGTTCCGACGTTCCAAAACCTTCTCTAAATCGTTCTGTAGCTCAACGATCTTGTGAATCTCTTCTCTACCAGTAGCGATCAGATGCAGCAGATAACAACTCACTCCAATACTAAACAAAAATTCCCTCCTTTGCAATTCTAATATAGACCAAAAGATATGTCACAAACACAATTGACAGACAATCATAATAAACTGATCAGTCAAATTGGCATCTTAAACAGTTTTGTTAATAGATTGAATCATTCAAATCAGTAATCTTGCAAAGTGAAATGAAAGATTATTCATGTGTTTACCGGAAGAATCGATCGTACGTGGCGTCGAATCTGAGGATTGGCCAAGATGAACATCATCCTCAGAGCAAGTTTTGATCCTCACATCATCACAGGGTGACACACGTGCTTCAGCCGTAGCCGCCTTCTTTCCTTTGACCTTTCTCTCATGTGGGGAGAACCATCGAGATACGATTCTCCGTGGCGAAGGACATCTGATCCGGATGCATCCTGCTCCCACTCCACCACCGTCATCCATCGGACGATTCGAATATTTCACCTCCGAGATCAATCGGTAAAGAGAAGAAGACAGAGAGAGATAGAGTTTTAAAAGAGAGAGAGAAAGAGGAATGATATTAATGAGAATCACGAGGAGAGGCAGAGTGTTGTGTTCTTTCAACTTCTTCGATCTACAAACCAATAAAAAGCGTTTGGAGGGAAACTTTTGAATTGTTTTGGTAACTCTTTTAATGCCAGTCACCTCTCCTTTTCCCAATTTATTATACTAGTAATTATAAAATCTACATATAATTATTGGCATGACTATAAAAAATCTATGACTCATTTGGTAAAATCATTCACTTTTTCTTTTTCTTTTGACAAATGGTGATTTAAATACTTAAAATAGTGATTTTATGGTCAAGAGTCAAGATTCAAGACTCTAGATTTAGTACTAGTATGTTTGAAGATGATCAAACCAGGTCATAAGCCAATTGAGAATTTTTTTAGCCACAAATGGTAAACGAGTAACGTTGACCAAAAGAAAATGGTAATAAAGTAACACAAATTCAGTAATATTATTATTGTCACATTTTTTATTTTTTTAACGGCTGGCCGGCCATTGATATTGACATTGCTGTTTGTAGACCATCGTTTATAGAGTAGTACCAAATGTCCTTGGAAAAAGACCATAATAAATTCGAAACAAGTTGGTGTTTGTTTTTGTTTTGAATAAAGAATCTTTTCAATTTTGGATCTGCCTTTACCTAGCTTATTCCCGATGAAGTAAGCAGCTGATCATAACTTTGTTTGATAGTTAGATCAATTTGTAAATTTCACAAATCCTTAAAGAGGAAAAATAATGAATTTGATAGTACTATTGTAGTAACGAAAAAAAAGCTAAACCAACATGTATTACAGTTGACGAAAATGTTTTACAGTTGATTTTTACAGTACAAAGTTAATATGGAGAACAAAAGGAAAACCAAAAAAAAAAAAGCAAAATCGTTGGTTCTCAAGTCTCAATGGGTCAGAGCGAAGATGACATTTGGCTTATCACCTCCAATGTGGCTTTCGTCTTCGTTAAATGATCCATCTACGTTTTGTTCAAAACACACTCTTATTAGTTCAATCACCAATTCTTTACATTTCTAAAAAATTAAATATGTTTTCTGAACTTTGGTCTCCAGGGCTTACCAATTCCTTCTCTCTGTTGTCCTGCGTATATACAAAAGACAAAATCCACAGGTCAGTCTTCTTTACAAGAGATTACCTGCTTGTGAAGAAACTAAAAAAAGGGGTTTACAATGTATTTATACCCTAGTTTGAATCTCCTGTTTGAGAGCGCTTATCAGTCTAAACAAGTAGTCGTAGTTGGATTTGTGAGGCTCCTGCCATCATCGCAATCATATACAAATAATCAAGATCTTCATCATAAACCATTAATCAAGATCATCATCATCATCATACAATGATCAATAATGTTTCATTATGTTATGTTATTACCTCAATGCTCTCTGGAAGAGGAAGACCTTCAAATACTTGAGGAGGCTCTCGAAGCTGAAGGATCTGACTCGGGTCATTTGGCAATGGAACGGTCCAAGAAGGCGGATTAGCAATCCCAATTGATGCAAAACCGTTTCCAGTTCTGTTCTCCCACATTTGCTGTTGTTGAGTTGAAGATCTATCATTAATGCTCTGATGTTGTAACTATGAAAGAAAACACAAGAATAAGCCTAAGACAACTGGTACAAAATGTTCAAAATTTCCAGCGTTTTTAGTTTTTTTACCCTTGGAACATTTTCGACTGTGTACGAAACAAATCTGGGTTCTGTAAAGTTGGGAGGCTCAAGAACAACATATGCCCCTTCGTTTTCATAGCTTCTTGAACCCTGAAAGTGAAAATTAACAAAAGAACCAGTTTAAAAAACAACAGGAACAGGTAGCAGTCGGACTCTGTTTGTTGTAAGAGGAGGCTAAGGGAAATGACCTGTGAGAACATTGAGGCACTGAAGATTGTGCAAAGCTTTCCAGATTCTACTTCATGATCTATGGAGTAACCGCTTAGCATGTTTCCCATGTCTTCTCGATCTGCTCGTGCATCAGGGCCTTCATGTGATCTTATAATCATCTAAGATGGAAAACAAACAGATACAATCTACATAAATAAACAAACTGGAATAAGATAAGGAGACGCTTTTAACCCAAAGTTTTACACTTACCTTTAAGTTAGACTGTTTTAGAAAAGTCTCGGTGCAATCAGCTCCCCAAAGAAGACCCTTGTAATTGCTTTCGCTCAGACCATCAGCCATCCACGGACATGACCATAAAACATGGTTAAGAGTTATATTCTCGTCATCGTTATCACCAATTTGTCTCCTCTCAATCTTGTCAAGTTCCTCTAACGAACCCAACAACAAAGACGGATTCACAGTGTCTTCTTGGACTCGAGAACTTTGAAAGAGACCTCCATGAGTTGCGTAGACGCTATTTGATATGACCGATGCCAAAGGTAACATCTTAAAACAATCGATACACTTGGAGTACAGCATCGGACCATGCTCACCATACCTGACACATATTTCTTTCAAGAAATCAAGCTCTTCTGCAGAAACTCTTGTTTCAGAGCTTCCTCGAAGTAAAACTACATTCTTAGGCATCAGAATCTGTAGTTAGAAACAGCAAGTATCGATCAGATGGGAACAATTATGAATTAAGACAGTTAAACAGATAAAGTGAAAGAAAACATATCTAGGGCCTTAAATCTAATGCTTTCATGTTAATATTAAGCAAACTCATGTTGAATACACTATTTGTGATTACTGAAAACAAATCTAATGCCTTCAACATTAACAATGCTTAAGCACAGAAAATAGTGTTTTTATAGTTTAAAAGACAAAACACGGGAGAGGCCTAACACTTGAACTAGCGTTCCATCACAAACAATCTAATAAGATAAAAGGAAAAAAGTATACATATGTACCTTCCAAGCTAAGAGAACCAAGAACACTTCTAGGCTCCAAGAACCGCGACCAATATAATTACCGTTGAACACAAACGACTGATTCTGTGAAGGCCTGCCTGATTGATCAAAGATTTTGAGGAGATCGTGTAACTGACCGTGGAGATCCCCAACCACAATCACTCTAGAATTCTCACTATTGATTTTAACGCAATTGGATTCTTTGTTTAGAATCTGTGAAGCACAATCCACCAAAGAAACAGCCACAGTATGTGGTAAGACCATAGGAAACTCAGAAACAGAGTTCTTCCATGTGAACTGATTTAGCAAACCCATCAAAGTCTCAACCCATTCAAGAGTTAGTCGTGACACCAAAGGCCATGAGATTGGCTCCAAAATAATGTCACCAAAATCCCCACCCACAGAATCATCTCCGTTCCCCAAATAAATCTCCATCTCCATTGGCTCAGTCATGTCATCAAGATGATCAACAGTTTCAGGTTCGTATTTTCTACTACTCGTTCCTTGTACACTTGATATCATCCTAGTCACCTGTTGCTTCTCTTGATCATCCAATGTCTCATAGTGAAACCCACGAAGAGACTTTAAAGAACGGTCTGAGTTACTCACCTGCACAAAACAATTCAAAAAATTTCACATTTACTGCTCCACCATTAACTCTAAAGACATCATAAAGATGTAGTATATACTTACCACTTGCTTTAAAACCGAACACAGGATTCGAGTTACACTATTCTCCGGATCCTGATGAAGCAAAGAACATAACTTTGGGCGTTAAGGGTGCAAAAGCAAATAAAGATATAAAAGACATTACTAATAAGCTCAGACTAACATACTTTAAGAAAGTCACGATCAGCACCACGTCGAGATATTTCTTTCAACATAAGCAGAGTACGCAGTTGCTTATAGTTCTTCATTCTCATTGTTTTAACCGCACTTAGCTTCGTGAATGCGAATTTGCAAGCTTCAAGTTTCGCGTCTAGAACCCTTTTTGATATTTCTACAGAAATCAAAACCATCACAATGTTATCACATTACTGGTTTTTGCTCGGACACGGAGACAATTTTCATGGGGATGAACCAAATCAAACTGACTGGAAAAAAAAAAAAAAAAAAAAAATTCAATCGAAAAAAACAAATTACCTGGAGGCGGCATATCGAAAAAATTGAAAATTTCACCGTGAGATTGACAGTGAACGGGAAAATAACCACAGTGCGGTGAGTTCGTCGACGCAGTTCCGGCGTCGATGTCGATTTACAACCGCCGTTTCACCACCGAGGAACGAGCGTTTTCCTTTTAACTTCTTGCCGGTTCTAGGGCAAAGAAACCACGCGCATTCCGCTGCTTAGAAAGCGAAAAGGATGTTGTTTTCCAGTACTAATGGGCCGGCCCATATTTTTAAAGGCCCAAACTTAGAAAAATAAAAAAAACCAGAGTCTTCTCTCTCTCGGGAGTGAGAGAGATTTGTGATTGACCAAACCAGTCGAATTAGCTCTTTCTGATAAACCTCAACAATGGCGAAAGAGAAGGCATGAGAAGAAGAAACGGGAATGGCGGGAGTGATTAGGGCTAAGCAGCTGTTTCTATGCTCTTCGATTCTCGCGAGCAACAATAGCAAGATTCTGTTACGCGCTCCTCGGCGTAGTATCAATGTAATTTCGGGGAATCTCAATTCGAGCGAGACGAAGAAGAAGGAGAAAGATAAGAGGAAGAGGAGGAAAGAGATTGAGGTGGAAAAAGCGACGGCGGAAGCAGTGGTGAGTAAGGAAAAGCGGAGGACAAGGTCGAGCAGAGAGTATGAGCTCGCCGACGATGGCGAAGTCCCCTCCTCACATGTGCCTGTGATGCTCGGCGAAGTTGTCGACGTTTTCTCTTCCGTTCGATTGCGAAGTTTCGTTGATTGTACTCTTGGTGCAGCTGGTCATTCATCTTCTGTAAGTTCCTCCTAATCTTGAACAAACTGTTGCATAGGATCTTGAGGAATTAGATTATTAGGTTTGATGAACAAACTTGTATGCTTTAGATGTTTAGTTTCTATTGTTTGCATGTGTAAATGGATTGTGAATGTTGTAAGATTCCATTTCAGATTATTCAAAGCCACACTGAATTGAAGCATTTTATTGGAATGGATGTTGATCCTGTGGCTAGAAAACTGGGTCACTTTCATATTGATTCTCTCATGCATCCAACTTTGAAGGCGTCTATTGTTTTGAAGAACTTCAAATACATCAAATCTGTGATTGCTGATACTCAACCGGAGTTGTTAGATGTAGGTGTCGATGGTATTCTTATGGACCTTGGAATGTCCTCTATGCAGGTTAAATTTGTGATTTTCACAAGCAATTTGTTTCTGTTTCCTTGTATTGATGTTGTTGACACCACTCACTTACGCTCTTTACAACCTTGTGCATGGCAGGTAAACAATCCTGATAGAGGGTTTAGCGTTCTTCAAGAGGGGCCTCTTGATATGCGCATGGATCCTCAGGTGAGGGGGTACTTGCAGTAGAATGAACCTGAGGGTTTTTGAATCTCTTGGAATCTATGCTGAAGTTTTTCCTAACCTTGTCCACTAACATGTGACAGGGGAGTCTAACAGCAGAAGATATAGTGAATTCTTGGCCAGAATCTGAACTTGGGAGAATCCTACGGGACTATGGCGAAGAAAGCAACTGGTATTCACTTCAGAATAGAATTGTTAAGGCTAGACTTAATGGCGGGTTACATTCTACTGGGGAACTAGTTGATCTCATTCGGAATATGTCACCAGGAAGCAGAGGTATATATATCATTTGATATATCTGTATATGACTTAGATGTCCGTAATCTATCTTGAGATTTCATGATTTGCATTTGCATCTCAATGAGAATTTCCAATTAGTGTTCCTAGTCAAAGATTTGGTTTGCCAGGTATAGGAAAACAAAAGAATGAGTATGTGTGAATGATAATCCTTTTAATCTTTTATTAATTCGACTTCCGTTTGAAATGCTATAGGAGGCAGACAAGGTTGGATAAAAACAGCAACACGTGTGTTTCAAGGCCTAAGGATTGCAGTGAACGACGAACTCAAGACGCTACAAAACTCACTATACTCGTCGTTCGATGTTCTGTCTCCAGGTGGAAGACTAGCAGTCATCTCCTTTCACAGTCTGGAGGATCGGGTTGTTAAACAAACGTTCCTCGACATCTTAGGATTTCAAAGAGAAGAGATCAACGGAGAGAGAAGTATTATTGTAAAACCGGAAAGGCAAATCGAAGAAAGTATAGATAAGGAGTTGAAAGACAAAGAAGCATGGATCAAGCAGACAGTAACTGCGTCGAAAGGAGTGATACTGACAAAGAGACCAATAACGCCTTCAGAGGAAGAGGAGAAACTGAATCGCAGAGCCAGGAGTGCTAAGTTGAGAGTGATTCAGAAGTTGTGATTGCGCTTTGAAATGTTTTTTTCATTATTTAGATGGAATTCGTCAAGTTCGATTTAGTGGACTATCAAATTGTTAAAGCTCTAACTAAGCTCCCCCATTCAAATAGTTGAGGTTTTTTTAACAAGAAAATTAGAAATAGCCGAAGAGGGTTACCTAAACCGTGTTAAACCAAACGGAATGATTTCAATTTCGTCAAATCAGACCGGTTGAAATAAACTATTTTCTTTGACCATACCAGTTAGGTATCTGACTGTTGTAGCCTCCCGTAAACACACCCACTTGGACCTCCGAAACCCTTCTTCTTCTTCTTCTCACTCCTCCACGAAATGGGAGCAGTTGATCTCTCTTTCTCACAGAGTCTACTCTTATCTCCGTCGCGTTCCACTCCTACCTCCCCCACACACCGTTCCGTCTCTTTTCTCCCGGCGGGAAGCAACAAGTCACGGAGTCTTCCGCCGTTGCGTTCAATGAGCCACGATGACGACACGGCCTCTAAGGAGGCCAAGCTATGGGGCGGAAGGTTCGAAGAGAGTGTCACTGAGAAGGTGGAGATGTTCACTGAGTCAATTTCATTCGATAAAGTTCTCTACAAGCAGGACATTATGGGTAGCAAAGCTCATGCTACAATGCTCGCTCACCAGGTTTTAACTTCATGCATTGCTATAACTTCATCTGTAGATTTTATTCGAATTGGGTTAGTTTTGATCTGGGGTTGAGTAACAGAGGTAATTGTTTGTTGGAGATGAGAGCTCCTTTGCTGCGTTATGTTTGATTTGATATCTTTCTTCTAAGTCATGCTAAAGTCAGGACAATCCCGATGGTTTGTTATTGCAGGGCCTAATAACTGATAGCGACAGGGATGCCATATTGAAAGGTCTTGATGATATCGAGAGGCAGATTGAAGCTGGTAAATTTGAGTGGAGGACAGATCGAGAAGATGTGCATATGAACATTGAAGCAGCTCTTACTGATCTTATTGGTGAACCTGCAAAGAAACTTCACACAGCACGGAGCAGAAATGATCAGTGTGCTACTGATTTCAAGCTTTGGTGCCGTGAGGCTATCGACACGATCATTGTTAAGATCAGAAATCTTCAGACATCACTTGTTGCATTGGCTTTGAAGAATGAGGCGTTGATTGTTCCTGGATATACTCATCTTCAAAGAGCTCAGCCTGTTTTACTACCCCATGTCCTCTTAACTTTTGTGGAGCAGGTTTGGATTTCCTTCTTTAGTTTTCCTTTTTGAGTCCCTTTTTGTTTTGTTTTCTGGTGAGGCTATGTGTTATAGTCATATTTAGATGCAGCCAGCAGCAATTTTTAACCATAATTTGTTTTTACGAAGTTTATCTTCTGGTGATTAGGTCTTCCTTTGTAATTCTGCATTGATTAGTCTGTGCCTTAAACCATCATAGGTTCTTACATTTTCTGAGATCTCTCTCACACAATCATCTTATATATACCTATTTACCAATTAGTCTTTTCCTGCCTCAGAACATCAAAGGGTTCTTACAGTTTACTTTCGCACTATCTTCTTATTAGGATTTTACTTTCTTGACTGGTACTTTGTTCATGTATGGCAGCTCGAACGTGATGCTGGTCGTTATATGGACTGTCGAGCAAGGCTAAATTTCTCCCCCCTAGGAGCTTGTGCTTTGGCTGGAACTGGTCTACCTATTGATAGATTTATGACTGCAAATGCTCTTGGGTTTACCGAACCAATGAGAAACAGGTATGTTCCTAGTTCTTGTATTGGCTGCATCAACTCTCTCTCTCTCTAGTAATATGTCTTTCTCTGTAGGTTTACGGTTTCTAATTTAGTAAGTTTTTTTTCTTCTTTATTTGAAATAGCATCGATGCAGTTTCAGATCGAGACTATGTGTTGGAGTTCTTATTTGCAAATTCCAACACAGGCATTCACCTGTCACGGCTGGGAGAAGAGTGGGTTCTTTGGGCATCCGAAGAGTTTGGTTTCATGATTCCAAGCGATTCCGTCTCAACTGGAAGCAGTATAATGCCACAGAAGAAGAATCCAGACCCAATGGAACTTGTCAGAGGGAAATCTGCAAGAGTCCTAGGCGATTTGGTCACTGTCCTGACCCTGTGCAAAGGACTTCCACTTGCTTACAACCGAGATTTCCAAGAAGATAAAGAACCGATGTTCGATAGTACCAAGACAATAATGGCGATGATAGATGTCTCTGCAGAATTTGCCCAGAATGTAACATTCAACCAAGAGAGAATTAAAAAAAGTCTCCCCGCGGGACACCTTGACGCCACAACTCTGGCCGATTACCTTGTGAAGAAGGTAAATGTCAGTTTAAATTTATCAAAATCTTTCATTTTGTATCTAGAGTCAGAAAGATAAATACTGTCTTCTTCTTTTTTTGTTGATACTCAGGGGATGCCTTTTAGGTCATCTCATGACGTAGTTGGGAAACTAGTTGGAGTTTGCGTCTCAAGAGGCTGTGAACTTCAGAACTTAAGTCTTGAAGAGATGAGAAAGTTGAGCCCTGTGTTCGAAGAAGATGTGTTTGGATATCTGGGCGTGGAAAATTCAGTCAATAAATTCAGTTCCTATGGGTCAACTGGATCAAACTGTGTAGCTGAGCAACTTGGCTACTGGGTCAACAAGCTGAACATGACTACCACCTGAGCTGGACCAAAACATTAGCAAAAGAGTCGTCTGTTTTTCTTTTTTTGTATTGTGAGGATATTGGTTATCAAATACCAGGGAAACTTTCAAGTAAAATGTTGCAGCAGATTGAGGTAGACAATACATTGGTGCCTTTGCGTTGCAAAACCCAAAAAATAAGTGTTACTGAAGTTTTGTAATATTTGAAATCTAGATATTGTGTAAGTGTTTGGTATGCTTCTCGTTTCAGATGTTCTCTAAAATATCAATGTTCAATTCAATATATCCAAACATCAAATCAAATACTAGTGGATTGCACTTGGATGTGAATTTTTGGAACATGGGAGGACCCCACATGTCATGACATCCTCCTTAGGAGCTGCAACATCTGTTACATGTTATGTAACTTACATTGTTCCAAAATGTCATTCTCCAATTTTTATGACCAAACATAAATTGACACAAACACATACCAGTAATAACCTCATTGGTGTTTCCTCTTCTCCAAAAATAGTTAAATCTAATCTAATCTAATCCAAAAACTCTCCTTTCATTCTCGATATAATAATAATATCCTATTTGATGGTTGAGTCACTTTCTGACTTTGACACAATTCTTGTCCTAAAATCCCATGTTAGCTACCACTGGTTAATGCTTTTTTTAGATTATTGGTCGGATATTAACTATGGTGAAAGGCTCCATCATTTTTTTTTTTAATTTAAATTGTTTTTTATTACACTCAGTGGATCGAGTTTATCTTGTTATCTGGTGAACCTCATTTCTCTTGTTATCTTGACCTTAATCCTTGTTTTTGTTTGTATTCATTTTAACTTCTTTGGGGATTTTTTCTGTCACGTAACTCAGTATCAACTTATACGCCACTAATTCTTAACACGATTGGGTCTCTTAGAATTCCGTAGAAAGATGTAGTCGTGTCTTTTTGGTAACACTAAACAATCTCATTTATACAGAAAATTCAGATTAACATGATCTTCATCACACCAATCACTTTTTATCCCTATCTCACGATTATGCCCAACTACAAATTGAAGTTAGACATGTCGTAGATTGATTAATCACAAAAAAGTCGTCGGATAAATAAAATTTTAATTTGTTGCGACTTTGTCCTCCTCTCCACTAACTCGAAATAATATTCTTCAATGATTTTGACCTGGTAACAGAAGTGTCGATCTTTTCGAAGTCTCTAAGACACTACACGTGGCTAACTTCTAAACCAACAAGACTCAACGTAACACTTTCTAACTTGTCGACTAATATAATATAATCCCAAATTAATTTTAATGTAAAAACAACAAAAACCAAAACTTTATTAAACCAAAGAAAAATTTTAGGTTCAATGTAACAGTTTCTTCTTATACTACAATAACCGGAAACCGGTTAACTCAAGAACCGGTCAAGAATCTTTGGGAGAAGCGTTGTTGTTATTATCGCCGTGCCAAGACCAGACGATGTCGTTTAACGCCGGCCGTACTTGTTCTTCGTATAACCTATCGTACTCCAACGTATCTCCCGCCGATTTGCAGAACTCAACCACCGATATCTCCGGCGCTACTTCGAACACTTCCGCCGTCATCGAAAGCCTTCCTTTTCTCCCTTCCGTTTTACCTTCCATCTTCACTTTGAAATCCTTGGTGATCTTCACTTTCATGTTCATCTCCTTCGTAACCGTTTCGATCTTCTCCATCACCTCCGTCGCCGAAGACCGCGACGTGAACACCGATTGAACCTTCCTCTTGCTCTCGAACAAGCTCGACAGATCGAATCCGGAAGACATCGAGGAGATGAACTCGAAAGCGTTGAAGAATTTAGGCGAGACCGGCTCTGTTTGATTTTCCCAATCTCCGTCTTCTTCTTCTTCGTCTCCTCCTCCGCTGTTGTTGCTGCTGCTCTGAGAACAGATCGGTTCTTCGATTTTGAAAGCTAACGGCGGGGTGAAGTTTTTACGGAGCCAAGGGGTTCTCATAATCGCCGGGATCGAGATCCGTCGATCTGGATCTACGACGAGGAGTTTCAAAATCAACCTCCTAGATTCCGGCGAAAACCACGGCGGAAACTCGAAATCAGCTCTGAAGATTTTCCGGTACATGTTCATAAGATTCTCGTCTTGAAACGGCAAACAACCGGCGAGGAGAACATACAAAACGACGCCGCATGACCATATATCAGCTTTGGCTCCGTCGTAACCTTTCTTCCTTAAAACCTCCGGCGCAACGTACGCCGGAGTTCCGCACTGCGTGTGAAGCAATCCGTCTTGGAGGATCTGTTCAGGCAAAGCGGACAATCCGAAATCCGAGATTTTCAGATCTCCGTTCTCGTCTAAGAGAAGGTTCTCAGGTTTCAGATCGCGATGAGAGACGCCTCTGCTGTGGCAATAATCAACGGCTGAGATTAACTGCTGGAAATATCTGCGAGCAGCGTCTTCGTGAAGCTTACCTTTGGAGATTTTGCAGAAAAGCTCGCCGCCTCTAACGAACTCCATGACGAAGAAGATCTTCGTTTTCGTAGCCATGACTTCTTTTAGCTCGACGATGTTTGGATGACGAACGAGCTTCATGATTGAGATCTCTCGTTTGATTTGTTCCATCATGCCTGGTCTCTTCATTACTTGATCCTTGTTGATGACTTTGATGGCGACGCACTCGCCGGTTGTTATCTCTTTGCCGTAGTAGACTTTAGCGAAGGTTCCTTTGCCTAGTAGTCTTCCCATCTCGTACTTTCCGAACAAGATTCTCCGTTCTTCCTCCATTGGATTATATATAGGTTTCGTCTTTAGTCTCAAGTGAAAAAAAAAAAGAAGAAGAAGAAGGTGATATAGTAGAGAGGAGAGGGTTAAGAGAAGGTGGTGTTGAACCAAGAGGTTTGGTTAGTACATGAGAAGATATTATTGTCGTAGGTGAAGTAGAGTAATTCCATGGAGCTTATTTGGGAGAGGAAGATGAAGAAGATGACGATGAAGTGAATAACAAAGAGGAGATAAACAACACAGTTACGTGGTGTCCTCTTTTTATATTAACTTGATCAGGCGATCACATGTCACACCGCAATACGTAACTTTTCTATAATATGTAAAAAATTATTTAATTATTAAATATATACTATATATATTTATACAAAATTAAATGTTTGCAGTTACTTTTACTAGTGGTGCTGGCAAATGTTAATGTTTTATGTTATAGTGTTTGATACTTATTTTTTTTTTTTTTTTTTACCTTTTCTATTTTTTGTACATGGTGTAAATTGTTTGCTAGATTATTTATTCTTAAGAAAAGGATTCAGGACAATAATTTCTTTTGAATCTTTTTCCTCTTTAATTTGTTTATTTTTTTTCCCCAAACTTCTTAATTTGTTAATTAATTTGCTAAAATTAGGTCTTATTTCTTAGTAAATCGTTTACTATATATGTAATTGTAGAATTCTAATTTATTGTAGCCAAATATGTAGGGAAAAATAGAGTGTTCAATCAATAATAAAGAGCTTAAGTTTACAAGATACTATCAAACTTTCTGAATCAAAAACATGATATGTGTCAAAACCTAAACTTTTATTATCATTAAATACTTATTCGGTTAAATATAATGCGACGATTTCTGTAATCTTCTATTAAAGAAATATATTTTCTCGAATAATATCGTCGGAGAGAAAGGAATAGGTTTATCACATTATTGACAAAACTACCTTAAAATAATGTCAATAATTCTCTCCAACGGTCTAATAATACCTTTTGTCCCCCTCATCTTATTGTGGTGGTTCCACCCAACTCCTTTCGTATATTAAATTTTAAACTCTTTTTTTTTTTTTTTTTTTGTAGTTTTAAATCATTTCATTAAGTTTTAATTTTAAGCATACAAATTAAGTTTCTGGTGGGCAGGCTATGAAAATTCTAAGTTATAAAAAAATCTAAAAATCTATATACAAAATGATTTATATCTTGCTAAAGGATCAAAATTAGATTTTATTATGCATGTATGATAAGGTTCATGCATAATATACTTTACCACATGCCTCTTGATATCGAAAATAAAATTTGACATCGCTTAAAATGTTCTGCTTAAAAATAAAAGGAGACATCTCTTCCAATATATACAGATAAGAAACTTTATAAAGTCTCAACCAAAAGGAACTTTAAAACGTTCTACACATTTTGTGAGGCTCAATAAACAATGTATCCTGAACCCAACAATTATTTTTGGTGTTATAAAGATACAAAATATTTTCGTTGTGAATCTATTATTAGAACAAAAATACTTTTAGCTAATCGTGATTTTGGTATGTCACTTTCTTCAAAGTAGGGATTTCTTTTGTGTTCACCAAGGAATGTTTTAAGATCTACTGATCAGGAATTAATATTTTACTAACCCATTAATAACAGCATTTAAAAATCAATAATTATAAACGTAAAAAAAAAAAAAAAAATACGACACTGGGCACACAAACCCCTTGACCCTCGTGTGCTGTCTCCAAAAGAAAACAGAAACGTCAAACAATGAATGTAACTTCAAAGAAAGAAAAAAAGGTTGACATTTTCACTAATTTTCACAGTCAAAAGAAGCCAATATCGAACTGTACAACACGAAAAAAAAAAAAAAAAAAGAGAGAGCTTGGAAGGAGGCTATGCATGAGTTTTTACAGACAGAAAGCTTTTGCTACATTTGAAACCTAATCAAACACTATTTTATTCATTCATTATTCATATTTCAAAGACATTGTTATTCCAACATCACCTTCACAAAGCAAAAGCTTATTTTTACCTATACACACTTTCCTCCTGCTTTAGCTCTGAGTACATTCAAATGGGTGAAAGTTTCCTTCTGCCAATTCTTGCATCCTAAACCTTTGCAGAAGCTCCACAGATCTGAAAGTGAATTATATCAATGCACAACAACAAATCACCAAATCAACTTTGTGATCTCTTAAACCGCATGGAGTTTTAATATTAACTCAAACCCCTCATCACAGAAAACTTACAGGGGATTCTCTCGACTGTGGCTTAGCTTCTGTTGATTAATCTCCATTACTTCCACCACATTGGCCGTTGCAGGTCCAGCTGATCCACCCGCTACAATTGATGGGACTGCTGCGGTTGGGCTCCATATCTTCAGACACATTTTTATTAGCAAATGTTAATGTAAGAGATCTTACATGAAACTAAACCAAACCCTCAAGATAGCTTTGTACCCTTTCTTACCTTTATTGTATTATCAATTCCACTCGTCGCCACAACACTATCAATTGGGTGACATTGGATGCAGTTCACAACTAGAAACAAAGGCTTATTCTTTTAGCCAACTAAACGAAATTCACTGAAAATTGGGGAAAAAAAAAAATACTTAGGTAATGGATAAGCGTGATAAAGAAATTAACCTGCTTGATCGCCAAGTAGCACTTTCATAAGCCTTCCCGTCTGTTTCTCCCATATAAACCACCTACCATCATCGCTTCCGCTTGCAATATATTCACCTGAAATTTGGTAAGAAAATGTTCACCGAGAGTCATTGACGTTTCAAATTTTGTAAACGGCTTCTTTCTCATACACTGGGATAACATAAATGTTGCAACCCTAAGAAACTTACCTCTCTGACCAAGAAAACTGGCCTGCTTAATATCAGTCCCGGTATTACAGTGGCCAACATATCTACGCTTCATATCAATGGCTCCCTCTGGCTATAATCACCGAGAATCCAATGGTGTAGAAGTTATATATCAAATTAAGGAAGGGTATGACACAGCTTAAAAGAAGCCAAGTACTAACTTAAAAAAACGCATTCAATGTGCTCAATTTGTTTCACTTAAAGAATCACCAATCCATAATCCTATAACTTACCTGATAAGACGTTCTATCATTTTGAGATGACGATGCAGTTCCTGAGGAGGCATTATCAACTGTATTTTCCATCGGTTTATCATCACCTACTCTATGAATTCGTAGGTTGAGACTGCCACGCATAGAATTCGAGTCTGGATCTCGTCCTTCATCATCAGACAAGGAAGTTTGAATATCCAATTCCAATTCCTCGTCATAATCAGAGTCTTCTCTTTCGGATCTTGACATATCATGTGAACTGTCACTGTTGGCCTCTGATCTATAAAGTATGTCACTCAAAGAAAGTACTCTAGTGGTTCCAGCTCCCGTCTCTTCATTTTTCTCAGTTCCAGCTGATTTGTCAAACAAAAGACAAGTACAAGAGCATTAAAATGTGAAAAGAAAATTCCTTGCCTGAATCATGAAAGCTTTTAAGCACAGAAATACTCCTTGGGAATGTAAAGATCCCCCAAGCCAAAGAAAAGAGCTCTACATGTGTTACTTCGATACACTTTCCAATCAACAGAACAAACATCAGACACATAGACAATACTATATTGTTCTGGACAAAAAATTAAAGGAAGAAAGAGAAGCCAGATGGAGTTAAAGATGATTCTACGAATATATGTTAACGATTCTTCTATTCTAGCTCGATGTGGAAAACGGTAACAGCATGAAAAGTGAAATATTACTGTTACTAAGCAGTTTATCTGCAGGAAAGACATACGTCAGTTGTCACAAACCTGCTTGAAGATCCCTTTTAATGCTCTCCACCTTTGCCACTATATCGGCATCTGATGGGTTCAGATTTTGTGCAGCAGTGGCAAAATCTAAGGCTTCTTTACATCTTCCCAACTGCGTGAAAGCACATTAGTACATGAAATAGAAGGGCGGCTAAAATAAATGCTTATTGCAGAATCATCTCTGTCAAATAGTAAACTAAATTAACTGTGATCAGAGCTATGAATTTACTTGATGCAGCGCTTCAGACATGTAGTAATGAGCTTTAAAAGATGAAGCATCAATTCTCCGAGCATTTTGACAATCTCTTACGGCCATATGAGCATCATTCTTCCACTTCCTCTGGAAAATAAAGGAATCAGCTGACTGTGGTTATCAGGGAGGATGTAGGGATTCAAGCTAGTTATAGACACCAGTTCTAAAGGACCTTGAGCAACAATGCAGCACGAGTACAAAGGCATTCATGCCTTAGCGCGGACTCTATATCATTAGAATGAGCATCCAGAACTTCATTAGCTGCCTCAATTGCATAGAAAACATCTGTACCCTCTTCTAAAGACATTTTGGCAATTTCTACCAATTCGGTGCACTTCTTAACCTGAAAAGAAAGGAGTCAGATGCATTAAGCAAATAGAATGACAAGGTCACCTTATGGAACAAATACAAAGGGAGGTGCGAACCGTTGCAGAATTGTTATTTCTGTGAAAGCCACTTTGAGGAGTGACGGAAACCTGAGGTGGAGATTCTACATTGTGGAGGGCGTTACTGAAAGAAAAAAAGTTATCTACATCCCCTGGTGTGTATTGCATAATTCCCGTGCCTACAAGTCACAAACAAAGGAATGAATCAACAGACATTGAGCTTAAAAAGATAGCAAAATGTTAGAAAAACTGACATTTTCAATGCGAAAAAAAATTGTAAACTAAGTAGGTAACTTTAAGCTTTAAGCAGCAAGCATCTCAACTGTACCATTATTCACATCCATCAGGTAGACATGCTCCCCGCTGTAACTGAGCAAAACTTCTTCGCCATTAGGACTAAAAGTAACATGTGTTAGGTGCAAATTTGTTCGCCCCTGAAATGATTTAAGATGTAGCAGACAGTGAGCTTGGGAAAAGCTTTGACAAAGAACACAATTTTACCACAGCAGTGTAGAACTAGTAGAGTATATTAATATTAATCAGATTAAACTAACACGTTCAGAAAGATGTATGGGACAGAAGTAATTGACACATGGAGGTGGAGGCATCCTTTTCCGACTTGATGTCAACGGTGGGAGCATCCTTCTATCGTACAAACGAGCAAATGCATCACTGCCAAAGAGGAAAAAAGAGCAACAAGTTAATTAAGAGAAAAGGAGAGAGCTCTAATCCACAAACATGGAGGCCAATACCTTCCACCAACAAGAAGTAGGTGTGGTCTTGTGGCACTTATATCACAAGACTTCAGGGAGAGTGTTTGCTTAGGAGGGTCCGCTAGTGCTCTTTTGGCACCACTGCGCAGATCAAGCTGCAAAATTCAGAGCTATCAACAACTTTAATTTGCACAAGAAATTTTTCATAAGAGCCACACCATATAATTATATATACATCTAGCAAAGAATCCAGATAAAGCTCGTATGATATTCAAACACCCACACAAGACATCTAATATATAAATATATGGAAAATACAAGGGGAGTATACAAGAATATGGCACTCTGTTAGAAACTCATAGCTGACAATCTAAAGTGGAAAAAAAATGCTAAAGAATTTTGATCATAGACACTAGAAAAGTATCAAAATATTGTTTTGGAGAAAGTTAAAGCCAAGATGGAAGTACTAGACAAACAGACCCTTAACTAAAACAATGTAACCGGAGTTTTGGATATTACCAGAACACTGCGGCATTCTTGGTGAGCGGATCCAGGAGGAGGACAAGAGGTGGACTCTCGGAAATCATGCTGCCGTAAAGTCCCATCTTCACTAGCACTCCATACAACATTGGGGTTACCAGGTTCAACCTACACGGTGGTAAAAACCTCTGCTAAATAAACAAACAGCTCAATATGCAAGACCCAAATACTGATTAAGAGGTTCTTACAGCTAGTTTTTTCACTCTTCGTGTGTGACATTGGTACAATGCTGATGGAGTAATAGCATTGTCATCATCCCCTCTACTGCTTAAACGGGATAGGTTGAATAGCCTAACCTACAAGATAAGAAACATACACGCACACACCCCAGAAGAAAAATAAGATTATCAATTCCATACAAACCTTAAAGAGCACAACCCAAAGGAGTAGTTTTATATACCTCAGCATCTCCAGCACCAGATACCACAAGCTCGTCAGAGGTTTCAGGGACAAACTTCGTACAGAATATGTTGGCAGTATGCCCTGTATCTATAGAATGCAAAAGCTTCCGACTGGAGTAATTCCAAATATTGATCTGCAAATTAAAAAGAAGATATAAATTTCTAGAGAAATTCGATGCTCAATTGGACTTCTTTAATACTCTCACCCAAACTAGCTATAACAGCAAACGGTGAAACACTACGTAGACGATATAGTTTTTGGAGGATGTAACCATCACTATAGAATATAGATACTTCTTAATCAAACCAAACAAGCTCAACTAACTGATGCAAAGACTTGACTACCCAAAACTCCAATTTATCTGAACTACACAAGTGTAAAAAATAAAACTGAGTGATGCAACAACAACGAAAGGAAGAGGTGCTAAGCTGGTATATAAAAGGAAAATAAAAATACCCTTAAATCATCTGATCCAGAAATCAAGAGTGAGCCATTAGAGTTCCAAGCCAGAGCATTAACACAGCCTTGATGTCCCTGCCACAAACAATAAACATCATAAGAGAAGAATACACGGATAGACATAGTCAAGGGTCTTCAGCAGCAATTAAACTAAATCGTACCTCCATTTCCTCTTCCTGAGAAAGTCTCCGAACCAAGGAAGAGTGTAATTGCATTCTTTGATCAACCTCCTAGAAAGCAAGAATTTGAACAAAGTCTTTCTTTACTAAGGAATTGAAGTATATATATGTTACGAGAATCAAAGTCTCGCACTGTACCTAAAACCCTAGCAATAATAATAATGAGAAAGAAAAGCAAAAAATCCAAATTCCAATGGGAGACGAACGCAGAGGTTGAGGTAACGTACATGACCCGGGTCCTGGGACCTTGTGTGGAGGAGATTGAAGATGTTACCATCGTGAAATCTGAGATTATCCATGGAGAAAGCGATCGCCACCGATGATGACAAAATTGGAAGAAGAAAAAAAAAAGCCCTTTAGGCTCTCTTTCTCTCTTTGCAATCTGACGCAATTTCTCGTAACTGGTTCTTCTACATTCTACGGTGAGATCATCTGCGCTCATGTGTTGTGTATTTACGTACTCTTAACACATCTCAGCCGTTCGTTATTTTCTAACGATTTAATTACAGAGAGGTGCTTTTATTTTTAATAATCGGGGATAACAATTTTTGTTGTCTCACTATTATCGGATTAATTTTGTGAATAGGTCACTATTATCGGATTAATTTTGTGAATAGGTTATAAATTAAGTTTTATATTATTGTATAATCTGAATTTATTATTTCTGAAAATATTTGAAAGAATATTTTTTTTTGGTGAGATAAAGGGAGATTAACCTCCCATAAAAGAAAACAAAGAACTAAAAGAAAACTACTACATAAGAACTTGTCTCGGAAACGTAATCCCAAGCTCATTTTCTCTGAGAATTCCAACTAAATCAGGCGGGACTGCAGCCAGGAAGTGAAAACCTGGGGACAAAGAAAGAGCAAGACCCGCCAAACCATTCGCTAATCGATTCGCCTCACGATAAACATGTAACACTCAGACTAACCAGTCCTTTTTGAGAAAGCCATGGCACAATCGTACCAGGAAAGACAAGGGGTGTGAATCACTTATCCCTGTGTTTAAAAAACCAACCACCAATTCTGAGTCAACCTCTAGTTCCAGACACAACACTCATCGCTCCCATGCCATGTACAGCCCGTAGTAGACACCCCATAGCTCAGCCAATGGCGCCGAACATCTTCCAATATTCAGCGCAAAGCCCCCGCACCAACGACCTGTTGCATCCCTTAACACTCCACCCGCAGTAGCTAAACCAGGATTGCCTTTCGAAGCTCCGTCCGTATTGAGTCGCATCCAACCCTCCCCCGGACGCTTCCAACCAATGAACGCTTCGACTCTAGCTCGTGTAGGATTTAGAGCCTTACTCCGATCATTTGCCACAGATATATCCCTCGCCAAATCTTTTAAGAATCTGACTCGGTCCCTACACTTGCCCACCTCTCCAAAGATATTACCACATCTCCATTTCCAACTCCACCACACTACTAAAGCAAACAGCGTGCACCATGGAACTCCATCCACTACCACCTCATCCGACAAGTATGCATAAACCCATTCCAGCAAAGATCCTGTAAAGAACAAATGTCTTCTTCGACGCGGAACTAGTCTCTCCCATACTCCGGATATAGTCGGACAATCCCGAAGTATATGTATGATCGTCTCAAACCCTCCCTTACAAGCCTGGCAAACAGACGAGTCACACAGATGTCTCCTCTGTCTTTCTACATTTGTCATCAGAACCTGATTAGTGACCAACCATAAGAATGTACGCACCCTCTCAGGCACCCAAATCCCCCATACTCGTTTGTAGAAAACTTCCATATCCGGTTTAGGAAAAGCATCCCTAGTCATCATAGAATAAGCAGATTTAACTGAGAATTCACCATCCATTGTACCACTCCAGGACACACGATCTATGCCCCCATAACATTATCCACCACAAAAGCTGCTAGCTCCATTCTCACCAAGTCCGTGGTATAAGGAGATATCATCTTATACTTCCAACCTGACCCACTCTGCCATAAATCGCTTACCCGCAAAACTTCATAGTTGATAGGTAACATCCCAACCACGCCCTCCACTAGCGGTCTGTCTGCTAGCCATTTATCAGTCCAAAACTTAATCGAGCCACCATCTCCAATAACCCAACGAGTTCCCTGAATAATCACATCCCGTAAGCCCATGCCCACACTCCTCCATGTGGAGGACCAACTACTCTTCACTAAAAGCCAACTCCAGTTTTGAGCATCAGCCACCTTGTATTTGCAACGAAGAACACGTGCCCATAACCCATCCTTATCATGTAACAGACGCCATCCTACTTTGGCTATGAGAGCTCTGTTCATGTCTTTCGTCGTGCGGATTCCAAGGCCCCCTTCCCTTTTAGGAAAACACACCTTTTTCCATACATCAGATGAAGCTTCCGTTTTTCCGTTGTGCTTCCCCATAAAAAGGAACAAGACACCTTATCCAAACAAGCAAGAACCGACTGAGGAAGCATGATCGTGCTCATTGAGTGAACAGGGATGGAGGACAACATCGCTTTTGTAAGCGTTAGCCGTCCCGCGAAACTGAGGACATGACTCTTCCACCCCGCCAACCGGGAGGAAACTCTCTCCAGAATGTCTCCAAAAGTTTCTTTATTCAACCGTTTGTGCAGAACTGGCATCCCTAAATATTTGCCCAGTTGCTTAGTGCATCCAATGCCACTCTCACTACTGATCAGTGTCTCTAACTCCCTCGATACATTATAAGAAAAGTAGATCTTTGACTTTTCTAAGCTTACTTTCTGACCCGAAGCAACACAAAACTTCTCCAATACACTCCGAATCACTCGAATTTGATCCACTGACGCTTCCGCAAACAAAATTAGATCGTCAGCAAAACAAATGTGAGACAACTTTGGGCCACTCCGTGAGAGTTTAATTGGTTTCCAATCTTTTCTGACAACAGCCCTATCAATCTGTTGACACAATCGCTCCATACAGAGAACAAACAGATATGGGGATATTGGATCCCCCTGTCTAAGCCCCCTCAGCGGTTTAAAAGGCTCTGTCTTTTCACCATTCTATAGCAAGTGCATTGAAGGTCCTGTGACACATCCCATGATCCATTTAATCCACATGTCAGAAAAACCTGCGGCATTAAGCGTGTCCTCCAAAAAATCCCACCTTATCCTATCATATGCCTTCTCAAGATCAAGTTTAAGCAACATCCAGCCCTTGCGACCCTTCTTCCATTTCATTGAATGCACAGCTTCCTGAACCACTATAATATTGTCGGTACTGAGCCTACCAGGTATAAAACTTGCTTGTGCAGGACCAATCAACTTCGTTATCACCTGCTTCAGCCGTCCTACCATAGTCTTGGTAACGGTCTTGAACAACACGTTACACAGACTGATGGGCCTGAATTGTGTAATCTTCTCCGGCTTTGCAACTTTAGGTATCAGAACAACCAAAGCATCATTTGTATCCTGTGGAAAATCCCCTGTTTGAAAGAAATCCAAAACAAAACTGACCACCGACTCCCCAACAATATTCCAACCTTGCTGATAAAAGACCGGTTGGTAACCATCTGGACCAGGCGCCTTAAATCTTTCCATCCCATGAACAACTCTCTCAATCTCCATTACTAAAAAAGGTTTATTCAATCCTTCATGATCAGCAACTGATAGTGGTACAAACCCTTCTCTTGGTAAACCCGCTACAACCGCATCCACATCTTGTAAGGAGTATAACCGTTTGTAATATGACAGAGCTAGTGTCTCCAACTTCTGAGCATCCGCCACCCATCATCCCTCATCATCTTGTAACAACTCAATACGGTTTCTTTTTCTCCGGATAATCGTTGAAGTATGGAAAAATCGTGTGTTCCTGTCACCAAAAGTGAACCACTTCTCTCGTGATTTTTGGAACCAGATCATTTCTTCCTGTTCCAACACCAAGTCCAGTTCTTTGATCAAAACGTCCTCCCTCACCAGCAACGCATCTGACGGAGCCGAGTCCAATAGACTTTGTACAACCTCGATCTCCTTACAAAGTCTCTCCTTCCGCTGCATTACTTCCCCAAACACTTCCTTATTCCATCTACGCAAAATTATTTGTAATTGTTGAAGCGCCTCCGGAGTACTTAAATCCCTCCTCCATGACACGCTTAACATCTCTTTGAAGCCTTCATGCTTCATCCAAGCAGCTTCAAACCGAAATGGTCTTCTACTCGGATCTCTACGTATCTCAGGAGAGAGTTGGACATAAACCGGGGTATGATCAGATGACAAAAGTGGGAGATGCGTAACACTAGCATCCTGCCATCACAGCCTTGCATGCGCACAACACAAAACTCCGTCCAGCCTATTCGCCACAAAATTGCTCTCAACTCTCCCTCGTCGCCAAGTGAAAGCGTTACCCTTAAACCCCATATCTATCAAGGAGGACTCATTAATCCAATTCCCAAAGGCCACCAGACCTCTCGTCTAGCCTCACAATCGTGTTAAACTCCCCACCAATGACAAGAGGTCCCACTACACCATTTATCACTTTCCGCAATACACCCCACAACCCACTTCTGCGGCTAACCGTTGGTGCTGCATACACTACAATCAAATTCAACACCTCCTCTCCATTTACAATTCTCGTAAAAATAAATTGATCTGAAGATTGCACTACCTCCACTGCTCCAATACCCGAACGCCAGAGCAACCATAGCCCACCACTCTGGCCAGTCGCATCCACCCTAAAAGAGTTCTCGAACCCCAAACCTCTACAGATTCGAGCTGCTCGATCCTCCCCGCGTGAGTTTCAAAAATTGCGAGAAAATCAGTATTCCACTTCTTCAAAATGTAACGGATCGATCTCTGAAAACTAGGTTTATTCGCCCCCCCCCCCCCCCCCCGGCAATTCCATAAAAGAACATTCATCATCATTAATCGCCAAACAAAAGGAACAACCGGGGAGAAATATTATTGACACCCCGTCTCCGAAGACACCGACTCCACACGTCCATCGGGTACCTCCACCAAATCACCAACTTCAACAGTCCTAGCGGCTTCCAATTTCTCTTCGTCGCCATCAATCCCTTCTTCCGACACAAAGGATCCCCCGCCGGCTTTCTCACCTCCCGCAACAAAAAAACCCTCCCGATCGAACAAGATTCTCAGGCTCCACTCTAAGCCTCTTCCCATTCGAGAACAAACCCCGATCTGCCTTAGCTGGACCAAATATTAATCCCCTCGCAGGCCGATTCCCTCTAATCTGCTTAAGCCTTACACCATTTAACACATGGGCTTTCGAAGGCCCAACAGTCTTATCCCGTGAGCCCTCCCAAAAAACTTATTTATTCTTCTCGACTTTTTTAGCAAGCATCACTCCTTTGCCTTGCCCATTACTCCTCTCTGCCCCTAATTGATTCAAGGTATCCTCATTTTCCTTATTCTCTTCACTATTAACTACTTCTTTCCATGAATCATGGGATGCCAAATCTGCTTCTAACCTTCCAAAACTGTTGGCTAGGGGAATATTCCCGGATTTTGCTCCCCGAACCGGATCACGATGCCTCGCTCCCGATCCTGATCCTCCTGCCGCAAACACCACTCTATTCGTCGGAGCATACGATTTTCTTCCTCCTGATTTCACCAACGTGAAACCATGCACTGACTTACTCGCAGCACCTCCATCCGATGAGTTTCGAGGGCTCAAGACTACTTCTGTACTCGGGTGATTGACCACCATATTGCTCTCATGGGCTAACTTCGGACACCCGTGAACCAAATGTCCGTACATTCCACAGCCAGAACAGATATTCGTAAGTCCCTCATAGGAGACAAAATACCGTTCTCCATTCACCACCACTGTACCTTTAAGTGGTTTCTTTAGATTAACCTCCACACACACCCTAGCAAATCGAGCTCGCTCAAAACTCAGGGTTGTTAAATCCACTTTAAGAGGTTTACCCAACCCTTCAGCAATTGCCCACAAGATTCTCCTATGATAAAAGTTCACCGGTAAATGTGCGAGACGTACCCAAACTGGTGTCGTCACAATCTCGCCACGTAATGGGTCAAAATCAGGGGACCAATCTTGCACAAGAAGGCAACTACCGAAAGCTTTCCATGGTCCTCCAGTAATCGCTACCATATACTCCTCCTCCATAGCAAAACGAATCATGAAGAACTGTCGAGGCAGATCCAAAACGGTCATTGCACCCACCGGCTGCCAGAACTCTCTCAGTTTCTAGTTTAGGACCGCGACAGACACGTTACGCCCTAACACCTCACAATGATACACCTCTTCCACAACCCATTCATGGCCTTCAACACCTCATCATCGATGGTTATGACTGGTTCCAAGAGAATATTCTAAAGAATCATTTGATATCATCTAACTTAGCATATTAATTTCCTTTATTAAATTATTCATCAAATAAAATTTTTTGATATCTAACTTAACATATTAATTTGTTAATTATTATTATACTTCACCTCTCATTTTTATATATGAGTCTATTTTGTGAAACAAATAAATTATCATATTATTTCTTATAATTAAAAGGTAGTTTTATTTCTGAATATACCATAAGTTGAATTTTTTTTTAATATATAAATGATTCAATATACAAAATATTCAATTTTTGTTAGTATTATTTTTTAAAAATAATATCATAAAAAAATATAAATGATTCAATATACAAAATATTCAATTTTTGTTAATATTATTTTTTAAAAATAATATCTATTGATTTGAAAAATTTAATGAGTAACGAGTCAAAATTTGAATACTTAAAATCAATTTCGAACTTTTTGTTGAATTTTTTTAGTTTTATATAATATAATAAACTTTAAATAATTTATTTTGAAATGTTTTTGAAATATTGAAACTTGATATTAAAGTTGGAAAATATAAACACTCTAAATTGGTTTGTTATAGCAATATCAATAATATGTCACTATAATATGAAAGAATTTCAAAAAACCAAGTATATTATAACAAAAAATATAACAATATATTAAATTACTCATAATATAATAACTTGCTTTTTAAAAACCAAATTCACAAAATAAGTGTCTTTTTCAAGTCATCATATTTAGCATATGATTTTATTGCATAATATTTTATCAAAAAAATATAGAAAAAACTACAATATAAATAAAATGAATTTTAATCTGTGTTTTAGTGCCAATCTTAATCTAGTTTTTTTGTATAGTTGCTTCTGAATATTATTTTGGGTAAACACTTTTTAACACATGGTGGTGACTGGTGAACGATAATTTTTGCTGTCGATAATTATCGGTTAATTTAATTTTCTTGTATAATTGCTTCTGAATATTATTTTGGGTAAACACTGCCATTATTGTTTTTTTTTTCACGTGACAATGTGTGACAAAATGGTCAAATAAGGCCGACGACCTGTCGCAAGTGCGTTAGTTCTGTGACTGGACAAGTGTTGATTCTAAATATCTCAAAAACAAATTCTTGTTATGAAACTAGAGAATGGAAGATTGTACATGTTATTATCTTTAGAATTGAATAGAGGTTACATATATATAGTAAAGACAAAGCCTAAACCTAAACCGGACTTAGTCTTATGGGTCTATGGACCGTACAGAACATAAACATTAAAGAGGTCGGTTATGGAAATCCACTCCAAGTGTTTTACAACACTCCCCTTTGGATGACATAACCGTGCCGATGCTAAGGGATCAGTGCAATACACTTGGGGGTGATGCCTCATTAAAACCTTACCAGGAAAACCCAGTGGGACAAAACCATGGTGAAAGAAAAAAAGTACAGCATGCATTGCTCCCCCTGTTCTAAGCATCCCTAAAGTCCTTAAGTCTCCGCATTCCAATCTGGTGCATGAGCTTCTTAAATGTCGTTGTCGGTAATGCTTTAGTGAAGAGATCGGCTGAGTTGTCGCATGATTGAATTTGCACCACTTGAACTTCTCCGGCCTTTTGTAGTTCATGTGTGAAGAAGAACTTGGGTTTCCTTCCTTGGCCGTATTGTCTTCGTATATGACTGTTGCTTCCTTATCGTCGATCATGCCACAATCTGTCCTGATATGTTGAGTCATTGACCTCAACCAAACACACTCACGTCCGGCTTCATGAATTGCTAAGATCTCCGCATGATTAGACGAAGTGGCCACAATACTTTGCTTCATAGAGCGCCACGAGATTGCTGTACCACCGTGTGTAAAAACATAACCGGTTTGAGACCTTCAGTTGTGTGGATCCGATAAGTAACCTACATCAGCAAGACCAACTAAACCTTCTTTGTTGTAGTTAGTATAAAACAAACCCAAATCTGTCGTTCCTTGTAGGTAACGCAGTATATGTTTGATACCGTTCCAATGCCTTTGGGTCAGACAATAACTAAATCTTGCTAGGAGGTTCACGGCAAAACTTATGTCTGGTTTAGTGTGGCTAGCCAAGAACATTAACGCTCCTATAGCACTGAGGTATGGCACTTCAGGACCGAGAACTTCTTTATCGTCCTTCTTTGGACTAAATAGATCTTTATCCAAGTCAAGGCTCCTCACAACCATTGGGCTGGTCAATGGGTGAGCTTGGTCCATATTAAACCTTTTGAGTACCTTTTCAGTATATGCCATTTGATGCACAAAGATTCCATTATCTATGTACTCAAGCTGCATTCCCAAACAGAACTTAGTCTTACCTAGGTCTTTCATTTCAAATTCTTTCTTGAGATATTCTATTGTTTGGGCAATTTCACCAGAGGTTCCAAGGATGTTTAAATCATCCACATAGACTGCTATTATTACAAACCCCTTGTTTGCAAAATTCTTTATAAAAATACATGGACTGATGGGATCATTCTTATAGTCTTCCTTAGATAGGTACTCACTTAATCTTTGTACCACATTCTCCCACTTTGGTTCAGTCCAAAAAGGGATTTGTTCAGCCTTATGCAGTATTGTTCTCGAGAACCACTCTTATCTTTCAGCTCAATACCCTCTGGTAATCTCATATAAATTTTATTTTCCAGTGGACCATATAAATATGCGGTTAAAACATTCATTAACCGCAAATCCAGTTTTTCTCTTATAGTCAGACTTCTTAGATATCTAAAAGTCGTTGCATTCATCACAGGGGGGAGTATGTCTCTTCATAATCTATTCATGGTCTTTGAGAGAATCCTTGTGCTACAAGTCGTGCCTTATATCACACGATTTCATTATTCTCATTTCTCTTTCTTACAAAGACCCACTTATGTCCAACTGGCTTTCTATCGAATGGTGTCCTTAAGATCGGATCAAACACATTCCTCTTCTTTAAAGAGTTTAACTCTACGTCAATGGTTTCTTTCCATTTTAGCCAATCTTTACTTTGAGTGCACTCTAATATAGACGTGGGTTCATGACCCTCATTTATCTCAAGTGTTACCTTATATGCAAATACTTCATCAATGTCGACATTCTTACGGTTTCATTTTATTCTAGACATGATATAATTGATTGAGATCTCATTATTATCAATACCTTCAGGTCCTTGAGGTTCAGCGTCTCAAACCTCATTTGGTACCTTAGGATTTGCCGCGGCCATGTCTATAATTTCCTTAACCTCGGTTTGTTTTGCACCTTTCTTAGATTTCCGAGGGTTCTTATCTTTGGAACCTAACGGTCTACCTTGTTTCAAACGAGCCTTAGACTCTGTAGCAACTTGATTATTGTGTTCCTTCTGAACATCAATACGTACTGGTGCATTACAAGCTGGTATGTACGATTTTGTTACTCTCTTTGGGTCAGCAAAAGAATCTGGCAATTGAATAACTAGCTTTTGTAAATGTATAATCTTTTGCACCTCTGCATCACATGCTAGAGTCCGAGGATCTTGCCAATTTAAGGATGTTTGATTCCATGATATCTCTTTGACCAGCTTGTTATTCTCTCCACTCAACAAAAGAAATTCGGATTCAGCAAACTGACAATCCGCGTATCTGGCCTTAAATAAATCACCCGTAGTTGGCTCAAGATACTTAATAATGGTGGGAGAATCATATCCAACATATATTCCCATCCTCCTTTGAAGTCCCATCTGTATTTTATGTGATGATGCAATCGGTACATAAACGGCACACCCGAATATTTTAGATGGGATATGTCTGGCTCATGACCCGTTAATAATTGGGATGACGAATATTTATTCTCACTAGATGGTCTGATGCGTATAAACTATGTTGCATGTATTACTGCGTGTCCCCAAGCCGACACAGGAAGCTTCGACCTTAGGAGTAATGGTTGAGCAATCAATTGGATCCGTTTAATGAAGAATTCAGCTAATCCATTTTGTGTATGGACATTTTCCACAGGGTGTTCCACACTTCCCCCCATGGACATACATCATTTATTAAACGCTTGGGATGTAAATTCACCAGCATTATCTAGACGTATAGTTTTAAGTGGAAAATCTCTTTAATTACTTTTCCTGGTGATGACCTTATAATGAGTTTCTCTTGTGTACATGCTATACACGTGAGATTTTAAGAATAACTCTTCTCTTTTTAAGAGTGTGCCCATTTGAATTTAATATCAGCATACGCATCATGTTAGAACCCGGATGGCCAAGCCGGTCATGCCATAAAGTGAATAGTTCATTGAACATCTTGTTCATTGCTAAATTAGCCTCTATCATATTAATCTTGGCATGGTAAAAACCAGTAAATAATGCGGGTATAGTCTCTTAGGATTTTCTTATATCCTTGGGTGATTTTAATAATGTATAGGAACTCTTGGTTTCCTTCACCATTAGTTTCAACATGTAAACCATTCAAACAAATGTGTGCCTGGCCGTAGCCTTCAATAAAACTTGTTATACCCGCTATTTTGCTAATATTGGCATTTTTCAAAATGAGATTATGCAAAATATCTCTTATCATTCAAAATTGTGTGACTTGATCCACTATCCACCACAATTATATTCTTGTCCTCAGCCATTTCTCAATATGGACAAGAATTATGTTTTAGCCATAAAAGCATAACAAATGCATATTTAAAGGTAATAATAAAATTGAATTTAAACCAAAATCATAATTCAATAAAATTCAAAGCATAAAACATAAAAATTAAATCAAGACAATTTTAAATTTAATTATCTTCTCCTAGACAATCTGAAGTCTTATAATCCAATTGGTCATCATTCTCATGGTTGAAATCTTCTTCACCATCGAGATGAACCAGGTTAGTTTCTGGATTCCTTTTCAAACTCTCTTAATAGAGATCAACAAAGTGCTTAGGAGTTATGCATGTCTTTATCCAGTGGTTCTCCATACCACATCTATGGCAAGTGGACTTGATCTTATATTGCGGTTTAAATTGCCTGCGGCCTCTACCCCGACCCTGGCCGAAGCCGAATCGGTTTCCACGGCCTTGACCACCAAAATTGTGTCCTTGATAGGTCCCACGACCAGGACCACCACGTCCACTTCTCCCATGGCCACAACCACACTTGTCCCTATGGACATAGTTAGGCTCTTTAGTCTCTTTTGGCTCTTTAGGGTTCTTTAAGGTTTTTCTTTGCCATGTCAAATCGACGTTGTGGGCTTCCGGTAATGGGGCAGAACCAGGAGGTCTCATTGCACTGTTTATTAGCAACAACTCATTGTTTTGCTCAGCAAGCAGCAAACAAGAGATGAGACTTGCATAAGTTTTGAAACCCCTTTCACGATATTGTTGCTGAAGCAGTATGTTATTGGTGTGAAAGGTTGAGAATGTCTTCTCTAGCAAGTCTTCCTCAGTAACCTCCTTACCACATAACCTTAGGATTGAGACTATCTTAAATAGCTCTGAGTTATACTCATCCACGGATTTGTAGTCCTAGATCCTTAGGTTTTTCCAATCAAATTGAACCTTTGGTAGGAGCACCGTCTTTTGGTGTCCATATCTGTTTTTCAACTCTGTCCACAGCTCAAGAAGATTCTCTATCGTAAGGTATTGGTTCTTGAGACTCTCAGCAAGATCATGGCGTATATGTAAGATCGCCTTATATCTATTTTCAGTGCAATCACTATCATTCTCAATTCACTCACATAGGTCCTTTGATTTCAGGTTAATCTTAGTATTTAATGCCCATTATACAATACAAAACATGCACCTGATTATTGTCATGCGGTATTTAAGACCGAACCATGCAATTATTTTAATCTTAGGACATGCGGTATTTAAGACCGAACCATGCCAATTGTTTTAGTCTAGGCCATGCGGTATTTAAGACCGAACCATGGATTTATTTTCGTTTGGGATATGCGGTATTTAAGACCGAAACATGCCGATTATTTTTGTGGATAATGTCTTGTTTTATCACATAATTTTGTGGCCTATTTATGCATGAAAACAGTCCTAGACAAGTTCTAGTATGAACATGAAATATGCACAATTTCAGGTTTTAGCAATTTTCCTTTTCTTAGATAAAATTTCCTTTTTCTTAAAACAGGATAAACACAAAGTCTAGGAAAATAGAATTTCTCTAATATTCCGATTTTAATTAGGATTTTAGGGTTTTGATTTTAAACAAACAATCAAGAACAATCGGAATTTAAACTTAGAACAAACAGATTAATATTTTCGATTTTAGGGTTTAAGTTCTAAGATTTTCATGCACCAAACAAACAATCAAACACAACCGGATTTTAAACATATCATAATTGGTTCGATTTTCAAACAATCTAAGCAGCCCTAAACCTCACAGCAAATCGATTTTAGAGTTTTTAAGATTTCGGGTTTTAGGGTCTAAAAGCTTAGGGTTTTGTTTGTTGATTGTGTACTTGTAGATTTTAGGGTTCCATTAGATTTTAAGATCAGATTCGATTTCATAGGTTCTAATAAGGTTTGATTATTTACCTTACACCGTTTGGGATTGACTAGAATTGATCCAGGAGCTAAAGACCTCGGATATACCTTGATTTTGATCATGAACCTCAGACTAGTCTCAAACAGAACTTGATCACGAACTGAAGCTTGACCACGAACAGGGATTGACCTCGAACCTCGAACAAGTTATGAATAAAAATTTGATCACGAACAGAACTGGACCACGAACGAGGATTGATCACAAACTATTCACGAACAGGAACCGATCGCCGAGAGTTTGAACTATCGCCGAGCTTTGACGAACAAGGAGTTACGTGAGGCGGCGGTTTAAGGTTTTAGGGTTAGGGTTTTTCCAGCTGGCTTTAGAGCTTCGTGCTGATAACGTGTTATGAAACTAGTGAATCGAAGGTTGTAAATCTCTTGTTATTATCTTTAGAATCGAATAGAGGTTACATATATATAGTAAAGGCAAATCCTAAACCTAGTCGGACTTAGTCTTATGGGCCTATGGGCCATACAGAACATAAACACTAAAGAGGCCGATTATGGAAATCCACTCTAAATGTTTTACAACAATTCTGCTAAACTTTTTTTTCTTTCTAGCCTAACATTTATTGCTATGTTGTAGTAGTACTGTTGTAAAATTATTCTTCCGATTGCATTTTTCTGGAAGAAAACAAAAACACACAAAAAGAATCAGGTTTTAAATTTGTTTTTCCTTCGATAGAAATTAGTGACCTTTTACCTCTTTTTCTAAAGACTATGTAACTTTCTTTTTTCACCATTTTCTACTACTAGATAACTAGATTCTTCTACATTCTAGGGCAAGATTTTTTATTCATGTGATCTGATTTCTAAACATGTCGGAGTCTAGACACGTGCGTTGCGATCTTAATAACAATAAATATTTTAAACAATGAATATATGAAATAGTCGGCTTGGTTCACAAGATCCACCCGGCTTAGTTTACAAGATCCATCCAGTTGTATATATTATATATACGACTTAGAGTTGTACATACTAATACGACTTAGAGTTGAACCTTCACATTATGATATCTGTGACTTAGTTTTGAATCTTCACATGATATGCACTCTTATGTTTCTTTGAGATGGTGATTGATGAGACGGTTAACTGGAAATTTATGTTTATCACTTAGTATCTACGGAACCAAAAAAAAAGACTCGATTCTCATGCTCGACAATGGTACTCTACTTTCAAAGACATGTGGGTATACCTCCCAATTTAATCCCATTCCCACCGGCCGTTGTAGAAAAAATGGATTCTAGTGCACGGGGCGATTGACGTATCCAAAGATCAATTTTTGTTATAACTGATATGCGGAAACAAACTGATATCATACTAGTTAATGAAAAGAAAAAGAAGTTGGTACAACGAACAAGCTCAAGTGGCTAGAGACAACATGCCACAAACATATCCCACTGATAATATCGAATACTCCTAAACTTGCAATTTCCACTACCTATTAAATTTAATTTATCTTGACATTGAATAGGTTACTATATATATGTAAAGGAGTTTGCAACAAACTGGCACAGAAAGTGTAAACACAATATCAAAAGAAGAATCAAAAGATGAGATGAAGAACAATGGGAAATCAAAGGGGCTTGTAGGTTTATGCTGCGCCACAATGTACACAATTGGACACAAAGATGACAATACTTCTTTCATAACACATTCCAAAATTTACAGAGTGTTCTTGTTTCCGTCCTCTGAACAAATACACGAGAAAACAAAATGGATATCCATATTTATCCTTTTAACACATATGTGAGTCATTATACCTATGAAAAACGTCAACAGTTGTATATGCATACAGATTACTGCACACACGTATATAGAGGGAGAGAGATTAAATGCTCAAACAGTATAATCTTATTCCAACATAGATACCAAAGTAAATACTCACAATTTCGACAAATGATTCCACAATGAATGAACTAAATATATATCTAGAAAAAGAAATGAAACATTACTAATTTACTATAACCAGTTCAAGAAATTTTATGATTATTTTACAAAACTCTAGGTAAAGTGTTTTCCCTTATCCAAGCATCTGACTATTCCAATTTGCCACTATTCAACTATTCATCTAATATTTTGGTCAAGGCCCAACTAGAACTTAATTAGCGGTATAGAATAATCAAAAGCTCATACTAGTTTTCCTTTGCTACACAATAATCATTTTCTTTGCCACAACGATCGGAGATAAGCTCCTATACTCAGTCATCAAACCCAAGATTTTTCTTTGATGACTTCCACTTATATATCTTTAACTGATTATCCCTTTTGATTGCACATATCTATTAAAGACTTTAGAATCATAAATATTCACATAACTTACATGAAAACTACAATGCCCATGATTTTGAGCACATCAACTCCAAACTTTTTCTCCATTAAAACCAATCTGATTCCATGGATTCAAGTACAATCTGCATAACTTTCACTCACCTTTTGAAGTTGAGCCTTGAGACAATTCATATGTGCTAGAGTCTGCAAAAAAAAAAAATGTTTGTTTCAAATGATAACAACATATAATTTACTTAAGAATGCGTACATCATATTCCTCTAACCACGATGGATCAACAAAATCTTAACCAATTGAATATAAGCATCAAATATAATTCTATATATATGAGATACCTATGACAACTTAATCTATTCCTAATAGTCTACATATTCACACATATATATGCATAATTTTGGTATGCACAAGACAGATATGAACAAAAAATGACTAGCTAAAACAATCGTATAAGGAAGATTCATGAAGGAGAAGTTATGACAGAAAGAGAGTGAGCACGCAAAAGCAAACCATATACACAAAGTTTATACAACTTCCCCTTTGTGTGCTCACTCTCTTCTGTAAACTTCTTTTCCCCCATCAACATATATATACACGCACATAATTTATCTGATTATAATATATAAGCATGAAATATGTTTTTCAAAACAAAACAAACAAAAAGACATTTAGTCCAGAAACCGATGAAAAAAAAAGATTAAAAAAAAAAAAGAGAAAGACACAAGTACAGATCGAAGGTACTTGAAATCAAATCTGGGGATAAACAGCAACTAACAAAGACTTGATCGATGAATCCATAAAAGGAAAGTATAAATCTAAGTACGGACACTGCAATTAGGGTTTCATCTCTGATTCTCCCAGCTTTAGTTTTTTTTTTTTTAAAGGAACTGAATCTAGAGACAAAGGTAAAGGAGATAAAACTCAAAATTGCAGCTTGAAAATTTAATAAAACAAGCTTAATTAAATCTCTCTCTCTCTCCCTTTCATGCAAAGCATACATGTGTCGGCTGCCTCATTCTCTCTCTACATATATCAAAACAAAGAAGAGATTATATAGAGAAATTTTTTTATAAAAAAAAAACCCTAGAATGTATAAAGGCTGAATCCGAAAACATTAAAGATTAGGAAGAAGAAGAAGAGAAAAAAAAAGGTGAAAACAGAGATGAAGGAGAGAAAAAAGTACGGATAACAAAACGCTTGGTTATGGTTTGTCGGAGAGAGAAACGTGTCGCAATCAAAGGCCAGGATTTGACTTGAGAGATGTTATGAGCCGTTGGATGTGTCTTTTTGTTCCAGTTCCGTCTCTTTGCCGTCTTATCTGCTTACTATCTTTTTTTTTTTTTCTTTTTTAACTCAGTGCTCATTACAGAGAGTTACACACGCATCATCATCCGTCTCTTCTCTTATCTTATCTCTTTTTTAATCTTGTAAGGTTAATTCTGGTTAACCTTATATTCTTAATTTGTATCACGGTTTAAAACTTTAAACTGTTGTGTGCTTGGTTCACAAATTATTATTTTTTTGTTTCAAGTTAACCACACAATGATTAGAGAAAAGTTAAAGTGTTGTAGTTGATGTAATTAGTGCTGCGGTATAAATATAATTATTGTCGTAGCTTTGAATGGGTAAGTGGCGTGGCAGGGTTTTTGGTGCCCACTAATTAATAAACACGTTTTCTTTCCGTTCAACCAAAAGATAGGACCGGATACAGATATACTATTCAGTGGCATGTTCATTTTTGGGTAATGAACCGGGTAATGCGATAAGGGTCGGAAACAAATTATCCTGATATATGTATCTATATAAAGTACTATCGATACCGAAGTATCTTGTATTCGCTAGAATCAACTAGAGATTCTCTTTAAACTTATGATAGTTTTTATGAATGCCTATCTTGGAAAAAAATTCATAACAAAAATGTATCGGTTAGTAATATATACAGCTCTCGAAATAGACATTTCTAGTAGACATGCAGTTAGTAGTTGAAATTAGTTGGTGGTGCTATTATAACGTTGGAATACAATTTACACAAATTTACGAATAATTATTTAGTGATATAGTAAGAAGATGATGCAGCAAGATATTTGATTAGTTATCCAAAAATCTTATATAATTGTCTTTTAATTTCCTAATTAATATTACTATAGGGTTTAAAATGTTCGCATAAACATAATTAATAATGTAATCTTCTACATTTTAATTCTTACAACTGTTGTACCAAAACGAAACTTACACCACAATGTTTTATGTCAACCGTAAATATGTTTGTCCGCAACTATGATGTTCTAACCTTAATTTTTTTTTTTTTTGTTTAAATTCGATTTTCATTAAATTGATTTCCAAACAAAGAACTAGCTGTTTGCCAAAAAAAAAACAAAAAAAAAACAAAACCAAAGAACTAGCTTAGAAATTGTTGGTTCCAGGTTCCATAGAATTCTGATAATCAAGAGAGAATAGAAACTGAGGATGCATACTTTATTTTTAGAAGTATTTATTAATTTCTTGCCATTTTTTAATACTATAAAAAAAAACCCTTTCATTCCCAATAAACCCCGTAATAAAAAGCGCTTTGCGCTTTTGTTCTTTGGCTCTTTGCAATCCGACGCAAGTTCTAATAGTACTACCTGGTTCTACATTTTAATATGAGATCGTCTGCGCGCATGTGTTGTTTAACAGTGTACTCTAAATACGCTGAACCGTTTGCTTTTATCAAACAACGTCATCGTACATAATCGTTTTGAAGGCCAAAAAGTCTTTCTTTTAACAGAGACAGAACCCCTGGTAATTAGTACAACAGTACGAAACAAAGCTGTTCACCAACGTCGTTCACAGTTTCAGATCTAGAAGTTGTACTTATTTGATTGAAACTGAACTTTCTTGATATAGATTAGGACAACATTAACATTTCAATATTAGTTTCCCATCGATCCTAACTTCTGGAAGACATATTGGCTATTGGGTTATCAAAGTGAGTTGATGATATATCGCTTACATCTCTTTCTTGTGAGCAACCCAGATCATATGATAACTATTAAATTCGGCTTTGTCTGAAAAGTGAATATATTTCATATCAAAGAGTGAGATTAACACTCATTCATATTCATAGTTCAATAAATTAGCTTTCCAACCCCAATGCAATTTGGCTACACATTTTGTAAGCAACATAGCCTAAAAACCCTGCATTTTCCAAAATAGGAGTTCACTGTATAATTTAAAAAGAAACCATAAGCTGTCTACTACGGTAGCTGCCGTTAAAGAACCACCGCGAGATATCCTAGTCTTTGGCCTGGCTGTGACTAAGACGACTCTTCTTCCACTTCGGTTTCATTTCCCGAACTGTCTTCTCCTCCCTCTTTCTCCTTCTTCCCCTCTGGAGATTTCGTCAAAACACTCACCAAGAGCTTGGCCTCATCAGCATCATCATCACCCCCTTCCTCACCATCGGAATCATTGCTCTTAATCTTCTTCTTCGAAGCGGTCCTCTGCTTTTTCCCTTTGGCACTGGCAGCCCCTGATGAAGATGAGGGCCTTTTCTGTTTTCGGCTCTTTGATACAGGAACCTTCTTGCTAGGTTTCAAGACCTTAGGCTTCACCTCATCATCAGATGTATCATCATCATCACCAGTATCCTCTCCACCAGAGTAGCTGCTTTTGTTCTTCTCCAAGGAAGTCCTCGGTTTTTTCACTTTGGCATTGACAGCCCCTGATGAAGACGAAGGCCTTTTCTGTTTCAGATTCTTCGATTCAGAAACCTTCTTGCTGGATTCCACAGCTTTTGCTTTCTCTTTGTCATGACCATTCTGCTTGCTTTGGGTCCTTCCACTCATGCGAGAGGCTGCTGCTACAATCTTACCACCAATATCACCCATCTTGCCATTTTTCTCAAACTTCTTCACAACATCTTTCGATTTTTCAGCTTTCTTCACACCGCTTCTTGGTTTCACTTCTTCTTCTTCTTCTTCACTATCATCAGATAGCTCACCAGATTTGGTTTTCGCCTTGCTGTAAACACAATAAAGGTCATTAGATCTTCGACAAAGCAAGACAAATATACTATAACCGCTATAGCTCCCTCTATATTATTATAAATTCCACTTCATAACGTGTGAAGCAGAGATCAGGCGTCTATAACTGTGCCTGTAAAGAGTTTTAAACAGATGCAACAAAGATCACTAAAGAGTAACTTACTACTGAGTTTTTTTAAGAATGAGCAACACAGGAAGTATAAGCAATCAGTATCAACCCAATAGAACAACACATGGATCTATAATAACCAACCAACATTATAAAGGAACACTTACGGTTCCGGAGTATCCTCCTCGGAACTCTCATCAGCAGATACATCCGGTAGGGAGATCTGAAAAAAAAAAAAAAAAAACACCATTAAACACTTGAGACATACAACGGCAAAAGGACAATAAATGATGATAAAAAAAAACACTCTCAAGCTAGATCGCTACCTCATCATCATCATCTTCTTCATCAATCAACTCCCACCTCTCCTTATTCATATCCAAAATCTCAACCTCTCCGTCCGCATACAAAATCTATTATCATAGAATAACAATGTAATAGAGAGTAAAATCATTAAATGAAACATAATCTAATTACAATTGAATTCCCCTAATTAAAGTAGATCCACCACTCAAAAATCATTCAATGCAGATTTAGTTATCAACATTTCATTACATGGATACGCAATTCAAAACCCCAAAGAAAGAGTATATATGAAACAAATCCAGATTCAAGCAGAAACAATCAGATTTACCCGATGTTTCTTCTTAGAAGGGACAAAAGCATCCACCAATCCTTGATAGAATCTGCCAATTCAAAGAGATCTGTAAGGATTCATTCAACACAAAGGTACTTAAAAAAAAAGAGAACCCTAATTTTAGTCAACACACAAAATCGAGCACTCACTTGCGGTCAATAGGCCACCAGACTCTAATCTTCGAGCCCACAAGACCTTCTCCATACTCTTGACCAACAGAGACCTAGTCAACAAAAAAAAAAAAAAGTTTGATACTTTAGAGCAAAATTCGCATAGAAATTAAAACCCTATTTTATTTATTCAGTAAAATTCAGAACCAACAAAAAAAAAAAAAAAAAACCCAAAGAAGAAGCGGGTTGGTGTAGGGGGAAACCTTAGCGGAACGGCTTAGAGAGGGTCTGGTGTTTTTCGAGGCAGAGGTAAGCCTCTTCTTCGAATCAACCATCTTCTTTCAGGCAAGAAGAAGAGGGAGAAGAAGAAGGAATCAGTGTTTTTTTTTCTTACAGGGCAGAGAGAGAGAGATTTTGTGTGGAGATGAAGAAGTGAAGAAGAAAGGAGCAGTGAAAGTTGGGATTATATTTAGGGTACGAAGGGGTGTGATTTGTTATTTCTGATTATTATTTTTCATTTGTGATTTTTCCCCCTGAAGGGTAAAGGAGCGTTGCCAACCCCAACCAACGTTAAAAAGACGACACGTGGTTTCACATATATTAGGAATTACCACTCACGTCCACATGTTTTGTTTCTTTCCTACTTTTGGTCTGTTTCCCTTGTTCACAGCGAGATGTGTTTCTATCTTTAAGCACCCCAGTTGCAATGTATTGAGTTGTGTTTCTATCTTTAAGCACCCAGTTGCAATGTATTGTTCTGAACTGCTGATTATAAAGATCAACTCTTTTTCTTTTCTATTTGAAAAAGTGTTTTTATATAGATCAACTCAAGTTTGAGGATATTTGCAAGTGTGAGTTAGTCCAATATATATATATATCCTAGTATGGTGTTTCTAGATAACTAGGTGATGCTCAAGTACACATCTAAACCACAAATTTGATCGCAAACCAGAACATTGTGGAAAAATGATATTCAATTTTTTGTCAAGTTGTCAAGTTCGCAAGAGTCTCACAAGAACAAGAACAAGAAAAGCTGTAGTATTATCGATCAATAGTCTCTCTGATTTTTTTTTCAGACACATTAACACAAAAGTCAAAGTCATTGTAAAACAGTTTTTTGAGTTTGAATTATTTTACATTCAATTTAAAAAAAAAATAGAAGCGACTCAAATAAGTTTAAGATAGTTAAAATTTTTTATAAAATTAAATAAATATTAGGCGTTGCACGTTTTAGTCAAACTAAACTATATGTACACGTGACATTATAAAATTTATCTACGTAAAATTCTTATAAATTATATAGATAAATCTTATATATAAATTATCAGACATAATAAAACTGATTTATATAGATCAACTAGATAAGGATCGGCACATCATGCGGGTTGAAAAATTGTTGAAAAAAATAAATCTTAAATCTTAAACAATTTTTTGAAAATATATAAAGAAATTTTATTTCCTAAAGTAAATATATAAATAATTTAAGTTAGAGAATATTTGTATTTACCGTCATACATTTATTTATATTTATATATTTTCAATATATTATAACAATTATTACAATAATCTAAAGCTAAATTATATCCCACTGAAACTTTTGCCAAATACTCATCATTATAAATATTATTATTGTCAAATTTCAAAAACCTTTCACAACTTATCCACAACATATTTTACATGCAACAAATTCATCAAAGCAACATCGAATAAGTAATCACGTATAATTTTACTCTATGTTTTACCATTAAAAATATGTTTTTACACCCAAAATTATTTTATTGTTAAAGTATGCTCTTTATCAATACCTATAAAATGTCTCCTAAACAAATTAAACAAATTTTATATTGCTTTACTTTCATTTTGGCGTAATTATAGATCTTATAATTACTAAAATTGTTTTGTGACATAATTTCTTTAACCATGAAGTTTTATTTACTCCAAAAAAATTTTAGATGAATAACTGGTGAAAATTATCTACTCGACTACAATGATTTTATGACTAATCCAATATAGTTGAGAAATTGAAAGAAAATTAATATAATATAATAAAAATAAAAAATTTGAAAATTATAATTAGGATGGTATATATAAAGTCTTAGATAATTCAGATATACAAAATAGAAACTTTATACACAATACAAAACATGTCATATGTCATAATCACGTTAAAGATTAACGACCTATTTACTCTTCAGAAGTATCTACTTGTACCAAAACAACTTAAAGCTATGACCTCGTCTCAAATATTCTCGAATCATAAATTCTCAACTTATTTTTGCCCGAATCAAAAGTTCTAATATATTTCTCCATATACCTGGTTTAAACGGTTTACGAACCTAATCCGGTAGAAAACCACATAAATCCGGTTTGAAACCAATTTTAAAACGGTATACCGTTCCAACTTCCCAAATTTGAAACCGCTTCTCAATTAATCAATTAAGCAGCTGTTGTTTCAATACCAAAATCATCAACATTATTCATAAAAGAACACTCTAAATTTTGACCGGAAACATAAATCACTGGCTTATCTTCCAAACTTTTTTTTTTTTGTGCAAACATCTTCTTCCAAACTTATAATGCTACTAACTGTAGAATCTTGGAACCCCCATCAGTGTTCCTATCCTCGATTAAATTAGCGGGCATTATATACTTCGATTTCATTTCATTGCATCTGATAGCTTCCATTAAAAACCCCGCACAAATCAAAGACCCACGCAATATATCGACAAATTATATCAGAAAAAAAAATCAAAGATCAAAGCTTTCAATATAAACATGTAATGTTATGTAGATATAATGTTATTTTCTTAATTAGCTGTCATATTATGTTTCAAACAAAATAATTCTTTTGACATGACTTATGTTATTCTTTTTAAATTTGTTATTCACTATTTATTTATTAAATAATATACATGCTTAGTGAATTACTTTTTTGTTTATACATATCAAAATTTTATTGAGAAAACATGTATAATATAAGTAACGTACAATGGAAAATAGATTAGTTTTGTTAATTTTCCTTTTTGATTTAGATTTTTTTTGATATAAATATGTAAATTTTATTTTGATTTAATGTTATTTTCTTAATTAGCTGTTTTGAAAAATAAGAATTTTTTGACACGTGTCAACATCTCATCAGTGTACTTGACACGTGTTATGATTATGTTAATTGCTAATTTGAAAACCCAACTTTATATAATTAAATTTTTAATATAATAAAATATTAGTTCAGACTTCAATTCAAGCTTTTTTCTTAAGACTGCTAATTAGTTCATCATGATCTTCGTTTTTTTCGCATGTGCCTTCACAAATCTTGTTGTAGTACTCAGTGTCCGAAATTGGCTAACCATAGAGACATAAAATTTATTTATTTGTTTTTTCGTGCAAACAAAAACATAAATTTTAATGTGTTAGGTTATATACTATAATTATACGATCAAATATGGATGGCACATAATATATTTATTTTACCTTGTAGTGGTTGAGAATCTTTGTAACAGTGAAACTTTGATATGGATGTCACATAGTATACTTATCTTAGTATTTTTTTAAATATAATAACATTACAATTATCTTATGCTATGTTTTACGGAGCTTGAAAACTGTGATTTCTGATCGTTAAAATTGACATGTGTCACGATATGATGAGTTACTAACTTTGATATTTAATCATTAAAATTGACACGTGTCACGATCTGGTGAGTTTTTAACTTTGATCTCTAATCGTTAAAATAAATACGTGTCACGATCCAGTGAGTTGCTAACTTTAAGAACCAAGATTTATATAATAAGGTCTTAAGCTTGAGTTAGTTCAATATATGTCTAGTATACTATGACATTTGCAATTGTGGATACTCGAGAAAAGGACACATGTATTAAACTTATAAGGAACGAGACATATACTGAGATGAGACATATAGCTAGTAGTGACATTTTATTTTCTGTTGTCAACAACATTTTAGTCATTTTTCGGGTTTTGGTTACTAAAATATTTTGTTTTAGAAATCGCTAGGTGCTAGTCGGGCGGTTGGGCTGGGCCTAGCGCTTAGCGAAAAAATCGGAGATTAAACGGGGATTAATCGGGGACTAGTTTTAAGATTATTTTATTAAATTAATAATAAAATACAAATATATAGTATCAAATATATGAATAATTTTGTTTATGTTAAAAACAAATATCAAATAAAATATAAAACTATAGTATTGTCTTTAAAATTACGGTAAACAAATAAAAACATAATTTTAAAGAAAATTTAATGATTTTCATTAAAATTGTGTACATTAGTTATTGTAAAACATGGAAAACGGCTTTTTCATACCTGAACAAAGCCCATGTGTTCGATTCATACATCGGACTATGGCCTGTGCGTTAAAATACATTGACTTTAGAAAATAAGAACTACATACCTCAACTATTGTTTTTGTGCTAACATATACAAAAACATGATTAATTAGTAACTTTGTTAATTTCTCCGTTAAGCCAATCTGACGTGTGAAGGTAGAAGCAAACGACGTCGTTTTGGTTTATTTGAGAGTGGTCTGATGATTACGAAGTAACCTTGAGTGACCAAAATCGAAAACTTCGACATGAACACAGCGAAGAAACCAACGACGGAGAAATTGAATAGAAGTATCAGAAACGTGATGCAATCAATCGGAAATCTAAAACGATCGACCAATAAAACTATGATTTCTCCACCTAAGTTTCCTAAAACGATGAAAGCTGAGAAGCACGAGAACGAACGTTGCAACAGTGATTGCAGCGATGAAGACGAGTGAATTCAAAAAGGCACTTACGAATTTGTTCCATGAGGACTCCGAATCGCTCTGGGCGTAAGCTGCGGTGGCTATGGAGGAGAAAGAGGCGGAGGAGGAAGAAGAAGAGTCGGAGTTTAGGTACAGACCAGAAGAACAATGGTGAACATTTTAAAAAAAAAAAAAAAAAAAAAAACCGGGAACATACAAATCGAGACAGGTCTGATGATTACGATGAGTTCTTCGCCTAATGAATCTATAAATGCTTATGGGTCTTTGGTTTCGATCCATTGGGTACCCCAAAAGGTTTCAGCTTTTGCCAAGTGAAATTGACGAATTCGATGAAGGATCAGACAAAGACGAAAGGGCGTACCTTTTTCAGATTTTTTTTTTTTTTTTGTGTGAGCTTTTTCAAGTCACTCCTTGGTTGCAGTTTGACTTTTAAAAACAACAGTCATGAGGGATTACAATTTACAAATTCATAGCCATTGTTATTACCTTTTAAAAGTTACTCAAGAAGGTGGCTCTTTGTTTGGTATTGTGATCTTGTAACAAACTAGCCACAAACTTATATATGAGGATTTAGGAGGTCATTGCTAATAAACAAAAACGACGTCGTTTGCTTCTACCTTCACACATGGATTCCACGTCAGATTGGCTTAACGGAGAAATTAACAGAGTTACTAATTAATCATGTTTTTGTATATGTTAGCACAAAAACAATAGTTGAGGTATGTAGTTCTTATTTTCTAAAGTCAATGTATTTTAACGCACAGGCCATAGTCCGATGTATGAATCGAACACATGAGCTTTGTCCAGGTATGAAAAAGCCATTTTTCCTGTGAAACATCATAAACTCTTAATTTATACGGGCATAATTAGATAATCGATGTTAGGTGGGGATTAGTCATTAATCGAGACGGATAGGATGGGTCTAGCGATTTTGCGGGGCATAATCAGTACTAGACGAAGATTTTTAATAAAATATAAAGATTACACTGTATTTAGGCGACCAAGCAATTACCAATTGACAAGTCTTTTTCGAGGGAACCAATTAAGCATTATTTTTTGTATATACTATAATTAATCACAATCAAGCAGAATCTTTGATTTTGATATGTTGGATTCCAACAGAACTTTCTCAAGAAAATGGTCTGATGATGGAACCATCATCTAGTATTTTGTGCGTTGACATTATTTATATTTTTTTAGAAAACAAGTTCACCATTTACCATTAATTTATATAAATTCACATACATATACTACTAGATTATGTTAGAAATACGAATTTAATTATTACAAAGCCACGGATAATGCTTTAGGTCAAGTGGGAGGCACGATGATGCCTTGACTCCGTCATAATAATTAGAATCAATATCCCATTAGTCCTTATTCTTCCTTGTAAATTAATTGTCTTTTCTTTTTCTGTACATTTTGTTGGTCTGCGTTTGATGAGTTGGAGAATCTTTCGATGAAATATATTTAAGAAGAAAAAATAGATTACGTTTGTGAAAGTTAGGAAAATTTTATTTATAAATCTAAAATGGTTCCTTGTATACATGAACGAAGATGATTTGGAAGTCATTATGTATGCAAGTGATGCATGTACCTCTATCAAACGTCAGCTCCCTGGTTATATAATTTCAGTAATATGTGGAAAAAAAAATATAATTTCAGTAATATAATGGGGCACTTGAAAGGTAGAAATAGAAGATCTAAAGTCAATAATATTATACTTACAATAACTTTGTTTAGCTTTACCAAATATACTAACAAATATTTTGTTTTGATTAAAATAGCAGAAAATGCTACATGAGGAAGCAAATCCAAAATTGAAGAGCTAATATATGGGAAGAAATCAAACATTGTATTCTTGCATTTTTTTTTTTTTTTTGCAAGACAATCCATATGGACAAGAATGTTTTAAGGTTTATATTTTATCATCTAGCTCAATTGCAAAAATAGGCTAGTGTTGTTTGTCATGAAGGTAAGACAATTTTGTTAAAATTATGAATTTCGAGACAACATTCAATATACAATTTAGTTTGTACATCTTCTCCTACAGGTTCTTCATATTAAAAAAATATCATAATTATAACCATTTAAGTCTAGAATCATATACTACTATCAATATTATTACTATACAACTTGTTGATAGAATATAATGTTTTCACTTGCAATTAATAAAAAAAAATCAATTAGCAGTATATAAAAAAACAATCTATTAAATTTTACTAGTAACCCAAAACGAGTAAAAAGCTAACTGAAAGAAAAATAGTAAACAATACTAAATTAGTTAAAAAAATTAGAAATATTAGTTAAAATATCGAAATAGGAAAATTGACCGTTTTTAATACTATTTTTATAAAGTAACACTCGGTACAACAACGATAAGATTATGATGTAATTAACTAATCAAAACTATTAACCTTTTTTAGGATTTACTTTTTATTTACCAGAAATTCATTTTTTTGTAATAATATACCAGTTTTGCATTTGAACTAATCACACCCCAAAACAAAAATAATAAAGGTAGGTTAATAATGCAAAAAATAAATAAAAAATCATAGAAGTTACAAACTAACGGAGTTCCCGTGGTACTCATTAATAAAAATTTGGTCATCATATCACACTCTATCATAAAATTATACCACAATTATTATAATTTATTAGAGAAAACGGATAATACAGATAAAATAAATAATTGGGGGTAAACTGGCCAAAATGTAATGATTGATATAATAAAAATCTTTATTCGGAAAAAATATAAAGTGTAATTGTAATAAAAAGAAGCACACCAAAACGTCGACGTATGAACCTTTCCAATCATCAAACGACATCGTTTTGAGAAAGAAAATAGGCTTCAGACACAGTTGTCTCCATCGCTTCTCTCTCTCTATTTATCACTTTCATCATCATCGTCTCCAAAAGCCTTTACCACTTGAAACCTCTCTCTCTCTCTCTCTCTCTCTCTCTCTTTGGTTGACCCGATAAGTTCTCTCTCGCAGACGCACAGATCTCTCTTCGAATCTGCTAGATCTGTTCGTTTCCTTACATCTGTATTGCGAACTCTCAGGTAAAAATTTCATTGTCTTCTTCGTTTCCATTTCGATTTCGTTTTACACCTTAGGGTTTGATTAATTTTGAAATCATTCGATTTCTCGTTTTTTTTTTCCTTCTTTAATCAGATCGGCAGGTCTCGTTTGCAGATCTAGCGATCGATCCTCCGTAACCCGAAGTCTCTCTCTCTCTCTCTCTCTCTCTGCGTGTCTTCCGAGTTCGACGTATGCTTTGTTTTCAGATCTGGGTTTGTAGAAATGGCGGAGACTTTGAAAGAAGATTCGATTATGATTCGGGAGGTTTGGGATTACAATTTAGTTGAAGAATTCGCGTTGATCCGTGAAATCGTCGACAAATTCAGCTACATCGCCATGGATACTGAGTTCCCAGGTGTGGTTTTGAAGCCTGTTGCTACTTTTAAGTACAATAACGATCTTAACTACAGGACTCTCAAGGAAAACGTAGATTTGTTGAAACTGATCCAAGTTGGGCTTACCTTCTCCGACGAGAACGGTAACTTACCCAAATGTGGCACGGATAAGTTCTGTATCTGGCAGTTCAATTTCCGTGAGTTCAACATCGGTGAGGACATCTACGCGAGCGAGTCTATCGAGCTGTTGCGTCAGTGTGGGATTGATTTCAAGAAGAATGTTGAGAAAGGTATTGATGTGGTTAGGTTCGGTGAGCTTTTGATGTCATCTGGGATTGTGATGAACGATGATATCTCGTGGGTTACGTTCCATGGAGGTTATGATTTCGGGTATTTGGTTAAGCTGTTGACTTGTAAGGAGCTGCCTCTAAAGCAGGCTGATTTCTTCAAGCTGCTGTATGTTTATTTCCCGACGGTTTATGATATTAAGCACTTGATGACGTTCTGTAATGGATTGTTTGGAGGGTTGAACAGACTAGCTGAGCTTATGGGAGTGGAGAGAGTTGGTGTATGTCATCAAGCTGGGTCCGATAGCTTGCTTACCTTAGGCTCGTTTAGGAAGCTTAAGGAACGTTATTTCCCTGGATCGACTGAGAAATATACTGGTGTCTTGTATGGTCTTGGTGTGGAAGATGGTACTACTACTACTACTGTTGCTTAATTAAGAAGATGGGAAAAATGAAAGATACTTTTCTTTTACAAAAAAAAATTCCAGGGAACTGCAAATTAGATTTAGTCTTCTTTGTGAGTGTGTGAGACCAATTAGAAATGTCGTTGTGTAAATTGGCAAATTGGTGTAGAAAGTGACTGTTGTGTCTTTGTTGCTTTGTTTTCAGAAGGAAAAGAAAAAAAAAAAACCCCTTTTGATCAAATTGAGGGGTTTTTTCTTTGTTTTAGTTTGAGTTTCTGAATGTATATCAAATTCAGCTACCCGTTTATTTAAATAAAATAATCTCCAATTATTAATTTTTCTTGTTCTTCTTACTAAATGGCAAATGTAATTGAACAGTGTCTTCTTGTAGAATTTGCTTGTGCCAGCTTGCAGTTCAATATACTTGCTCTACAGGTGTGGTAATGTGGTCATACTTATGTATGTTCCATTTTGCCGATCACATCAAGAGGCAAGAGGCAATTTATTATCATACGGGTAAATGAGTAGCCCATTCTACTTACTTGCAAGTTGCAATCAATGTTTTTGTTGTTGGCCAGTATTCTTATTCCTGTTACAAAGTACGTCATCTGAGTCGCAAATGGTACAGAAGATTAATAAATTGTCTGATTGAGACGTATAGCTCATTCAATTGCAGAGAGGAGAAAAAAAGAAAAAAAAATCCAGCCTGTTAAGAAGAAATTTGTCCACTCAGATGTGGATTTCGTGTGGTATATATATGAACTCGAAATAAATAAATACAAATGTTTCTCAAAACGTTATATATTTCATTTTCTTCACGCTTTTGACAATGGGACGAAAATGGTTCTTTATACACGAAAATGATTCAATAGAGCAATACGACGACACCATAAAATAAAGAAAAAGAATTAAAAAAATAGCAATAGGGCACATGTACCAGTCACCGTTACCTAGGTAGGTCTAGGTGTGGCAGAGAATCAAATCGACTTTCTTACAGAAGACAAGAAACAGTACTTGCTTGCTCGGTCCTATCTTTGTAACGGCTTCTCTGAGTCTCTCTCTCTCTCTATTCACGTGTAAACGTTTTGTTTGTGCGTTGGGATTCTGATTTGGGCCTTTTCTTGTGGTTGTATGGGCTTTTGATTACTAGCCATTTGGAGGTGAGATAATGTTTTCAACCAATGTTTATTTTGTATTGTACTAATATGAAATATGGATTACACTTTCTTACATGTTTGAAAAATATGTATATTGTTTCTATTAGATATGATGCAATGGAGTCATTTGGTATTATTACCTTGTGGTTGGCCAATTACCATATGTCGTTTTTTACTTGTTCTCATTGAAAACTTTGTTATTCCTAAACATTCTAATTTTTATGTTTAAAAGAAAAAAAGTAATGGGTGAAACTAAAGCTACAAAGATTTGCATGTTTATCATCAGTTTGCTTGAGACCAGCAAAATAAACCCTAATTATAACGATTAGTTATGAACTTATGATATGCTTGTGGATCCAAAAAGAAGCTGTCAAGCACCCAACGTTATTTTTTATTAGTTTCTTTTGTGTGTTGATGTCTACTTGATTGCCGAAAAAATCGCAAGTAAGTATGATTAGGGATATATGTATAATATTATTCTTCAAAAGAAAAAACGAAGAGTAAGGTTAATAAGGTGCATTTTGGAGTTACCAAAAACAAAAAAAAAGGTGCATTTTGGAATATACTTTTTTTTTCTGCCTAATTTTGGACGAGACAAAGCAAATCTAATTGAAAAGATTCAGTTGATTTGTGATTACTGATTAGTGATAACACAAAACAGTGTTATATTTGTAATCATCCATGTGGGGGTGTTTCTCTTGCACCACTTGTCTTCACTTACCCTTTCTCATCATGCTTCTTTGTTTTTTTAAACTATTTTATAAGTAGGAAAGATCTCCTTAGTAATTCATGTGATACATATACAGTGTAAGTTATTATAAAGTTCATTCAAGTGTGCATAAAGATTACTAATACTATTACTTAATAAAATATTTCATGAAAGAACTAATAAATAGACTAGGGTGCAAATCATCAAACACTTCAGATTATTCGAAATCACATGAAAAAAATATGTTTAAGTTCCAAAATTTTGTAGGCTTTCATCAGAACTCAAAACATGTCGTGATCAAAGATTTTGATCTTGTACTTCATTGGAGTGGTACGACTTAGTTCCTCATTACGGATACCAAAAACTACAATTTGATTCACCGAATCAGCTTCCCAGTTTCTTTAATTGTAGATCGTATGTAACATTGGACCCACGAATTATATTATAAGGTCGCATTCGACAAAATACTCAACATACTTAAACTACTTGTCCTAACAAATTATAGATCTTTGGATTTTACTTGCATATTTTTTCTTTTAACTTCGGCTTCCACTACGTATTAAAATATGCTAAAGTTTAGAGAAATATAAAAGATTCGTAACCTGAGGCCCAGCACAGATGAGACGCTTTGTCGTATCACTTTGTTTTCCCACCCAAACCTGAACAACAAATTTATTGGTACTTCGAATTTTTCATAAAGCCATAAACAATTCATTTTATGATTATATTCACACACGAACAAGCATCAAACTATACAACTCGCTCTTGTCGCATTCGCATCTAAAGATTGTGGACTCATATAAACAGAGTAAGAAATTACCGCATTCAAATTTGATAATTAGGACCAAATGTGTTGCCTCAAGAAGTTAGAGTTTTTTTGTACTTTATATGTAGTTGCCTTTTAAAGAAAGAAAGACTTCTACTCAACTCTCAAGTGGATTAGAATAGCTGAGGTGGCTCTCTATAAACTAAAGTGTTTATTTGTGAAATAAGGGTGATACTATTCCTAATCATGTCCCTTAATTCATATATTTAATAATATTTAAGTTGAAAGCAAACTATAGTGAAAAGGATCCGAACATAATTCATTACAATAGATCATATATAATGATGAAACGTATTCAGATATGATTGTCTATGATTAGCAGAAACAAACTTAAGTAATCCTGGTTTAACTCAAAAGATGTTACATGTTGCCAAGGTCTTCTAGAGACTCTATTGTGTGTATAAGAAAAAATTCAGGAAGGATCATATAAAAAGTGGCAATCACTGTTTAGTACAATGTGTCTTAAGAGAGTTTAGTACAGTGTGTATTCGAAAACCTATCACCATAAAATCCGGGTGCCTCCCAAACTGTTGAGGATTCCAATGGATGTAAAGAGGGAGGGGAGTGAATATGAAGCAAAGTCTAAAAGCAAGAAGTGAAAAGAGGACAAAAGCGAGTTAAACAGTAGAAAGCTAAAAGGAAACAGACATGGCCACTATCCTCTCGAAGTTTCAAAAAGTACACAGAAACATCAAACATACCTGAATAATCCACTAGGTCCACTCTCTCCTTCTCTCTGTGTCTCTCTCTCTTGTCATTGAGCATCCTTTTCATTTCATTGTCACTTGTTGTCATCTTCATCTACTCCGTGAATATTACAACAAGTTGTCGTTTCATCATACAAATAAAACCGGTCCCAGTTTCAGAAGATCGTTTTGAACTGCCTAGCTTTCCTTTGTCTTGTTCCCCCACAACTCCTTTTTTTTTTCCTTCATACAAAAGTTAAAAGTCTCCATGAGTTTAAAACTAGTGAATACTACTATACATATCCAATTGCGGATTTGAAGGGATGGTTTTGTAATTTCCTTACACATATATCCGCGGTTGCATACATAGACCATACCATACGAAGACGAGTTGGGGCCTATAGGAATCTGTCCACAGAAAAACAAAGCATCCATCAATCAGAGCCGGACTTAGCAAATATCAAGCATAGTAGTTCTAAACAAGAAGTTCTTGAACTCACCAGGACTAAAATTTGGTTTAAAAGGCTTTTTGAATTAGGGCGATTATAGATGTCATTGGCATACATATGATGATATGTATACTCGTTGTTGAAGAACTTTTAAGCAGATAGAGGCACAAGACTGAGAGGACCAAAAATAAGAAGTTAATGCGTGACAGAGAATAGGGATTGGTTTATTGAAGGAGAAAGCAGCCAAAAAAAAAGTTTGATGTGAAGTGAAAGTTGCTCCTACAAAGGGATAAACACAGGTTTTAATTGGTGGAGTTCCAATCAGCTTCAAGTGTTCTGTTGTGTGTGGTGTGTCAGCAAACTAGACCTACCCATATCTCTCTCTCTTTCTCTCTCATCTTCTTACTACTTTTTTCCACTTATTACCAAACCCAAAAGCATTTGTAGCGAGTCTATTCTTTCCTTATATAGCATCAAACCTCTGCTCCCACTTCTGAGAAAAATCTAGGCTTTTAATCATTTTTTTCATATGCAATTCCAGATATATAGCTATTGATCTGAGAGTTGAGAGCGAAAGAGACAATTTAAGGGAACAAAACCATCATCACCTGGAAAATTATATTCCCTCTTTGCCCCTCATGGATTCTTCCAGCGGAAAGCCAAGACCATCTGATTCTTCATGCATCGTTTCTGCATCCACCACTCTTCCATTTCCAACAAAGCTGAGCCTAGAAAATTACAACATAGAGGCAGAATCAGCACAAGCAGAAGAGAATTATGATCAAAAAGCAGGAGAGAAAGGTATAAGGCTTGACCTTAAGCTAGCAGGATATGATTCTAGTCAACCAGAGCTCAATCAAGAACTCAATCTCCTCAACTGCTTAGAGGCAAGTGTAGTCACTCCGAGTTTTAACGGGTCAAGTTCCACTGAACAGAAGCTCTTCTCATGCAACTACTGTCAAAGAACATTCTACAGTTCACAGGCGCTTGGTGGTCACCAAAATGCACACAAAAGAGAGAGGACTTTGGCAAAGCGAGGGCAACGGATGGCATCTGCCGCAGCTTTCGGGCATCCATATGGTTTTTCTCCGTTCCCCTTCCATGGACAGTACAGCAACAGATCCTTGGCTATTCAGGCGCACTCAATGAGTCCCAAACCAAGTTCATATAACGTTTTTGGTGGTGAGTATGGTCAGATCAACTGGTCAAGGATACCACTCGTTCAGCAACCAGCCATAGGTAAACTACCTTCAACAGAGAATCAATATACTCATCATCAGATGATGATTGCTCCACCGTTGACTTCCACATGTGAAAACATCAGTAGGTTCGATGTAGGAAGGATTCCAGTAGAGTTTCCAACTCCCGAACTATGGCGGAGAGGTGGAGAATTGTTGAAGCCTGCTGAAGAAGAGCAGCAAAAGAACCTTGACTTGTCCCTTAAGCTCTGAGAATCTTTTCTTTTCTTTTTTATTTGGGTTTTGCTCTGAAATTGTTTTTCTCGAGCCAAGCCTCTCTGCTCGAGTTTCCTTTTGTGCTGGTTTTTTTTTTTTTTTTGTCATTGATACCTTCACCAGTATTATCCAAGGGTTAGTACTCTTGTGAGTATATTTTTTCTACTATAGTTCAATGATGTACATCTTTCCACATTTCTACAAGTACGAGTTGTAAACTAGACATCTACGGATTCTTATAGACACCCAACCACCATAAAGGATTTGGTGAAGTTCCTAGAAACGAAGAGAAACTTTTTTAGGTTATAGAAGAAAGAGATTATATTGAGATCCATGAGAAGATTTGTTGTCAAGCAAACCGGAAAAAGATATATATATAAAGTCACAGTTGGGATACCTAAAAGTAAGAAAAAAACATTCTTTTATTGAAAAGTGGTTAACAAGACACAGAAAGAAAACAAAACAAATACTTATAAAATAAGAACTTGTTAATTTGTGATGATGACAAGAAGCAAAGAGTCCAGAAGAACAAACATAATTAACACCTCAGATGATCCTAATAATGCAGCTAAATAACAAATCATGAAATAATCAAGAGGATCCAATGAAATCTTTGTGAGACCCTAAAATTTGTGAACACTAGACAAAGAGTACTGACTAGTCTTTGGCCTATAGGATGAATCTTCATGCACTATCTACACAAAACATAAAGAGAAAGTACAAAAGAACCATGTGCGTATGAATGATACACAAAAGGTGGGACAAGAGTCAAAACTATGAGACTAAAACACAAAATCTTAAAAAGGACTTGATATAACACTCTAATGGACTGAAGCAAACTCTAAGTACACTTTCTTGCCCCAGTAAACATTTAAGGCACAGAACAGATCATCATGTTTGCTTTCAGATACAAAATTGGCCACAACATTAAAAGGAATCAAAAACACCTTAATGAATAAAAACAAAGAAGAAACACCAACAAAGCAGACAATAACACATGTGGAATATAAAAAAAAATCTAATGGACCAAACCTCATTGATTAAACTCTTTGGGGGTCCATTTTCATCTTCTTGTATACCACAAATCTGAACCCAAACAATACTCTTCAAATCTCAGTCACACACTTTCCTGAAAACACATAAGCAGAAATAAGCTGTGAGACACACAAATCTTGATGGATCATTTATGAGGTTGCCTGCTACTAAAATTCCATCCACACTCTAGAGATTCATTGAATCAGTATAGTTGAAAACGAATCCGTTAAGATGCAATGTACCGCATGCCTTCCTCAACACAATGCAATGTGCATATGATTAAGCGAAAAGAGACGGGTCAAATCCTTAGGTAAACGTTAGACACGGAGATATACCGGAGTTTCGCCGGAGACGACACGAAGACTCGTAGCTTCCGAGGGCCGATTCTGTGAATGAGAGACTGAGAAGGTAATTAATAATCTCAGATAGTTTTGAGGCCCCAATAAGTGGCCCATGATAGTTAATTTTTAAAATAAGTTTAGCCCATATTTCTATGATATGGTATGAAAACATCAAAACGAGAAGGCTTTTTGTTTTTTTCCCGCTACAAAAAGGCCTGGTGTCTGTTATGGATTTTCATACTATTAACCATAAGTAACAAACACACAAAAACGAATATGATTTTGATAATCTTCTTTCAAATTTCATCTAGTAAGAACATCTTTAGATATTTTCCAAAATATAAAATAATAAATTTTATCCTATCAAAATTGATAATTAAACGTTGTAATAATTAAACCGAGTTAAGAACAAAAACACAAAACCAGCAACTTCATGAACGAATTTTAACAAATCAAATCAATAAGAATCGAGAGATAAAAAAGGAAAAGACTTTTATCATTGTTATGATGAATAAAGGGAAGCTGTTCAACGATCAACACCATGTAATTACTTAGTAATGGAAATTAAAGAAAGCAAAAAGTAAAAAAAAAAAAAAAAAAAAAAAAAAAGAATCCAAACATTATCCTAAAACATCATCCATCATTCGTAATCTCAAAAAAAGAAAACTGAAGAAACTTAAGCACGCTCCCCACGAATTCTCCTAGCCAGTTGAATGTCCTTGGGCATGATTGTCACCCTTTTAGCGTGAATTGCGCAGAGATTGGTATCTTCGAACAAACCAACAAGGTACGCCTCAGCCGCCTCCTGAAGAGCTAACACAGCGTGACTCTGGAACCTCAGATCCGTCTGCAAAAAAATTATAAACCTAATTAGCCAAAAACCCTAATTCCACAAGAAACCAACTAATTGAATGATTCGACCAAATTCCGCAGCTAATCTAAAAACTAATGAGAAATCAAAAGAGAATAATACCTTGAAGTCCTGAGCAATCTCACGAACAAGACGCTGGAAGGGAAGCTTGCGGATCAACAATTCAGTACTCTTCTGGTACTTACGAATCTCACGAAGAGCCACGGTTCCTGGACGGTAACGGTGAGGCTTCTTGACTCCTCCGGTGGTTGGCGCTGATTTCCTCGCCGCCTGTATTTACCAAAAAAAAAAATTTCCCCAAAACTAGTAAACCCTAGATCCCCTTTTCAACCAATTTCGTTACCATAACCTCAAGACTCAATTCCAGATCAGAAAACCTTAAAATAACATCGTTTTCACTAGAAAGAAAGATTCATAAGCTCAAAGATTCAAATCGATTCAGAAAACGCAAGATTCAAACCCCCAATTCGACAAAACCAAACCCTAGATACAATTTAACCGTACAGAATTGAAAGGATTGAAGAAGAAGAAGAAGAAGAAGTAGAGGAAGAAGAACAAACCTTGGTGGCAAGCTGTTTCCTGGGAGCTTTACCTCCGGTGGATTTCCTAGCGGTTTGCTTAGTACGAGCCATCGTTCTCTTGAAGATGCGTAAAAAAAAAAAGCCCTTAAGAGAGAGGATTTGCTAATGAATCAAAAGAAAGCGAGTTTTTGTTTTTTGTTTGCTTTGTGTGTGGGGAATAGTAAAAAGGTTTATTATGAAAGTATATATAGGTGAATGGTTAGTCGGTTAATCTTAGTAAGATACATAATGACATTAACCCTCAAGTTTTCGACGGTCAAGATTACGTCGATGAGAGAGAAATCCGACGTTGGCGATCCGCGTCTTTCTTTCTGATTGGTTCAATTCTTATGCGGATCGATGACGTGGATATTTGTGTTTCTTTTCTACGTTTGAAGTACGTAATGACGCGATTTGATCAGCTTGTTTGGTAATTACCGGATGATGGGCCGATTCGTATCTCTTGGTATAAGTTTAGCGTTGGGTTCAGGCCCACTTAATGTTATTTATCGATCCGAACCAAATTTGATCCAACCGTTCCTAACCGATATCCGGAAATTTGATTGGATTTTTAATTGTACCGATATCCACTCTTATATCTACGGTATAAGTGGAAAACGTCAAGTTTGACAAAAGGAAATACATAATCTCTCAACTTTATCGTCTTGTCTAAGTTATGAAGAACAAGAACCCTTAAAAAGGTGTTAGAAATTTCTAAATTAAAGACTTAAATAAATCCAAAGATTGCATGTTCCACACACCATCCATACTCGTATATGTCTCGATCTCTTTAACTGTAGAGACCTTAGAATAGAGAATTGTCTTTTCTTTATCTTTTTAAACAGACATAAAGATATTAATTCGAGTTAAATCTTCCTAATATGCTTTTATAAAGTTTAACTGCAATCTTTTAACAGAACTAGGTTTTGATAAAAATTATATACGATTGATTACGGTAATAAAATATTATTTCATAAAAAAAATTAAAATTAGTACTAACGAAAAAAATTAAATTTCAGATACAATATTTTTAAAAATATAAAAATCAGTTGTGTTATAAAAATCAAATCTAATAAAAAAATCATAAATTTAACTTGACGTCCAGGCGAGGCAAATCAAACTAATGACCTCACATTTCCTAAATCATTTTCTTTGACCACCAGAAAAAAGGAAACAATTTTATAATCATGAATTTAACTCGTTTTCATATTTAATTGATCGCTACCACCTATGTTTTCGTGTTTTTTATTCAATGTTTTTTTATTCTTCATATTCTTTTTTGTCATTTTCATTGTCAAATTTTGTGTTAATTGTTATCGTAACTTTTACCGTTTGGTTCTTCGTTATACTCTTTTTCTTCTTCTTCATATTCTTCCACTGAAAAACATTTTTTTAGACTACTACACAACTTGTTAATCCATCAAACTCCAAGAACAAAATCATTTATTTTCTCATAAAATTTGTGAAATTAATGATTACCAGCATAGTCAACACATGCACCCAATTATTGACAATTTTATTCATATACTTATTTGGTTTTAGATCCACGCGTTTAGAAACTTCTCAAACCAAAATCCTTACTTGGTTTATAATATTTTAAAAACATAATAAAATATACTAATAATTATTTATTTAATATGAATCATATGATATATAGAAATATGAATACATTATAAGAACATATTAATTATAAATAAATAATATCAATTATATTATACCATCAAATAATATCAACCGTATCATATTATCAAATAACCATAACCGTATATAACAGTAACCGCTTGAACCGTAACCATATTTAAACGTAATTGTTTAACCGTTTGTTAAATGGTTCTGGTTAAGATTACAAAAATTTCTAACCATAATCGATGGTTAATAAATCTTAACCGTGACAACCGTAACCCTGGTTATGCCTATGTATAGCTAATAAAACATGTGTGTTTGTCGTCCATCTTTCTTCTTTAAACCTCAAAATTTTACTCAAACATCAAATTAAGGTCTTGCGATGTCAATCCTTCTTCCTTATACCCAAAAATAAAAAATTAATAAAAAAACATCAATTCATCTATAAAATCATACACAAAAATATGTTTTACAGCTCATAAGAAATAAAAAGCACAAATGTAGATAAATAAGATAATTTATGTTTTGCATCAATATTTATTATATTTTAAACTTTTAAAAGGTTTCGAAATATAAAATTTGAACCTTTTAAAAAATTTCAATATTTATAATATTTTATACTTTTAAAATTTAAAACTTATAATATTTTTGAAAAAATTTAAAGCTAAGAACTTTTAAAAGTTTCAATATTTATAATATTTAAACTTTTAAAATCTTTAAATATTATAATATTTTTTTGAAACTGTTTTAAGTTTTAATTTGATCAAATAAAAAACCAGATCAAACCAAAGAAAACTTTTAAACTTGGACGCCTGATAAATCAAGTTTTTCTGCTCATTCGTTGTTGGAAACATATTAATCTTATTTATACTGGTTTTGAACCATTGTCTAAAACATTTCTAGCCGGTGTGGGATATTGTGCTTAGTTCTTTCATTTCCATAAATTTAAAATTTTCCTTTTTCTAAAAAATTCTGTAAATTTAAAAAATGTTAAGGAATGACATGTCAAATCATGATAGGTTGTTAAAAACAATTCTTAATATGGAAAATTTTGGAAATTGTATAAAATGTTAATAAGTGATATGTTAAATTTTTATTGGTTGTTTAAAATCTGATGTTGACGGCCTTGAGAGCTTATGGTTCCTATTTTTTATTAGTATAGATGTATATGTTTATGTGCTCTACTTGTGTATAATAATCTTTATTAAAGGTTTCTTTTCTAAAAAGAATGATTGAGTGGAGAGTTAACGAATTCACTATTCCGAAGTTATACGTGGAAAGCTAAATGTAATACGGAGTACCAAACATTAATTATTCAAGTAACGTGTTTACCCTTCTGCTTACGGCCAATTACACCTAATCTGATTCACTTAATATGAAAATTGAAATAAGAAGATCAAGTAATTGTCTCTATCCATCTAATGAAATGTAATAAGGTAACCAAGTTTTTCTCTTTTCTTTTAGGTAAGGACTATAAGGAGATTACGAAGTTATATATAGTCTTCTTATCTACCTAGTTAATTAATCGATCGATGATATAGTTGGGTATAATTTATAACACACAAAAATAGTGACTGATCCCAATTAAAGCTCGTATTTTTCAATACATGCATATACATTCAAGTTGAGCATATAAACATGGTGCACGAGGGCAAAAAACATGCAGTACTCCAATGCCCATCGATTCGATCTCTTGTACTTCTTTTTATATACCAAAATATATACTTACCCAAACAATTCAGTCGTTCGAATACAATAATACTGTAATAGCTGCAGAAGTATTAATGGGGGAAATTAATAAGAGAAGATTAAACGAGAAGATCCTTAGAACACAACAAGTAAGGGTTAGTATGTAACCAATGGGGAATGTATCTAAGCGCTTCCATAACATGCACTTGGATTGACCCAACTTTATACATTTGAATACATATATTTCATATTCTTTACTTACATAAATCATATTTACTTGATTTAAATTTAATAACTTGAGTTAAACTGATATTATAAATTGAAAATATTATAAGCAAATCATCCCACATGCAGTATATATGATATGTATGAAAGAAGATATATAGGAGCTCAAGATCTTTTGACCATCCAATGTATGATTTTGCTCTATGAGTTTAGTTTAAGGTGATATATTTAATTGTTACTGATCTATTGTGGGGACTATCTAATTAACAATAGTTTGTGATAATATGATCTGACGATAATATTGAGAGACAATCAGAATCAAGTTTACATTTTCCTCATATATAAACCGATAAATATTTTTGGGTTCTTGTTGCTCATGATATAACTGGAGCTCAGAAGTTAGCGCACATGGGGGCGTGGACACATTCGTAAACTACAAAAATTAATGCTTTTGTACGCCGCATTACATTATGTCATTATTGTTTGTTTCTTATAAAATACTTATAACTTGTCTTTAGAAAATGAATTAAATTGATTTGCCTCTGGTAACATAATCTTTACAACAGAAATTTATGTTTTGACTATACAACTCGAATATACAATTAAAATTGCATTTGTTTTAGTATATATCCTCCCTTTTCCAGCTATGCATGTGATGGGTTTCATTTCTTTCTATTGATTAACTAATTTAAAACCCCGTACTTCCGTGCGCTTAAATTAAACACTAGTCTTGAAAAAGACATTAATTAAAATTTGTATATAAGTTGTTTCTCTTAAACATTGTTTATTGTTTTAGTTTGAAGATTTGAAAGCTAGCTTTGACCCTAGAGCGGCGGTTGTAGCCACGCCTTTGCTTGTACGAGCACGAACTAATGTGTCTCTTAAAAAAATTATATTTCAAATTGGATTGGTTATAAGAACAATTATTTGCTATGATATATGGCTGCCTTACATGCAGTTGCCAGTTATCGATCATTAAGGACTTCTAATACTTGACGTCGCCTCCCATAACCAAACATTTAATTTGCTGGTCCTCCATGATCGGTCGAGATCAGCAAATATAGATTAACTCGTTTTGCTTCGAGAAATAGCTACATGATATAGATTTGAAAATTAACAAAAGGTATTATACCATTATGATTATATGATCATATCTTTCATGATAATTTTATAAAAATACACAGATGTAGTATTATGTTACTAGTAAACTTAAAACTAGTTTTCAGTTTTGTTGGTACCTATATATGATCTCATCTAGGTTACCTCAATGTGGAAACTGAAAAGAATTTGATTATACATCAAACTAACAAGATGATGAACATGAAAACATTCATACCAAAAAAGAAGAAGATGATGAATATAAAGATAGAAATGACAAAAAAAAAAAAAAAAAAAAAAAAAAAAAGATAGAAATGACTCTTAGTGTCTCTAAATCCCAAGGTGGTGTTTTAAAGTCATTCCAAAGACTGGTCTTCTTTTCCAACACTCCTTTGTTTACATCAGCCAGCACATGCTCTTATTTCCCTACAATATAGTCATATACTACTACAAATCACCTCACTTTTGTAATAAACGTGACGTTTCTTTTTCTAACTACAAGTATTGGTTTATTTAACTAGTACTACTAATCATGACAAATTCATTCAATTAATACCAAGCAATTTTTCAATGACTGCCAGTTTATCATGTTTTTTCATGATAGTCTCTCATTAGCATATTTAATTAAAAAACCTATAGCTTGGATTTTATACGAACCAATCAACCACTAAAATTCACATGTCGAATCCATCATAAATCAGACATATCCAATGTATCAAGAAGAAAAAAAACACACAAGATCTTTAATGTTCCTCCTTAAGAATCGTATCTCATATCTCTGCTAACAAAAATAATTAAAACTAATCTCCCGAATAATTAATCTAATCCGTAATCACAACACATAATCCTGTTTCATCCGGCGCAAGAAGCCAAAAAAAAGTAAGAACTAACGTGGCAAAATCGTAATTAACTCGAATTCCCAAGGGCATTATGTCACTCCATCTACTATATAAACCTTGTCCCTCCCAAAAAGCTCTCAAATCTCTCCTCTGCTTTCACATTCTCTCTGTTTCTTCTGTTCTCACACTCTCTCCGCACGAAAGATTACACAACAAAGCTAAAAAGCTTGAGCAATCGGAAAAAATGGCTGGAGCAATCGGGAAATGCAGCAAGATCCGTCACATAGTGAAGCTGAGGCAGATGCTCCGGCAATGGCGAAGCAAGGCGAGAATGTCGTCGTCTGTCAGACGATGTGTACCGTCTGATGTGCCGTCAGGACACGTAGCGGTCTACGTTGGGAGCAGTTGCAGGAGATTTGTTGTGCGAGCGACGTATCTGAACCATCCGATTCTCGTGAATCTCTTGGTTAAGGCCGAAGAGGAGTTTGGTTTTGCTAACCAGGGTCCGTTGGTTATCCCATGTGAAGAATCGGTTTTCGAGGAATCAATTCGGTTTATAACCCGGTCAAGTCGGTTTACTTGTACCGAAGATTTGAAGAAGAGCCGTCACGGTGGTGTTAGGAGCAAGCTGGATCTGTTGATGGAGTCTCGGCCGTTGCTTCATGGCGTCTCCGAGAAGGCTTTCATCTGGTGACTCGGAAGTGAGTCGTTTGAACCGGGTTCTGGTTAAGTGATTCGGGTCCGCGGTAACGGATAGGCAGGAGATGGCCGTGAAAGGTGGGGTGAATTATTTCACCTGAGTCGTCCCGGTTCGAATCCGAGTTATTTATTGAATTATTATTGTTACCTCTCATTATTTATTTTGTAAAAATCGACCATGACGATATGTATTAGTGTTGTCGTTGTGTCATTACCAAAACAAATTAATTTATTTGTGGTCTTTACATTTATTTTTATCAGTTTTACACACAAATCTCATTTGGTTAATTCCTCTATACTTTTACAGTTGTAAAGTTTATCATGCTATAAATAGAATTTCATTCGTTAAAATGTGGTAGGTTTTTATTTACGCTTTAAACAAATTATAACCAAATTAAAATATTTAAAAGATAAGTAACCAAATGGTTATATATAAGATTAAACACATATAATAAACACTTAAAATTTGGATTTTTTTTCTTTTTTTTTTTGCAAGATTGTCGTGAGACCAGTTCGATTAAACCTACAAGACGATCTAGCATGAACTAATCCCGAGTCATTTTTTTAGGATTGGCTCGCACTGGACTTCGACGAGCCTTAGCTCTAATTTGATACGGAAACGTTTTATTCGTCAAGCCGAAGTAGTGGTAAATTTATCTATTGCAACGTACTTGTTAGAACTGGATTTGATGATTTTTTTCTAAAGCCCAAATCGGTTAAGAAAATAGACTGGCTGAGATGGACCGGTCTGGCCCATGAGAACAGGCAAAAAAGCTAATGTCAACCACTCCGAGAAAAAACTATAATGACAAGTAAAAAAGTCCTCGAGAAAAATTTAGTCCGTAGATGATTACATGTCGATCCTAGTGTATGCAGTAGCATAAGAAAAAGCGCATAAAAATCTGTAAATATGTTCGTATACTAGTTAACATTCTCTGCAACTTGTAGTTACAAACGAATGATGATGATGAAATAAAGTAGTTATAGTAACGTAAAATTCGTAATACGATGTGTGGAAAAAGCAGAAGAATAGGGAGGGACACACAATGGGACCCCTACTTCACATGTTACAATGGTGCTTTGTCGGAAAACATGAAATATTTCCCAAAAAGTGCCCTCTCTCTCTCTTTTCCCTTTCTTCTTCTCCATCTCTCACCTCACGCCACACGCCAATCATAAAAAACGCATCTTCCCCGCCCCTTAACTTCTAATGTTATTCCAATTACACCCGTTCTTTTAAAAATTAATTGACACTCTTACACCCTACTAGTACTTGGCTGGTTCCCTAACGTTTACAAAAATGTAAAAGTGGAACCGTTGTAAAGTATTGAAAATGGACCACCACAAAAAAATAAAGATAAAGACGTGTTCTCCCAAATCCAGAGCTTAATTGGACTATTATCCAAAGCCACCGAGTTAGTCAACATTTGACAACCAATCTTCTCAACTAATACAACAAGACACCGCCATACGTTACCAAGCTTTTTACCATAGTATATACACTTCAACTTCTTGAAACTAAACAATAGAATCCAATGTTGAAATTAGTAGTCATCATAATTCATTACTCAAATAAAGGTATACGAAAAATTGAATTTAATATTAAAAGAAATTTACTCCAATATTTTTTAATCTTCTCGTCCGTGATTTCAGATTGGAAAATAATGTAAAAAAAAAAAAAAAAAACACAATTTTTGACCGTAACAGTAACTTTCTTTTTTCCCCCTCAAAAAAATAACCTCACTTAATCCAAGCGTAAACGAGTAATGAGAATCCAAGACCATTGCCGGAGCCAGTACCAGACGAACCTCCGCCACCGTACTCAGCCTCATCAGCACTACTAGCCCATTCCATCACCGACGAGCTACAAGCGGACGAAGCCGAAGACATTGAAATCGAAGACGACGACGAGCTCCTCTTACTCCTCACAAACCTCTTCCTCATCTTCCTCCACTCTACAATCCCTTTAATCCCCAAACTACTCCCACACTGCTTCGGCTTTTTCCACAGAACGACACCGTTTCTATTTCTCTCATTCTCCTCTTCTTCTTCTTCTTCTTCTTCTTTCCTCTTCGTTTCGCAAACCTCCTCTGCTTCTGGATCACTCTCGAATCTAAACATAAACACGGCGTGTCCTCCTCCTCCGTCACCGGAACTTTTACTCTGAAACAACCAATTGTAAACATCCCAAGAGATCTGAACGTTAACACCATCGATTTCAACTTTCTCATTCCCTCTAAACTTCCATCTAAGCCTCTTGATCTGAAGAACCTGTTTCGAATCGACGCTGAAACAGAGCTTAGCGTCTTCATCAACACGGCAATCAATAGAAATCTCTCTGTTCTTTCCACCGAACCTCGCTTTAGTAGTGAAAACCCTAGCTCCGAACACATGCTCTTTCCTCAACAGAAGAGCTTGCGGATTCGTCGGAGGTTTCGCCGATTTAGCGCGAGCGTAGGCTTCTTTGACTGAGTCTCCGACTAATAGCCCCATCTCTCCGTCGACGACTACGGCGATGTAGAATCCGGATCTAGGTTCGGATCCGGAGTCGAATTTGGCTTTGGTCAAGTCCCAGAAGACTTGGATTTTGGGAGAAACGAATCTGGATCCGCGTTTTTTCCAGAAAGCTAATGTGTTTAAGTTGAGGTGGAAAGATACGGCGGAGGAGAGAGAGAGATCGGCGGAGGAGAAAGAGAGCGGTGAAGAGTGGTTGTAGTAGTCTTGTGAGTGGAGGAAGAGGTTCACTGAGTGGCCTCCTAAGAAAGTTCGAGACCATGTCAAATAAAACACGCCGTGGTCTGTTTGGTATAAGCAAGTTGTGAGATTCGGATCTCCGGATGATAAAGGAGACGGTGATTGTGACGACGGTGGTGGTGGCGGCGGATGACTGTGATGATCGGTGGTAGGGCGGAGCCAAGACGGAGACATTTTTTTTGTGTGGGTTTCTGATTTTGGGGAAGAAGAAAGAAAGAAAGAAAGAATTTAAGAGAGAGATTTACGGGAGTTGTGTTTTGGGAAGTTTTTGCTTTTAATTTTTAAAAGGGGAATTATATATATAATAAGATGTTAAAAAATGTTCATAAAATGGAAAGTTTTATAATAATAATGTTTGGCTCGAATCATACGTAAAACGATGTGGATGAGGATTGATAGAGACATAAGCTTAGAAGAATTATACGAAAAATTGAACTATATGATCAGCTTGCAACTTGTATACTTGGGCATGAAGAACTGACTTTGTCAACTTGACTTTGTTTATGTATTGAGAGTATTTTACTTCTTCTTCTTCTTCTTCTTTATTGAAGCTAAGAACAATTTAGTCTGATATTAGGAGATAACACAGTAAAAAGGCGTGTATTGTGTGTAAACAAAAAAAATTAGTAAACATATTATTAACTGTTCGATTCTGAGGAACACGTTATGATAACAGCCTGCACACTTGAAGGTTCATTGGAGAACATAATCAAGTTTGGGTCAATTATTTCACATTATATACAAACACTCATTTATAGTTTTAACATACCTATTTATAGTCCACAACTAAGTTATATTGATACGCAACATTTTTATATGTTGTTATTAACGCTAAATAGAGTAGTTTGCTAGTAATAGCATGCTTAAACCTTTGACAAGATTAGTGTGCCAATTAAAAATGTATCCCTTCTGCTGCCTGAAAAAAAAAAGGGACAAATATATAATCGGTTCGGTCGAATAAATATCATTTACATTGTGTAAACATCGTTTTCTATGGGTTTAATTTAATTATGTTTTCACAGGTTTTATACTATTATTGATTTCTCGAGTTATTCGGATACGTTGGCAGACAGCTAAAAGGAGGTGGATAAAGTACTCATTGAGTCATTGAAAAAAAAAGCATATCCATATTATTAGTTTGATATTTTGTTAGACCTGTATTTTCTTTTATATTGTACTATAAAACAAGACGGGCTTTGAAACTTTAGGTTCAAGAAATTAAAACTGTAAGACTGCTAAACTTCTTTTATATAAGTATAATTAGATACGTGTATAATATATGAAAACCCAATATAAGCCATGTATTATTTGTTGTTATATACCAAACATTTAACTTATTCGAACCAGCATTATATATGATAAAATATTTTTAAAAACAAACTCAACTACTTAACTAGAAATGTTTGATATGACAATCAAAAGTTCAAGTTTCGTTGCGTTCCCATTTCTAGTATATTAACACAGTTTGAATTCTTTTACCGTGAAAATTTAGGGGTGAAGAAAACAATTTTATTAACTAAACTGTGATTTCTCCGTTAATAAGTTGGTATAAACTCATGTACAAAGTTGAATTTTACCCGCCTGAATAACGGAGTACAATTAGCATGACGTGATATCAATCCCAAAAGAGTCTTTGTTGTCTAATCCCATAATCTTTGGATCATACCCACATGTTTTTATTGTACAAGAGTGAAATCTTTGATACACACTAGTAATAATTTATTGCTAGTTTAGATGGTTTGCTTCAAAATTACTCTGTTCCCTATCTTTTGACAATAAGATTATATAAAGTACGGATGTATATTTTCCTTTTAAAATGCAGCAAATGGATATGCTTTTATTGTTTTTCTTGACGTTAAATTTTGTTTATCGTACGTTTTTTATGTCATTATAGTTAGATCTTAAAAATATTGTTATTGGTTAAAAGAAAATAAGAAAAATAGAACGATGAAGACAAGAGTAAATGGTTGACTGTATTTTCTCGTGTGGAAGACTAAGACCAGGTCAGTTTGAAACGACAACACGCTTTTGATTTCAACTTAAACCCCCTCTCGGAGTCTCCTAACTTCATTTTCTTATAGTGTGTCGTGTCCCTTCTTAGATTCTCATTTCAACTTTTTCATATAGCTTTTTCTTTATAAACACCTACTTCATTAATAATATCTTTGACTAAACGACATATATATATATATATATATTTTTTTTTAAAATATATTTTTGGTGAAACTGTGGGTATGATTGGTAATCTTCTACCAGAATGACAATAATTTGGCTGTTCAAAGAAAAATCCTAATAAAAAGGTGACAAAAGATAAGGTTAAAATAGGCAATAAACACCTAAATGACAATAATTTGGCTGCTCAAAGAAAAATCCTTATGAAAAGGTGACAAAAGAAGAGTTTGAAATATGCTAATATCATTAATCAGAATGACAATAATTTGGCTGTTCAAAGAAAAATCCTAATAAAAAGGTGACAAAAGAAGAGGTTGAAATAGGCTAATATCACTAATCAGAAACATTACCATTAAACCAAACAATGCTCATTTTGTATAATAATAATAATGACATATGATCATAATTCGATATTTTATGGTTATCATCAAGTTCATGTCATTTTTACACCCATAATAAACTAGGCTACAAAATTATTTAGGAGGTGTTATTGGAGATGTGATTTGTAACCAATAACGGATGGTTATTGGTTCTATGATTTTAATGGATTTGGAAATCCAAACAAAAATTATGTGTTATTCAATCATTGATTTTAAAATATTTATCAAAATTTTGTGTTATTGGTTTTATGATTTACAAATACTTGTTAAAATCCCATGTTATTCATTTAATGATTTGTTTTTAGATTTCAAAATCCACATTATGTTTTAAATGGATTTGAATGGATTTGGAAGTGTAAAATAGAAGAATTCAAATCCAAGAATAAAATATGTTATTTCAAAATTTATGTGTTTTGATTTTTAAAATTTACAATTCCATATAGATTTTGAAATCATCTATCCAATAACAGTCCTTATAGTTTCTTGGATTCTTTTATTATCATCTGATTTCATACATAGGTTATATATACAGCTGTTAAACTTTAGCTAGAAAACAAAAAAAATGTATGTATTTATTAGTTAATCAGATCCGAGAACCTTGCTAGTGGACAAAAATCAAGGGTTAAATTGTGAAGATAACTATGAAGACACTAACAGTGTTGCGATCATACGTACACCGTTGTTCCATGTGGGAATTTTTCACTAACTTGTTAATCACTTTTTAACTTATTTCTATTTCAGAGTGGCCTCTATATAAATAATATTATGTACGCATTATAAAATATATGGATGTTGTTAATAATTAAATTCGTCCGGCGGAATATTAGCTGCCACGAAGTAATTGAGATCTCGGACTATCTATGTATGCTGCAGGTTCATGTCTCCAAAGCCATTATTTTATTGAAATTATATACGTACCTAAAATGTGAGCCACTTATACCAAAAAAAAAAAAAAAAACAATTGCGAACCACTGCATCGAGCAAAAAAAATATGAGAAAAGAGAAAATGAACAAACCAAAATATATAACCAATAAGGATATAAATAAATAATAAAAAGGTCCGTTTATGTTTTGGTTTGTTCACCTATATACAGTCCGTTTATGTTACATGTAATATACACATCGTTTCTTGGGTTGTCTATTTCGAGACAGATTATAATCAAATCGCATCCATATCCCCCATACGATTGTTCTTAATATTTAATTTGTATTCGTTGTGATAATTATTTGTTGAAACAGTTAAACATACAAATTTTGAGGTTTATCTCTCTACTCTTGATATTTAGTTTGTACTCTTTATTTTATGTGCCATATGTTGAGACTTGAGATAGATAAACCAAGCTTTGTATCCGGTTCTGCAATATAATCAGTACGTTTTGAGTTAATAAGACAGTGAAATATACGTATTTAACATGCAGGTGTCGAAGTTGGAACAAACAAAAATTAAAACTATCGGTTTTTATTATAAAATTACATGATTTCGAATTCGACCATAACCAAAAAAAAAGGAAAAGAAAAAAGAAATCGGATATTTATCAGACCTTGGTCAAGGTTTGACTATACCGGTTTTTATTTGGAACCAATTCTATTAATTTTGGTTTAATTTCCGGTTCGATTTCGAAAGCATTTAGAAATTAAAAGCCCTAATATTTTTTATCGTTCCCTCTTCTTCTCCGACGGCTCGATACCTTCTCCTCTGGTCCAGAACACCAAATCGCCGGTTATTTTCTCTTCCCCGACGGTTGGTTTCCAGTTTCGTCACCCTCCGTGATATTTAACAAGTATGTTTACGTTGAGCTTGATTCTCTCTACTAAGATGTCTTAGCTCAATAGAGACTTTACCTAGGCATCATCGTAAAACTTTTAGATTGTAAAATCGAGCTCGTTGTTAGGTACTGGAATCTAATTTAGATGCATCAAATTCGAGTTGAGTCTGTTATAGCCCTGTGTTTTAAGTAGAAAAGGATCAATTTTTTTTTGTTCTTTGTTACAATACCATAGCTTAAACCCTTTCTTTTTGTGAGTTAAATCTTTTTGGTATGATGTTTAACTTTGTGTACAATGATTTATATTAGAGAGAAAGAAAGAACGAGTTGGCTGCAATGTCGGAAGCAGAAAAGAAGTTGCCTTTCATACCAGAGGAATGGTCGGATGCAGCGAACTCTGTTTCCCGCAGTTCGTTGCAACCTGTTATAGCTTTGGTCTGTGGCCCTAAAAACAGTGGCAAGAGCACATTTTCACGCAACCTTGTTGAAGTTCTTCTCCAAAGGTTTTATTATCTGCTTATCTTCCACTCCCCTCTCTGAGTATCAGTTCTGTATTTGTGTCTTTTCTCAGTGAAAGATGTCTCATTTGAACTCCTCACAATATGCCATTTGAACTATAATTTGAAACCTGAGTGTTCGGAGACAGTCTGCTAGTTTGAATGGATCCAAATATTTTCTTTATTGGCTTGTGATGGCTGCTTTGTTTGGATACGTTTTGTTGAAAAATTATCCTCTGTGGTTAACAGATACAAAAGGGTTGCTTATTTGGACACTGATGTTGGCCAGCCTGAATTTACTGCACCTGGTTTTCTTTCTCTCACAGTTGTCGATAAATCAATTCTAGGTACCCTCATTCTTATCTGCTTTGACAATTCCTCTTGCTGTTTGCATTCCTAAAACTTGTTTTCATAATGCTCTTTCTGTCTGTCACTTATGACTTTCTAGAATCGGAATGGACAGTTCCATGCGTTAAGACACCTGAGAGGTAGTTTGATTCGAGCTAATATGTTCTTGGAATCAGTAGGACCGAGTCTTTGGTCTAGAATTTAAGCCATTTGTTCTCATTTCTGTTTTATTATTTGATGATGCAGATGCTTCTTCTATGGTGATGTTTCTTCAAAGAGGGATCCAAAGGCATATTTAAGATATGTATATACCTTATTCGATTACTACCAGCTATACTTCTGCAAGTCTAGCGAGAACAAAACTGAATTGCCGCTTGTCATTAATACACCTGGATGGGTTAAAGGTACTTCACTCTCTTTTATCCTTTCAAAACAATAGAGTTATGTTTAGGAATTGGATATGGTTTATTCTTTCACTAATATAATGAATCACAATCTTTAGGAATTGGATATGATTTATTGGTGGACGTACTGAGATATGTTTCACCTTCCCATGTTGTGAAAATCAACATTTCTGCTTACAACAAGAACCTACCAGCTGGGTTGTTCTGGTTAGACGGTAATGATGATGAGACAGCTCACTTGATAGAGATTCAATCTGCTTACAGAGACAGATATAACCGATCGTAAGTCCTGTACAATGCTAGTAATCGAACAATCTCATCAATATGCTTTTATTGTCTGTGTAGTAGTAGTTACATGTTTCTGTATCCTGTTTTTTTTTTGACAGCGTTTTAATACATAAGGACGGTCACTTGATGAGGGACATGCGTATAATCGCCTACTTCAAGCAATGCATCAAAGGAAAAGAAGTAAACACGATCAAAGAACTAACCCATGAACTCGCTTCACATACTCCTTATGAAGTTCCAATATCGAGTTTGACAATCAACCATCTGCATTGTCAGGTAGAAAATAAAACAGTGTGAAAGGGTCATATCATTATCATGGTAATCTATATAAGATATGATGCCAATAATGCGTTTCTCTTGTTTTTGTTCCCTCTAGATCCCAAGTACCGAACTGTATTATAGTTTGAATGCTTCCATTGTTGGTTTGGGAGTTAGCAACCACGTGTTTGAAGATTTGCCATCATGTCTAGGTCTTGGTAAGTTGCTGTTTTATCCATTGCAATCAGTGAAAAAGCCTGTGGAATATGGGATAATGATTATTTATTGAAATTGGTTAAATAGGAATCGTGAGGGGAATTGACACAGAGAGAGGAATCTTGTATGTGATCACTCCAGTTCCAGAAAACGTAGTTGAGAAAGTGGATCTTCTATTGCAAGGCTATATTCAGATACCTACTTGCCTCTTAGAGGTGAAGGATTACAGGTCGCCATATTTATCTCCCAACGTCTTAGCTTCCACCTAAAATTTTCTTCTTCTAAGACATTTTTTGCTCAGCTTTTTTTCTTTCTTCTGGTTACTCTGTATCACTTCATCTTACCAAGTTTCAGTCTTTTTCTTTCAAATATACATATATTTGTAACCTCATATTATGATTGCCTTACCTAAGGCAAAATCCAAAAATTTCATCGAGGTTAACCAAAGCATCTTTCAATATGTGTTAGACTTAGAAGTTAGAAGTGAAGGCTCTGCTTACTCGTTCATCAACTTCTCTTCTTTTAAACTGGTGTTATCTACTGATTAATTTCGTTCCAACTTCTCTGAAGTTTAGCCTCAAATTAAAACACTCAATTCCAAATTTGAAGTTTGAAAGATCAAAATACAAAAGACCGAATCTATACTCAAACTCAATTCAATAATGTTTTTTTTTTTGCCTAAATTTCAAATTTGATGTATTTAATTGCATTTTATCTAACTTGAGTAGTCTAATTTTTATTATTCAACTAATAATGACTAATTGTTGAATAAGTTATTTGAACATCCAAAATCAAAATCATCTTATACTGTTCAAAAAGTTAAACTAAAAAATATAGCAAATATTATGTTTTAAAGATAAATTCACATAAACACATTATTGAATTGGGGTATACGCCAATAAAAATATAATTATGGAATTTTGATCACATGTATATTATTTTTTGTTTGATCAAGTATTATGTTCTCATACTTGTTTTTCTATCCAACCGTTTGAAAATTGAAAATAAAGTAATAGGCTTTTTTTAGAGAAAACATAAAAATAAAATAAAAAAAATAGAAAATAAAATTGTGAATTTTCCGTAGTATTATAAGTTGGTATAAACTCATGTATTTTTTTTATTTGTATAATTAACTCATGTACAAGATTGAATTTTACAAGCCTGAATAACAAAGTACAATTAGTTTATGTGATATCGATCCCAAGAGAGTCTTTGTCTCATCCCATAATCTTTGGATCATAGCCACATGATTTTATTGTACAAGTGAGATCTTCGATACACACTATTAATTTTTTTTTTTGAACAAATGATACACACTAGTAATAAGAAACAGTTTCATGTAATAATTACGCTTAACTTATAGCTAGTTAGATGGTTTCCTTCAAAACCACCTAACCGGTCAATATTAAACCGATTCTTAAAAGTGATCCATGGAAGAAGTAGATTTGATGGTTTTTAAGGTTCCACCAAGTTCCATTGGAACGAAAGGTATAAGAGAATGCAAGACGTCTGTTCTGGCTGCACGCACAAAAGCGCCACTGCTGCTACCTACACATATTCACATCACAACTCTTGAACTCTCTATCTCATCAAACCCACCTCTCTACTTTGCAAAAAAAAAAACAAACTAAATCTTTTTCAAATTTTGCAAAAACGTACCTGGTAAAGATGTTTTATGTCCATTGTGTCTTTAATCGCATGATCTATGACGCATGGTAACTTTGTTCTATCAGTGAGATAAGGCATTGCCTGAGGAGAAGAAGATAAAGAGCACAATTCAAGATTTTTGACAATGTTCCAAGTCTTGAAAGAGTCGAGACTATAAATGTATGTACTCAAGTGATGATGGATTGGCATTCACCGGGAGCTAGTTTCTCCACAGGCTTTTTCCCAAGTAAAAGCTCTAACAACACTCTCTTTTCTGTCAATTTGCCTATACTCGACAGATTACTAATTTAGGGTTTACCGTCTAGAAGATATTCTGGTGCAACATAGCCAACTGTCCCTGAAAGTTTATAATCTTGTTCTTTGGACCATCAACAACAGCAAGACCAAAATCTGAAATATACATTTTCATACAAAATCTAGAGATTGATGAAACAGAAATATGAACAGACAGCACAAAGGAATATGAGACCAAAGCGTTACAACTTCTAAACATTGATTTTCTTACCTTAGCATTGAAACTACTATCCAATAATATGTTGGAGGATTTCAAGTCCCTATGAATAATCGCTCAATGACAATATATCTCATCCACCGTCTACGAATTTCGATATAATATAATCAAATTCATAATGAATTATAATACAATACTCCCTTTTAATTATACAAAGATTCATATGTGGAACCAACGACATAGATTAAATATTATTTTGTTAATGAACGACCTACATGATATATTAGTCAAATAGATAGGAGTTTTAGTTAGTAAAGTATCGATTAGATTTTTGGTTAATTACCAACCAGTAATATATATATATATATATACTAATACTAGTATATGTTTTAGGAGACATAGTAGTAAGTCAATAATGTAAATGGTGATATTTGGACGAATATTTGAGTTTCCAAAACCCAAAGAATTAGGGATTGGTCATTTTCTAAGTTTCTAGAAATTAGGAGGGTACAGATTCCAGCTTTGGCCCACTTCTGCCACAATTAAGATTCTTTTATTAGAATCTTTATCTTTTGTTCCCACTTGTACTCATTATATTTTTGTTTTGGTCCACACATCCAATTAATTGAGGTTTCTTGTGGACTTATTATCTCAATCATACTCCGATGTTTTTCGGTCACAAATTAATGTACAATCACTTTATTTACTTTTCTTCCCTTTTACAAAAAAAAAAAATACTAACCTATTTACTTTTTTAACAGATAAATTCTATAATGGCTCGGTTTTGTTTTTCCAAGTTAAGAAAGTAAATAGAGTTTTTTTCGAACATACTGAATATAGTTAAGAAAGTAAATAGATTGGAGTTTTTTTATCACCACCTATAATTGTTTTTACGTGTAACTATCGTTGAAAGTAAATAGATTGGTGTTATAAAAGAACTAACCAATTTCATGTTATAATTATAACCAAAAAACAAAAAAAGACTCATGTAATTGCAGTGCTCTAGAGGGGGTAAAATGAGCATAGTCAGAATTTGTTGAATATCATAATAATCCTTTGTGTATGTCTCAACTGTGGTTCTACGCTAAAAAAGAGTGGAAAGGTTTGCTCTCACACAATTCAGGTCAGCTCTCTTCTTCATCACCGTCATCATCATCTTGCCTTCTTTCTTCACAAGGTGAGATTATCTTAGCCCAATTTATCTCAATCTCTAATGATTCATTCTAAGTATATGATATAGATGAATACAACATATACATCTTCTATATTTTAGTAAAAAAGTTTTTAGGTCAACTAGAACTTTAATTAGTTTTTAGTCAACTAAATTCGTCTTCAGCTAATTAGTATTTTATCTAAATGCTACACTCAGAAGGAACCGCTCTTTAACCCTTCTCCGTCTTCTACCTTCCACAATGTATCGTGTTTCATCGCTCCGGTTATGTTAAACCGAGTTTTTTTTGTTCAAGTTTCAAATGAAATTTCGAATTTCACCCATACGTCTACTAGGTCCCAAGAACAGAATAACATCAATATCTAGTTGAATGTTTGCTTATACAGCTGACTTGGGGAGACTTGGAGTCTGATGAGAGAAAAACAAAACATACAAAAAATAACAGAATAACATCTAACATCTAGTTGAAATTTATTACAACCCCTCAATATATTACGCTTAACTTGTAGCCTATAGACAAAATAACACGCTAATAATAATATGAGAGGAATTGTACAACACCTTTGGTTCGCTGGACTTGGGAGACTTGGAGTCAGTCTCAAGAGACGACATTTCAAACACAAATGGGATGGAGTTTTTTTTCTTGTGATAGGTATGTGATGCTTTAACAGCAGCCACTAGACACTCATCTTCAGCAAAGATAATGGCTATAAAAAGGACCAACTAATTTCATGTAATTCAGTAACAATTAATTTTATTGTTGAGAGAGAGAGAGAGAGGGAGAGAGAGAGTGTGTGTGTGAAATGAGCATAATGAAGAACTTCTTAAGTATGATAATTATCCTTTGTGTAAGTCTCAATTGGTGTTTAACTGAAGGAGCTGAAAAAAGAGAGAGTGGACAGGTTGATTCCTACACCATTCAAGTCAGCTCTCTATTTCCTTCATCATCATCTTGTGTTCTTTCTTCAAAAGGTGATTATCTTAGCCAATATACTCTCTAATGATTCATTAATTATGTTATAGAAGTCTTTTTCCCCCTCTGTATATATGTAAGTTTTGGGTCTCTTATGTTAATTTTTTTTTAACATGATATTTTTTGTTGTACAGGATCTAATACCAAGTCGTCTCTTCGCGTGGTGCATATGCACGACGCTTGCTCGCATCTTAGGAGCAACAAAGATGCGAGAAGGAGAATTGACCATGAGGAAATCCTCAGACGAGATCAAGCACGGGTGGAGTCCATCCACTCCAAACTGTCGAAGAATAACACAGATGGAGTCTGTAGAGAACAGAGCACAAAACGACACTGTTTTGTTAAATATGTCAACAGGCTCACATTGTGTCAAGCCCACTAAGCTCAAGGCCTGCAAACAAGATGAAATGAAGAAGCCCAAGACCCTGCAACGGTCACCTGCAACAAACAAGAAAGCGTTAGCAGAGGAAGAAGGACATAGTACGACAGTGACATTGCAAAACCGATTCAAGGTGTTGGGACCAGTTGATGAAGATGATGCCACGTAATATCTCACAGCTGGCTAATCAACGAACACTCTAGAATCTAGGTTTAATCTCATGTAACTATATAAGAGAACTCTTGCAATGTAATACATTCTAAGGATTGAATAACAAAGAAACAATCTTTCAACACTCTCTTTTTCTTTCATGGTATCAGAGCCATGGATAGCTCCATGGAACTCTTCTCTTCTCCTTCGTTACACATCTCTAACTATGTCACAATCAAACTCACAGAAGAAAACTACATCATATGGAAATCCCAGTTTGAGTCTTTCCTCCGCAGCCAAGCTCTACTTGGGTTCGTAAACGGCGCCACCAAGCCACCACAAGAAACGATTCCTGTCAGAAACAAGAATGATAACAAGACGGAAGAGGTTTCAAACCCTGACTTCGAAAACTGGTCTCGAGTTGATCAAGTGGTTCAAGCGTGGTTGCTTGGTTCGATGAGTGAGAATGTAATGAGGCTGGTAGTCGGATCTACAACTTCTTATGAGGTATGGACCACTCTTATCTCTCACTTTAACCGCACGTCGTCCTCTAGGCTGTTTGAGTTGCAAAGACGCCTTCAAAATAGTGAGAAGTTAGATAAAAGCATGTCTGAGTATCTTAGAGGAATTAAAGATATATGTGACCAACTTGCTTCTATCGGTGATCCTGTGAGTGAAAAGATGAAGATATTTGCAGCTTTAAGAGGTTTAGGTCGAGAGTATGAGCCTATTATAACTGTCATTGAAGACTCCATGGACAGAGTTCGTGAACCTACTTATGAAACTGTTGTCTCTCGCTTAACTGGGTATGAGGACCGTATGCAACGATACTCTGTTTCAACCGAAGTGTCTCCACATTTAGCCTTCAACACCATGGGAAACTCTGGCTCTCAATACAGAGGAAGAGGTAACAGAGGCAGAGGTCGAGGAAACTTTTCTACCAGAGGTCGTGGGTTTCACCAACAGTTCACTACAGCTCGACCATCTAGCTCTTCTGCTACATCAACTGAGAAACCAAACTGTCAAATATGTGGAAAACGAGGACACAATGCATTTGAGTGTTGGTATCGGTTCGATGAAGAGTATCAGCAACCCACTCAACCTGTCATCAATGCTGCTGCGTTCTCTGCTCTCCACATCACTGATGTTACTGAGGACAACAGCTGGTATCCAGACTCCGCTGCAACAGCACATATCACAAGCTCGACTCAATGCCTGCAAAAAGCTCAACCTTATCATGGAACTGATATGGTAATGGCAAGTGATGGGAACTTTCTGCCCATAACACATGTTGGTTCTGCAAACCTCCCTTCGACATCAGGTAATCTCCCACTCAAAGATGTGCTTGTTTGTCCTGAAATAGCTAAATCATTGTTGTCTGTTTCAAAGTTAACTAAAGATTATCCATGTAAAGTCTCGTTTGATGGTGATGATGTTGTTATAAAGGACAAAGCAACACGCAAAGTTCTGACAAAGGGAAGGGAAACTAACGGTTTGTATAAACTGGATGACCCAAAGTATAAGATGTTTTACTCTACAAGACAAGTCAAGACTAGTGATGAAGTTTGGCACCAAAGGTTAGGGCATCCACATCAGCAGATCCTCCAGCTTCTATCTACAAATAAGGCAATTCAAATCAATAAAAGTACCAAGAAGGTGTGTGAATCATGTCAGCTTGGGAAGAGTTCAAAATTGCCATTTATTTCTTCTACTTTTATTGCTTCAAGACCCCTAGAGAGAGTACATTGTGATCTCTGGGGTCCTTCTCTTGTTTCTTCTGTTCAAGGATTCAGATTTTATGTTGTGTTCATTGATAATTTCTCAAGATATTGTTGGCTTTACCCACTAAAAAGAAAATCTGATTTCTACTCAATCTTCATCAAGTATCAGTCTTTTGTTGAAAATCTTTTACAAACAAAGATAAGAACTTTTCAATCAGATGGAGGTGGGGAATTTACAAGTCAGAAGTTTCTTAATCAGTTGGAGATATCTGGTATTCAGCATTTTGTCTCTTGTCCACATACTCCACAGCAAAATGGCATAGCAGAGAGGAAGCATAGGCAGTTGACAGAGATGGCTCTGACTTTACTCTTTCAAAGCGCTATTCCACAGAGTTTCTGGGTTGAAGCCTTCTTTACATCAAACTTCCTGAGCAATCTCTTGCCTACAAGCACCCTTGCAGGTAATGTAAGCCCTTATGAAGCTTTGTTCTCAAAACAACCTGACTATTTGGCCTTAAGAACCTTCGGTTGTGCCTGCTTCCCAATGTTGAGACCATATACTCAAAATAAATTTGATCCTCGATCACTCAAATGTGTTTTTCTTGGATACACTGAGAGGTATAAAGGCTATAGATGCTTCTATCCTCCAACTGGGCGCGTATACATCAATCGTCATGTCATCTTTGATGAGGCAAGCTTCCCGTTTTCAAATGTATACAGTTATCTCCACAAAACATCACCCACACCTCTTTATGGAGCCTGGCTCAGACAGCTTTCAAATGTCACCACATCTTGTGCTCCAGTTGCAGACTCTACAGAAGCCACTGCAATATCAACAGACCAAGTTTCTATTCCAACGATGTCAGCACCAAACACAACAATCAACAACACTGTTTCTACAGAAGACACGTCACCTACAACTGTGACTGATCTTGAACATGATATTGGTGATATGAGTTCTGGGTGTACGACAAGCTCAGATCTTGATCCTATAGGCAACAACTCACATTCACCAGTCTCAAATGTACAAAGTTCAGTTACAAATGATAACCTCTGTGAAACTGAAACAGTCCAAGCATCTACTGAAGAAATTTCAACACATTCAATGATAACTCGATCAAAAGCTGGCATTGTCAAACCAAACCCTCGCTATGCTCTACTTACTCACAAGGTATCCTATCCAAAGCCTGCAACAGTTACTGCTGCTCTTAAAGATCCAAACTGGACAGCAGCTATGACTGAAGAGATAAGTAACTGCAAAGAAGCGAATACATTCTCCTTAGTTCCTCAAACACCTGATATGCATGTTTTAGGTTCAAAATGGGTTTTTCGGGTCAAACTCAACGCTGATGGATCTCTAAACAAGTTTAAAGCAAGACTCGTAGCCCAAGGATTCACACAGGAAGAAGGCATCGATTATCTCGAAACCTATAGTCCGGTAGTTCGAACCGCGACTGTAAGGGCTGTTCTTCACTTTGCAACAGTCATGAACTGGGAAGTTAAACAAATGGATGTTCAAAACGCATTTCTCCATGGTGATCTCAATGAAGTTGTCTACATGAAGCAACCTGCTGGTTTTGTTGCCAAGGATCATCCAAATCATGTTTGTCTTCTTCACAAATCCCTTTACGGCCTCAAACAAGCTCCAAGAGCCTGGTTTGACAAATTCAGCAATTTTTTGCTTGAATTCGGCTTCACTTGCAGTCTAAGAGACCCCTCTCTGTTTGTCTGCTTCAAAGGAACATACATTATTATGTTGCTATTATACGTTGATGACATGGCAATTACGGGAAACTCATCTGCACTACTCTTCACTCTCCTTGATGAGCTAAACAAGCAATTTAAAATGAAAGATCTCGGCAGACTTCATTATTTTCTCGGTATTCAGATTCTGTATCATGACAAAGGCATGTTCTTGTCACAACAAAAGTATGCTGAGTATCTTCTAGCCGCTACTTCGATGTCTACATGTGCTCCTGTTGCAACACCTCTTCCACAACAACTGAACAAAGTACCAAAACAGAATGTTCTGTTCGAGAATCCTAAGTATTTCAGAAGCTTGGCTGGTAGACTGCAGTACCTGACGTTAACAAGACTAGACCTGCAATTTTCTGTCAACTATGTATGTCAGAAAATGCATGAACCTACAGTCTCCGATTTTAACCTTCTGAAACGAATCCTAAGGTACATAAAAGGCACAACTACGATGGGAGTCTCCTTTGCTCGTCACACTGATTCTAAACTTCGAGTGTATAGTGACAGTGATTACTCAGGGTGTCCATCCACTAGCAGGTCCACCGGTGGTTTCTGCACTTTTCTTGGTCGCAATATGATTTCTTGGTCATCAAAGAAGCAGCAAACTGTGTCCAAAACCTCCACTGAAGCTGAATACCGAGCCATGTCTGAAGCAACATCTGAAATCACGTGGATCGTGAATCTTCTTCACGACTTAGGCATTCAGCTACCTGCAACACCAGAGCTCAATTGTGATAATCTCTCAGCTGTTTATCTCACAGCCAATCCAAGCTTTCATGCTCGAACTAAGCACTTCGCCACACACTATCACTATGTGCGTGAGCAGGTCGCCTTTGGTAATCTGATTGTCAATCATATTCCGGCACACTTCCAACTAGCTGACATATTCACCAAATCTCTTCCACAACGACCATTTGAGTATTACAGAGCCAAACTTGGTGTAACCGTTCCCCCCACACCAAGTTTGCGGGGGAGTGTAGAGAACAGAGCACAAAACGACACTGTTTTGTTAAATATGTCAACAGGCTCACATTGTGTCAAGCCCACTAAGCTCAAGGCCTGCAAACAAGATGAAACGAAGAAGCCCAAGACCCTGCAACGGTCACCTGCAACAGACAAGAAAGCGTTAGCAGAGGAAGAAGGACATAGTACGACAGTGACATTGCAAAACCGATTCAAGGTGTTGGGACCAGTTGATGAAGATGATGCCACGTAATATCTCACAGCTGGCTAATCAACGAACACTCTAGAATCTAGGTTTAATCTCATGTAACTATATAAGAGAACTCTTGCAATGTAATACATTCTAAGGATTGAATAACAAAGAAACAATCTTTCAACACTCTCTTTTTCTTTCAGAGTCAGCATGACCAAGTCGACCGAGCTACCGGCTAAAGACGGAACCACAATCGGTTCAGGCGACTACATCATAACAATAGGAATCGGGACACCGAAGCACGATGTATCGCTGATCTTCGACACGGGAAGCGATTTGACGTGGACTCAATGCCAGCCATGTCTTGAAAGCTGCTATTCGCAACAGGAACCAATTTTTAACCCTTCTACATCTTCTTCTTACCAAAACGTCTCGTGCTCATCTCCAATGTGTGGAAACAACCCAAGTTGTAATTCGGATACCAATTGCAGATACGGAATCCGTTACGGAGATGGATCGTTTACTATCGGAGTCCTCGCCAAGGAGAAATTTACCCTAACGAACTCTGATGTCTTGGATAATATTTACTTTGGCTGCGGTAAAACCAACACAGGAACTTTCAACGGTGCTGCTGGGATTCTCGGCCTTGGCCGTGGCAAACGCTCACTTCCGACGCAGACAGCGACGACCTACAACAACATCTTCTCCTACTGCCTCCCTTCTTCCGCAAGTAACACTGGCCATCTTACCTTTGGATCCGCTGGAGTCTCTGGATCCGCTAAATTCACCCCTTTTACTTCCTTCCCAATCCCATCCCTTTATAGCATTACTATTGTTGGTATCAGTGTAGGCGACAAGAAGCTGGAGATTACCCCAACCACATTCTCGACGTACGGTGCTATAATAGACTCCGGAACCGTGATCACTCGCCTCCCTACCAAGGTCTACGCGGAACTGAGAAGCGTGTTTAAGGAAAAGATGTCGAGTTACAAGGCTACGTCGGGACGCGATATTTTTGACACGTGTTACGATTTCACTGGCTTGGACACAATTACAATCCCCAAGATTGCATTCTCCTTTGCCGGCGGCACTGTCGTAGATCTTGCTGGAATAGGGATTTTGTATCCGTTGACGCGGTCTCAGGTTTGTTTGGCGTTTGCAGGGGATAATGAGCACATTCCCGCCATCTTTGGAAACGTCCAGCAAAAGACGATTGAAATTGTTTACGACGTGGCTGGTGGACGAGTCGGCTTTGCTCCCAATGGTTGTAGCTAATCAAACAAAACAGAACAAAAGAGAGTGTTACGTAATGTAAGGTTTAGCACATCAATTAGCCTTATCACTATGAAGAGTGAATGAATTGATTATTAACAGAACACAATACAAGATATATATACAGAGGAGGAGACTAATCACGGAGATTGAGATTGATATGCAATCTCCTAATTACATGATTGACATACGAACATAAGTGTGATTGATTGTGTTTCCTTATTCCTCTATATAAGGTATGAGAAAATTAGAATATCACTACAAAATATAGAATATGTGTCACTTTACTATATGAAATCACGTTTGATATTTACTAGTTGAATGTATTACAGAATTTCGAGAAAGGTAAACAAAGAAATTCACTGCATTTATCAGTCATCTTATATATATATATATATATATATAACATGTTCTCCGGCAAGAAACGTCAATATCTTCAACAGTCACCGAGCATGCAGCTGGAATCAAATTGGACACAAAAGCAAATTACCGTCAAAATCAAACACCATCTCCTCTAAACCTAAAATACCCGTATGTTGGTCTGTGTGGCACGATTAAGCTAATAGTACATCTTCCAGAGAGATCAGAGTGTGGGGCAAATATTGTGGATCACGAGAGCAAATAATACATACGTTGTTTCAAGCAGGAGAATAATGAAAAGAATGGATATAGATATGTGATCACCTCCCGATCGAAGAACTGAAAATAAATCAACTCAAAAGAATCGTGGCATCACGTTAGATTTCACTTGCACCAAGCAGCTAATTAGAAACTCATACAACCCAAGAAAAAGGTACAATAAGTCAATAACCAAAAGAAAAAGGTACTGTATTAATTAAAGAAAGGGTTTTGTAGAAGTCTCTTTCTCAATAAGAGGTTTTGGGGTTAGGAAGTTTCTATTTTAATTTTGAAAAAAAAAAATAGAAATTTATTAATTTTGTTATTTAATTTTATAAAAAAATGAGGGCATAAGTGGTTTTTTATTATTATTATAAACACACCAATAAGCTGCTTAGATAGGAGGAGGAAAGGGAAAGTACAAACATTGTTCTTAAAACATACTATGAAAGACAAGCTTTAATTAGAGCACGACTTGAAATGAAACAATAAAGATGACAAGATAATAAACAAAGGGGACCAGAAGTGGTAAAGATAAAGAGTTCCCCCGGGAAAGAGAAATAGGATTAGCCTTTCATCGATTCCCACACAAAAAGTAAAGCCACTCGTGGTGATGGATGACCGACCAATGATGCCGCATGGTCAGCCACCTTGATAAACCATAACGAACAGCGAGGGGTAAAACACTCTTATTGGGCTTGAAATGAGCATGGAGATTATTGGGCCAGAGAAAGCCCTCGTTGCATAATTGATGGGCTAGGACCATTCCATGTCAATCCTCTGAAAACACTCCTAAATATATTTTTACTTTTTAGAATGCTCTTTTTTCTTTTTTACCTTTTTTTGTTTTTTCCCTTTTTTTTTTTCTTTTTGCCCTTTTAACCACTCGACAATGTAAAAATAAATAAATAACTAAAGACACAACCGATCTATAAATAAAAAAAGAAAGGGGTTGTGTTGTGTCTCGATCCCTTTTCACAGAAGCCCTAGCAGACAGAAGAGAGAGAGAGAGAGAGAGAGAATGGATCGATCAGGTAATCAATCGAAATCAGAATCAATGGAGGGAAGATGTGCGATTAGCAGATGTAGTCAATTGGAATTGAAAACGAGGAAGAATGAAACGACGACGGAGGAGTGTGGGTTCTGGTCGTTGCCAGATGATCTGATTGTAGACTGCCTGGCTAAGTTGTCGAAATTGGACCTGGTGGCCTTAGCGATGGCCTCCAAGAGGTACCGGCGTGCCCCAAAGTCCCATGACCTCAGGTTCTTGAGGTATCGGAGGGGTTGCGTGCACCCATATGTGTACGTATATATGCACATGTATCCAGATCCAAGCCCACGGTGGTTCGTCATCCACCCCGTGCAACGTCGGCTGAAACGGCTCAATATGGACTACTACTTGGATCCGGCCCCGGTTGAAGGATCCTGTTTCGTGGGACGGATTGGGGGATCTATGTAATCGGTGGGCTCATCAACGGCAAACCCACATCGGAAGTCATGTTTTTTGATTCTACCGATCACACAGTGTGCCGCATTACGCCCATGAAGATGGCTTGAAGCGGAGCATCGGCAAGCTGCTTGATGGGCGAGTCCAAGATATACGTGTTTGGAGGGTGCTCGGACTCTGCTGATTCCTCAAATTGGGCAGAGGTGTATGATCTCGCAACCAGTACTTGGGAGTTCTTGTCGGTCTCTGCGCCCAAGATGCCCCTCAAAATCCAACAAAGTGTGGTGCTGGACGACAAGAAGCATGTTTACGCGGTGGGTGAGGATGGTCAAATCTTTAATTTCTCAGTAACTGAATGTAAGTTTGAGGCAGCAGAGGACGGAAGAAGCGAGTCTGACGTAGCAAATAAAAACGATTGGCTTATGACTGATGAAGCATTGTTCTGCCGTGGTATCGGCGGGAGAATACTTTGGCGTCTTCCATTTAACTTGGATTGGAATGAAGTCAAGGGTTTGGAAGAGCTGCAGCAGCAACATATCATCAAACTCTGCATCTGCAATCATGAGAGGATGGCCATCTTCTGGGAAGCCCGGCCTCAAGGTCCTGATCAGAAGATTTTGGAGCTTTGGTACGCCGAGATTTCCTTTCAGCCACGCATGGATGGCGGGGTATGGGATCTTTGGGGGAACATTGAGTGGTCCGGTGCTGTCCTCTCCTCCGACATATTAGACTCATCATCATCATCATCATCTCGCCCCCTTAACTTGTTGTATGCTGTTTCTCTTCTTGTCTGAATATATTCCTTGTTATCTCTTTTTGTGATTTATATATAATTTGGCAAATCTCTTCGAATTGAATATTACAACAAGAGCCATGGAATAATACACATATGTTGATCACTGATGGAACATTAATTCTAAGTTGATAACTTAAAACAACAACATGAGAGCACCTTATGAAATGAGAATACAAAAACGCTCATTCGTGCGTCCTTTGATAAATCAAGATATAACAACCCGCACAATTTTTTTACATGCATGATTTGAATGTAATCAAGATAAACACTCATGCTTCCTCACAGATACACGATGAGTATTTTTTTTTTTTTTTTTGGTAGAAAGATACACGATGAGTATTTGAAACACACACAACCCGCCACCTAAACAGAGACATGTTGGCAACTTGCAGCAACTGTTCAAATAGATTGTAGAACATGGCAGCTAATTTCTGAAAAATTCTCTTTGCCATAGTCTGCAACTCCTTTGCAAAACCTCCCCGTAATTGGTTTTTCTTCATCTCCTTCGACTCAAACTCAAAACCCTCTGCTTGAAAGAGACAGTGGCTGGATTGAATTCACTGCCAAAATCTGAGACATGAGAAACTTTATCAGACGTTGTAGAATGTGAAATGGTGTCGCCTCTGCCAGCAGCTTCACCGCCAGATGAGAAGCTCTTGATGCAACAACCTGCAACTTATGTGCGTAAAGTCTTCGAAACCTGCAACAACATGTAACTTTGCCAAACACCACAATTGTGGCCGCCCTTGCGTCGCCATCGGTGCCACAGAGACAAGAAAGCTTTTCGAAATTTTAAAGCTCTGAAACGTCATTTATGTATCTTCTGTGATTGACTCCTCCAAAACACACAACAATGCAAACGCTTTTTGAATCAATATTCGTCGTCATGTAATGACACAAAAGACTGTCTATGTCAACGTTCCCACAGATCTCCATCACTGTCTTCTTGACAAAGGAAACCTGCCTGCCACTGCACCGCTCTTCCCTTATGCAGAGAACTCACAATCATCCTTTCAATGTCGAATCCTGATTGTGAAGCATCTGAAACAACTTGTAACTTATGTGATAAATCCCCTTTCGACGGTCTGAAACTAAATGTAGAAACTGAATGTGTTGCCATTGTAGTAAGAGACCATCCCTTTGCAGAGCACATCAAAGTGATTGAGCGACTGGTGTTGGCCTTCTCATTGCTCACACCAAACTGATTTATCCGACAACAACGATTAAATAAAGTCACTTCCAACAACAACAAGACTGAAGGAACTAATACACCAAAGATTGGTTGGCTGCAGCTGGTAATGACAACTACTTTACTTTGTCTCCTCGTCTCAGAGAATGGGAGTGCTCAACAACCAAACATCCAAAACTAAAAGCTATCTTAGCAGGTGCCTTTAGCAAATGACGCCAGGTTTTGGTTCCCCTTTTCACTAGATCTAAATATCTGCACACTTGCTATATATTTCTAACAGCAACCACGGAAAACCAAGTCGGGTTTAGTCCAGTCATTTCTAATTAGGAAACAGGCTATCAAAGTTTGAGACTTTATGCAAATAGATGATCACAGTAAAACCAGAGATTAGGCAAAAACTAAAGAGAATGGACTGAATCTAAACAAGAAACCAAACCAAACTGAAAAGAAACAACTGGCACTCAAACAAAGTTTCTCGTCAATAAAACTCTCTACACAGACTTGCTAGTTCAAGGGGAGATCTCAAAGCAAAGGATGATTACCTGTAAGGCCCTTGTCACATTAGGAATAGCTGCTTCGTTCAAAGTTCGATCAGCCTAGAGAATCAAGCAAAAAATACCAACAATGATCAGACTCAATTTGAGGCCACAAATAATGAAATCTCAGCCACAAAGTAATGCTCATTTCTAAGACGTGACATAACCATGAATCAATCGCAACTATAGCCTATTGTAACTAATACCAATGTGTAATTAAACAGAGGGAATGCGGATGGTAATCATACCAAAGAGACAGAGAGAGAGAGAGATGCACCTGAAAAAACATGGTGAGCATGTCTGAAAGAGAGACAGGCACAGAGACAGTCTCTTTCAGTTAATTTTGAACATTGTACATTGTAACACAATTCTACTCTTCATTAGTAGATGTTTAAACTGGTGTTATCTACTGATTAAGTTCGTTGCAACTTCTCTGAAGTTTAGACTCAAATTAAAACACTCAATTCCAAATTTGAAGTTTGAAAGATCAAAATACAAAAGACCGAATCTAGACTCAAACTCAATTCAATAATGGTTTTTCTTTTTGCCTAAATTTCAAATTTGATGTATTTAATTGCATTTTATCTAACTTGAGTAGTCTAATTTTTATTATTCAACTAATAATGACTAACTGTTGAATGAGTTATTTGAACATCCAAAGTCAAAATCATGTACAAAAAGTCAACTAAAAATATAGCAAATATTATGTTTTAAACATAAATTCACATAAACACATTATTGAATTGGGGTATATGCCAATAAAAAAATAATTATGGAATTTTGATCACATGTATATTATTTTTGTTTGTTTACACATTATTTGTTTGTATAAACTCATGTATTTTTTTTGGTATAATAAACTCATGTACAATATTGAATTTTACAAGCCTGAATAACATAGTACAATTAGCTTTATGTGATATCGATCCCAAGAGAGTCTTTGTTGTCTCATCCCATAATCTTTGGATCATACCCACATGTTTTTATTGTACAACTGAGATCTTTGATACACACTAGTAATTTTTTGTTTTTGAACAAACGATACACACTAGTAATAATAAACAGTTTCATGTAATAATTACGCTTAACTTATAGCCAGTTAGATGGTTTCCTTCAAAATTACTCTGTCCACTATCTTTTGATGATGGGATTATAAAGTATGAAACGCATTTTGGATGGATGCATAATTACTTTATTTTAGTATATGTATATATAGTAACTTTCACATCTATATTCATCTTGTATTTTTGCTTCTTTTTTCATAAATTATGCGTTTGATTTTTTTTTTCACAAATTCTAACGTCTTTTTAAAACCCTTTTTCTTTTATGTTAAGAAATACTTTAATTTTTTTTCTTAGATCATACTATATGACTATCATATTAATTAGTTCATAAAGTTATAACAATAAGCACATTTAATAATTTTGTGACATGTTTTAAGGAAAGACTATTGTCTATGGTTCTCTATATATGTGACAGAATCATAACGGCATACATGCCAAGTTTCAGCAATATACAGATTGATTATTTGCATGCGTTTGTGCTATGATGATAAGCCTAATTAAACCACTACAAAAAAACAGATATATTGTATCACTTAAATAGTATCACAAAACTAAGTGATCTTTAATAATTGATATAAAAATTATAATTTTACATTAGTTATAATAATCGATATTATTATTGATTAATTTCATTATAATTGATGCAAGTATAAATCATTTACATCACTTTCAGAATACTGACACAAAGTATTTAATTTTACTTCACTTAATAATTGATGTATTTATTAATTTATATTAACATCACTTAGAAAAATGATCCAAAATTTACATCATTTTAAAAATGATGCTAGTAAAATTATATGTCAAATTAATATATTAATTGAACTAAAATAAATTAAAAAAATAAAAATATGTTACTTTTTAATCGGCTAAAACTAAAATTCAAATTGACAACACACAAAAGAAAAAAAAGAAAAAACAGAGTAACCTATATCCCACATCGACTGTATCAAAAAAAAGTTCTCAATATTGCTCCTATATATTCTCTCACTGAGTCGTACATCTTTACTGGGATAACAACTATTTGTGTGGGTCCCATCATAAATACAGTTCAAATAATATAGGTAAATTATGAAATGAATATATAAATAAATATGATTGAAATATAAAAAATTAAATATTATATTAAAGAAAAATTATTTTCATATAATTTATTATAATATTGATTTCAACATCAGTTTTCTGAAATGATATAAATATTTAACATTAGTTTTGATAAATGATGCAAATATTTTATATCAATTTAGTAAAAATGATGTAAGACTTGCAACATTTTTTAGAAGTGATGTAAATGAACATTAATTCTAATAACTGAAACAAATATTTATTTCAATTGATGCAAATAATTTGCATCAACAAAATGTAAATCATTTACTTAAGTGATACAAAATATTTTAGCATCATTTAAACATGATGCAAATATAAAATATAAATGATGTAAAACCATCTTTTTTTTGTAGCGAACCTCTCAAAAGCAGTTAGTTATAAACGGCTCATTGGCCAAAGATAAAAATAAGAGTTTAATGGTTTTATGATGTAAATTGCTTTTGGGTTTTTAACTTGGCAAAAATTCCCCATTGTCCAAATCAAAATAAAAGTTTGATTGTGATGTAAACTGCTTTGAGAGGTTTAATTAGGCTTAGGCAAAATATTCGCTAATACACTTTCACAAAAGCTAATACCTCACGTAGCTTGGATTGTCTACTAATCTATATTTAACCCACTAAACGAGTCCAGAAGAGTTATTCAGTTTATTTATTCCGACTAGTACACAAGTAGGGTAAGCTAGTTAAAGTAACTTTTTTTAGTTTAGTAAAATATTCAAGTTTTAGGTAAAAATCGTAGTGTTGTCCCAACCTATTTAAAATCTTCCAAACATGGCCTTAAGTTGTCTGTTCATGAAATAGAATTGTGTATATACGCACCATAACTGATGATGAGAGAATTACTAACAAACCACAGGAAACAACAGGTTTCTTCTATCACCTTTAAAAACAACATTTAATGTTTGTTAGATTATAAAACAAATAACACAATCTAGACTCGAACTCAATTTCAAACCAAAACTCAATAATGGCCGTTTGGATTTTTTGTTTTTCGTGTCTTTTTTTATGTGGTCGGTTCTCAATCTCAACTATAGATCATCTTGTTGATTAATTATTAGTAGAATGAAGAGAGTTCAAACGAAGGATATATCAACAGTTCCTACAGTTAATGCATAAATACTCTTAATTATTTGCGTTTCAAAATCGAGTTTGTAACCACTGTTGTTCAATAATTTACTAATTGAGTAGACATACCACGGGATAGACAAATACAGAAGAAAACTGAAAGTAAATAGTTCTCATTTGTCGGAAAAAAAATAAATCGCTTCCATTTACATGACGGGAAAATAGTTCATCAATAGTGCAAGTAAGAATTTCAAAAGGATACAAAGATGAAAAAACTCGTTATTGTAATGTTCCGGTTAGAACTTCTAACCCAATATACACATCAAACCACCTATCGGTCAATATTAAACCGATTCTTAAAACCCCCGGTTTTCTTAACAGTGATCCATGGAAGAAGTAGATTTGATGGTTTTTAAGGTTCCACCAAGTTCCATTGGAACCAAAGGTATAAGAGAATGCAAGACGTCTGTAATCAATGGCCTGTAACTCGGTTCTGGCTGCACGCACAAAAGGGCCACTGCTGCTACCTACACATATTCACAGCACAACTCTTGAACTCTCTATCTCATCAAACCCACCTCTCTACTTTGCAAAAAAACAAACTAAATCCTTCTCAAATTTTGCAAAAACGTACCTGGTAAAGATGTTTTAAGTCCATTGTGTCTTTAATCGCAGGATCTATGACGCCTGGTAACTTGGTTCTATCAGTCAGATAAGGCATTGCCTGACAAGAAGATAAAAGCACAATTCAAGATTTGACAATGAAGTCTTCGGAGTTTTAGAATAACATAGTTTGAGACTATAAATGTAATGTACCCAAGTGATGATGGATTGGCATTCACCGGGAGCTAATTTCTCCACAGGCTTTTTCCCAAGTAAAAGCTCTAACAACACTACTCCAAAAGCATACACGTCGCTCTTTTCTGTCAATTGGCCTATTCACCATACAAAAAAAGAATGGTAATGAGGAGGATTAAATGCTTATCATAAGAACAGAACAAGTTTCTTTAAGGATGTTCAAGACTCGACAAATTAGTATTTCAGGGTTTACCGTCTAGAAGATACTCTGGTGCAACATAGCCAACTGTCCCTGAAAGTTTATGGATCTTGTTCTTTGGACCATCAACAACAGCAAGACCAAAATCTGAAATCTACATTCCATAGAAAGCTAGAGCTTGATGAAAGGAATATGAGAGTGAAGCATTACGACTTTAAACATTGTTCTGCTTACCTTAGCATTGAAATTACTATCCAATAATATGTTGGAGGATTTCAAGTCCCTGTGAATAATCGCTGGATGACAATGTTCATGCAAATATTCTAATCCCCTGATTTAGAAAATAATACAAACAAGAACCATAGCAGTTGCTTTAGTCATCCAGATTGCGAAATGTTTGCAAGTTTAAACACGAGAGAGATGTCATGCTCACCTTGATATATCAAGAGCAATCTTCATTCTCATAGGCCATGTGATCGTCGAACCATGAGAAGCTCCTGAGAACTTGAAAAAAAAAGTTTCAATATTTTTATATACTCACAACTTCAACAAGAATAACAAATGTTCATCAGCTTCTGTACCGTGCAAGTGAGATTCAAGCGAAACGTTTGGCATCAGCTCATAGACGATGAAGCGTGCAGTATCATTAGTGCTATAACCTAAGAGCGATATTATATTCGGGTGCTTGAGCTTACTCAATATCTGAACCTCACTCTGCAAATAAAACATTCTCAGGAAGATGAACATTTTGGTTATCTAACTAACTAACTTCATTGCAAAAATGCATATGGGAAGAAAAGTATTGCACCTTATATTCCTTAGCTGCTTCTTCATTGGCACAGTCTAGCTTCTTAACCGCAGCTTGAGTGTTGTTCTCTAATGTAGCCAAATATACACACCCAAACCCACCTTGACCCAAAATGTTACTCTCCTTAAAACCACTAGTTCCCTTTTCTATCATATCGTAATCAATCAGCGACACCATTCCCTGCTTTGTAGTTTTCTTATCTAGTGTTTTTGAGGATGTGAATCCACAGCCTTCAAAACAAAAATTGGCACATTAAAGACCATGCTCAGACAAATGTAGGTAAGATAAGTTTCATAGTTCCATTGAGGTAAGAACACAGACACAGAATTAACAAAACGGCTTCAAAGTTTAAAAGTCTTAGCTATCAAAGATTCATCATGGATTTCAAGATTATGGTCATAAACCAACAAGAACATAAACAAAAAGAAATGTAACTAAGAAGAGAATTTACCTGAGCCCTTAAGGTTCCTTCTCCTATGGCAAACCCAATAAAGCAGAGAGCAAACTAAGATTATACCAACTAAGGAAAAAGCAGCTGCAAGTAAAATAACGAGTCTCATGTTGTTGTTACTATCTTGTTTATGCAATCCCTTCTCTCCCTTATGATAATAACCTGATCAACCAAACCAAAAAAAAGCCTTCAGATTCAAGAAAATTTGGAAACTTTGCAGACCAAAAAAAAAAAACAAATTGAAGTGAAAAGTTCGAACTTTATGGCAAGAGATAAGCGTTACAATGGAGGACATGAAAAATGTGAGAGAGTACGGAGAAAAAATTCTTGTGACCCAGAAGAAAAAACTCCACAAAAGCTAAAACCTTTACAAAGAAAGTTCGAATTTTTTCTACTTTAACGAACAAACAAAATAGCATAATCATTAAAAACAACCACAATCTGTTTCTTTCTTTTCTTCTTCTAAATTTTTCGAATTTTCATCCGGAATTAAAATGTGGAAGTAACCCAAAAATTGTAGAGGAAAAAAAGAAGAAAAGAAACTTAATTTACCAGGAGATAAGCTAGGAGTGAAAGCAGAAGGTTGAGGAGGAAGAGACTTTTGTGAAGTGAGGGACACAACACATGTGGATTGATGAAGAACATAACCTTGTAGTAAAACAAGAGCTGTAATAACTAATTGCCTCATTTCTTTCTTTCCAAAGGATAAAACAAAAAAAAAAAGTCACTTTCAAGAACCCACAGATTTTGAATTGGAGTTCTTTTAGAGAGGAGACATTATTTTGAAGAAGAGAGAAAAAAAATTGAGTAATTCAAGAAAAGACCAAGAATGTGTTTGAAAGTTTGAGAGAGAGAAAGAGAGAGAGATTTGAGAAAATATTCACTTTCCTATTTAACCATAGTTGAAGAGAGAGAGCTCTGAGCAAGAAAATGGTAAAAAGAAAGAGACAAAGAGGATTCAGACGAAACTCTTGAGGTGGAGCAGTTAGTTACCATAAAGAAATATTAATATCGTCCGGATAGAGAAAATATTTTTCGGGTGATTAAGGCAAAAATATATATCATAACTAATGTATGTGTAGACAAAATATATACATGCCATGAATAGAGATGTATACATAATCAATCAAATATATTGTGTGAGGTTAAAATATGTTTTGTTAATTATGCAAATTAGTCCAAACATGTATCAATTTTTCATTCAATAAAAGACTCTTAAAATACTTCCTTTTTTGGGTAAAGTTGGGTGAAATAGATTTTGATATTAGTAAGTAGTAACATATAAATTACTTAATGATAATCTTAATCCAAACTAATTTAGAGTCTAGATATGAACCTTGTGAAAAAAAACAATTAAAAAAGGAGTCGACACTCTTTATATTTACCATTCGAATTTTAAAACTGTCAATATTTGAAATTCATTCATCAATTCACACGACATTCGTGCAAAACCATTTACAATTTGATGATAAAATGGTCTATACGATAAATCAAAATTTTAATCTTATGGCTTTTTTTTTTAAATGAAAGTAGGATATTAAAGTCTAAGAAAAAGTGTTATACTTTAGACTTGACTTTTCAAGTACTTTATCAAAAAAAAAAACAAAAAAAGGTAAAACAAAAGTAAATAAAAGCTTTTGTAATAGAATCTAAACAAAATTCTACCAAAAAAAAAAATAGAATCTAAACAAAAAGCTGGAAAAAAACTGGTTTATATGTTTCTTCACACTTTTCAGACAAGCGATGGGTAGAAGAACCAACAGATTACTGTTGCAACCCATGAACCATCCATGTGGAGACCACTGAACTTAACTTACTAATAAGATCCCTCTAACTATGGAGGTTAAGATTATATAAATTGGTGTTGATGTAGATTTTAAATTACTTAGTCTGTTAAATTTACAAAGCGTGTAAGCAATACACTCTCTCGTATATTTAATTTTTTATTTATTATGTGATGTAGACTATTCCTATACTTCAAAAAGCTTTTAAGTGTTCGGTGTTTTTTGGGAGCGTATGTTTTCCCCACATTCACTCTACAGTAGATTTTGTCAAACACTCAAATAGACTTTATTTTTTATTTCAAACGAAAATATTATCACGTTTAAACTGAGATCCAACATGACGAATACGTTTGCCTTTTACTCCGATTAAAATAGCAATTTGTAGTTTATTATATAAACAGCATTGCGAACTCGCTTTCTCTTTATCAATCCAATTAGCGAATAATAATTTCTTGTCATGCATGAATACTTCAGATTGGACACCCGACCTACCTTATCCATATTCGATTTTCTTACTTAAAAATATTTCAGTTAGTTGTTGTTGTTATGTAAATAATTCAAATGTTAGGAAACTACTCTATCACAAGTTAGGTGACCAATGGGTTTGTCTCGAGACATTAAAATATAGTATTTCTTTCCAAAATCCCATTAAGGCCACTCTATTAACCTTTTTAATTATGCGTCTTCATTTGTCCTTAATCATATACCAGAAATCGATAAATATTTTTTCCTCTTCATATTTTTTTTTGTATGCTTCTATTTCCTTGACCCACAAGTTAGTGTACCATTTTATTATTACTCTCTCATCTGGATAGAACAGCTTGAATCGTGTTCAGTGTAATAATTTCAACGAAAAATAAACAGGCGATTAATGTGATTACATTAGGTTATGAAACGCATCTGCTGCACGATTTATTGATTGGTTAGTACTTTTGGTTTTGTTACTCTGTTCTTTTTCATCTCTCTGTTTTCTTACTCTTGTGTTCTGTTTTTCTCTGTTTTTTTATCGATGATTTTTGGGGTGAGCACAAGAGAGATTCTCAGGTCATGAAGAAATATTTTTGGTTTTTGGGTGTTTAGCAAAGGGCTTAAATTTGGTATTATATATGGAGACAGTGAAGAGAATTATGCGGTAAAACCCCAATCTACTTAAAACCCTGATCATGCATGAACCATATAATGATATAAAGATGAAAACATGAATTTTTCACTCCTCAGTATGAATAGAATGTGTTTTCTTACTAGAACTGAAACCTGATCATGAACCATGATTATGATAAATGCAGCATTCGACTTCGACACTTCCCCAACTCTTTCTCTGACCTAGTAGAACCTCATGTATGCAAAATGTATAACTTTTACAAGACGCAAGGCATAAGATGCTGCGCTACTGCAGCTCAGATTCAAGCAAGGCGAAACTGACCCCTAGCTAAATGCTGTTGAAACCCGAAGATTGTCACCAATATATATATATATATATATATATATATATCATCTTCTAGTCTGTTTGTAGGGTGCAAAACAGTATCCATACACCACAGCTAGATATTGTTGGCGGAAAAAAGAAAAGCATTTTATATCGGGTTTGAGACCAAAAAGGAAAAATAGAAGTAGCTGTCTTAACTCAAATCCAAATGAGTAGCCACAAGCAAACAGCAAAAAAACACAAAACACAGAAAAACAAAAAAAAACAAAATCAATGATAATTCATTGGATAGGTTGAGGTGGGAACATGTAAGGGACCTTGATCGTGTGGTGGTCTGAGAAGTCTGCATCGCTATCATCTCTGCGGAGGCTGAAACCTCCCAACTCCAACACCTGGTTCGACTCGTGGACATCGAGGTAATAGATGTAGTTTCCCTTGAGTTCAGGGACGGAGTTAGCATGGAGACAGAAAGGCTCAGACTTTGAAAGACAAATGCAGATATCTCCAATGTTTTCAGTGTAAGTAGCTTTTCCTTCCTTGCCTATCCTGAACACCCTAAAACCTTTGGTTTCCCAATCCACCTTAGTTACCATGCTATAAGCACATGACCTTAGCAATGGTCATATTGTAACACTGTTATTAATATTGTATGATAATACTACTTGAAACTAAAACAAACAAAAGTCTATGGAGTGATGACTCTTAGGTCATGTCTACCATATTTACCTGTACCAAATAACAAGGAAGGTTTCGCCGTCTGATGACTCTACCAAGTGTGGAGTCCTGTAGCACGAAAACAAATGCTCTTTTTCTGTCTTTGTCAACCTGGGAAGGTTTTGAAAATGCAACTTTTGCAGCTTGGATCCCAGGATGCCATGTGGTCGCATCCAGACGCGGGCAATGAGAACATCTGATCTCTCTGGGAAAACATGACATGGGAAGTGAAGAAACTGGGGTCTTTGATTCTGATGTTGGTCCATTTGGAGCCCTTACACAGGCTGAGTTGAGGTCCCAAGAATTTGACAGCCACAACACAGTCGTCTTCCTCGGGAGAAGAAGAGGACATGGCCACTTCGGTGACAATCTGAGTCTGACAATGAGGTAGAGTCACAATAGGAGGCAGTGAAATGGGATTAGGGTTTGAGACTGATGCAAATGGGTTCAGATCGTTGTGGAGACACACCACACCCTTCTTTAGGGTAGCGACCCATCCTTGGGATGCTCCGATTGTTGTTTTTGTCTCTAGCAACTCACTAGGGATCTTCTTGTCAGTAGTTATTAATTCTGCGGTGGAAATATCGAGAAATCTTATGTCATCTCCAAATGGATTTTTGCCGAAGACCAAATAGGGTGCAAGAAGGTCTATGGAAGATGAAAGCAAACGAAAGCTAATCTGCCCAAACACAAAGAGAGAAGAAAGATCGATCTCACAACACAACCAAAAGTGAATAAAATATATATACCAAAACATTTAAGAGATCAACAAAAAGAACAAAGAAGTTGTCTCTCTCTCTCTCTTTTTATACTTACCTGAGAATCTTTCTGAGGAGAGAGCTTGGGGAGTCTGGAGAGAAACGGAGACATTTTGTTTATCCGCTGATGATCCTGATTCGCTTCAGTAAACTGAGTTTTTATTGTCAAACAAAGCGTGCTCACCAAGGACGGTAATATTAGAGAACGGTTTTAAAATATTTTGATAGATTTCAAAACTTTGGTGGATTATTTCAAAGATAACTATTGAAAGATTTTTATTGGTGGTTCGGTAAGATTTCTATATCAAAAGTTTCAGATGGTTTTGTGTGACAATAAAATCTTCCTCAATAGATATGATTTGATCAATCAAAGTGCCACGACTGAATTTGGAATAACCAAAGTTACAGGGAAATGTCAATAAAACATCACGCAGAAATTTTTGTAACACCCAACGTTAACACATAAACAGGACTGTGGTGCTCACGATTGTTTAGTTTTTTTTTACACATGTCTCGTCAGCTTTTCTTCCACGAGTTCGATGCATCTATATAGAACCGATTCAATTGGGTTCAGAAGGCATACACTGTCAAATGAAGATTCGTGACCGTGATCCTCCTTGACGTTCTCAGCGATGCTGCAGCTCACAACAGTTCGAAGAGGCAGAAGCCACTCTTTGTACGCTTTCTCCAGATTCTTCTTTGACAAAACTTCACTGCTTACTCTGCTCCTCTCTTTACCTGCTTCATTTTCTGTAATTTTGCCTTGTCAGATATACAACAAGAACAAGAAAGATTAAATGTGTTACTGATTTGCATAAGATTACATTTACACACGTAAAATAGAGACATATATACTTTACACGCATCTGCAGACAATTTCATATACCAAAAGAGCTTAAAACATGTCATTTGTATGTACAAGTGTGAATACTTGCAACAGACAACATGATTAATGTTAATCCAAAACAAAAAGATACTGCATGCTATATCTTGTGAGACATTTTCATCATGGATCAATAACTGGTTTATATAAGTTCACGTAACTTGCAGGCTATTTCCAGTCATCAAAACACAAAACACTATCCAGCAACTTGTGATTTGAAACACCTTCTATTAAGTTCAAATACCAACTCGCAAAACTTTAAGAAATCTATTCCTTGATTTACTTGGAAAGTAGTGAGATAAAGCAAAGTACAATTCTTCCATTTATTTTAGTTAAAAAGTTTTTACCTCCTGGATTAAATAACAATGCAAACCTGTAGAGGTTCAGTGCTGCCAGAACCTGGACAAACATCACACAAAACTATTTGTCACACACATGTGCCTCAATATTATATCTTATAAATATTTAGTAGAGAAACAATAACAAGCTCTCCCTATTTTCTATCCGACACTCGCATTCTTATAACCGGTGAAAATTCTTGGATCAGAGTTTTACTGACGACAAATCTTCTAGCAATGGAACATCATAAAATTCCTTAATTAGCGAGAAAAGTATGCTACTCTCATTTGATACTTTCACCTTTTCTCTGTATGTATGTATCTATGTCCCTTAAAGCAATTACAATACCCATATTACTGCATTGCATATGGGCTTACATGATGCACACAAAAGAGAAAATATATATATATATATATATTTATAAAGAATTGATATAGGAACAAAACAATTACCGCATCACTTTGGTCTGGAAGGAGTGGAGGACCACCTTTTGGAGGCCTTAAGACCAACTCCACTAGCTCAATAACAAGCATATCAGCGGTCGCACAATCTGTACCTTGCAAACTACTGCTGCTCATGCTGTCTTTAAATAGACCGAGAAGGATCGCTGTCTGGTTGATTTAGCAAAACAATATTAGTGAACTGAGATACCATTTTTCTTGTGGAAAAGTTAGCTATTACAGCAACAAATTTTAAAAGTAGCTGACTTGTACTTTAACAGTAGTAGCACCGTAAGACTACTGAAGACACTAAGCTGTGTAGTTTATGAACGGACAACGCATGTAAAGGTGTATCTTCATAATCATCATATCTGTGAAGTGTCACATGCTTTACTATCCATAATAGCTCGAGGGGATACAAAAATACTAACCATTGAGGAAGACTGGGAATTCGTGACAAGGGCTCTTAAAACGTGAAACCTCTGAGGAGCTGGGATATCAGAAAGAATCTAATCAACCAGCACCCAAAAAAAAAAGATTGTAAGACGAAATATATAACAATCTCTGTACCCAATGAACGAAGCATTTTTAGAATAAAGAAAGAAAAACAGGGCATATAGACTGAGGGTAGTAAAAGTTGGCTAACACCTCTTCTAGTTATAAAGGATTATAAGCAGATTCAGCACAAGACGAACCATTTAAATTTGTACAATAATTCTGTTTAAAACATATTGAGTTTAGATCTAAAGAAACAAACTCATTTCGAAGTCATAGGAAGCAAAAGCCATTTGAAAGTTTGGGTTGTCTTTTTTTTTTTGTGGATTATGTTATCTATAGAATCAATTTCTGCATCACTCAAAATCAGTTTCCACAAATTGATTAAGTCAAGGGTTATTACTTACCCTCTTCAGTGCCTCAAATGTCTTTTTTCTCAGATCTGCTTCTGGGGCATAGATGATCACTAATGTAACAGCCTGGAAGAAAGAAAGAAACCAGACACTACTTAGAACTCTGATTAACCTGAACGGTGTAAAGATTTAAGAAGAATAGTATTATGCCTGTAAAGCAGCGTAGATGCTAGGTGTGTAGTGTGAACAATCTATTTTCTCATCATTGCATTGAGATGAAGAAACTCCTTTTGTTATGTCAAGCAAGAACTCGATAGTGTGCCTTTTAAATGCCCAGAGCAGATCTCCAGAGGAAAGTATATATTTCAACATCCCATAAGCTTGCCACCTTTTCACTAAATTTCTTTGAAGCTCATCTACATCACTTCCTAAAGCTGCATTAGTAGCCTCTCCAACCTCTTGTGAGATCTTTGTCCAGATGAGTAAAAGTGATGCACCCAATTTGATGTCAGGGAAAGAGCTGACGTAATCATCATCATCTGTTCATATTACATTCGGTGAGACAAACTATCTTGCGACACGAGAAAGGATGTGTGTTATGGATGGATGGAGTTCTGAAATCAGGAAGAAAGTGCTTTTTGAGTTTTGAGATTAACCTCCAGCAACAGTGCTCATTAATTTTTCAGTGTCACTCTCCGTGATTAAACCAAGATGTGTTAAACCACAGTATGTCAAGAAAGGTTCTAACTGCATCAACAGAGGAACACATGAGGCCGCTTTGTCTCTGATGCTAACTGAAAGAATAGCCTGCAAAAATTAGATCAAATCTCAGGTATTGAAGGCAATCTATATGCTCATAAAAGAGGAAAGTAGAAATATATAGAACCAAAGCTGGAATCAAGTACGAACCGTTATCTGTATCACATAGAGACCGAGCAAACAACGGACTTTTACTTCTTCTTCGTTCTTCTGTAAAACAAAGAAAGGAGATCAAAACAGGAGAGTGGAATATTCAAATTAGAGAAAGAGCACTCTGGGTAGTGATTAAGGAAATCCCAATTGCCAATTTGTCAAACTTACAGACCAGTTTTGAAGAAACATCTCGAATTGAAATAGCAATGCCTACAGCCTTATCAAATAAATCTTCAACTTGCACATCTTTTTCCAATGAAATGTCCTTCAAAACATTCAGGACAACTGGAACTGCAACCTTTAGTTGCTCGAAGTGACGCCTCTGAATTGAAATAAATACTGAAACGAAGAAAGTCGAATAACTTTTCACTGCTTCAGTTTACAAGAGCTATATTAACATCTTCAGTAAGAAAAGTGGTTAAGAATTTAAAGAATTTTTTTATCAGGGAAATTCATACTTTTCTACTCTCGAGGTAAAAGCATTACTAGATTTGCAGTCCCCAAGCTAGATTCACTTTATAACAGAAGTTTATAAGTATCTAGGAAACGAGAAAAATCTTCAACTGGTACCTTTAGAGAGCCCATGTAATAAAGGAGTGGAACAACTAGAGGGTGAAAGAGAGCACCTTGCAGCATCAAGTGCCTGGTCATTTAAAGTCAACTTGTAATCTTCTTAAGGCAAATACCAAGTACGAAAAAGAAACTTAAGAATAGTATATATATACTGCCTTGAACTAGCCTGGATCCGAATCCAATTCAAGATCTAATACCTCACAAAGAATTGAAAGCATGTCCCGTGGATTGCATGCTTCCACAAATCGATCAACGATATCCTCAACTAACTGTAAACATCTGCTTGATAGGTCTGCGAACTTGGAAGTTACTTTCGGCAACTGAAATGACAGTTCATCTATAACCTCCTGTAACACAATCAAAATGAGGAAAACTCATAAGCTTGATTCTAAACAAATCCTTCCTTTTGGCTTCCAAAGCAAGTTGAGAACTGACAAGTAACCTGATCCACTTGAGGAGATGATACAACTTTCAAAATTTCATCTAAAACTTCAATAACATCATTTTCCAGTTCATCGTTCTCGGCCAAACAATTCAGATAGCTGACAAGTTCTTTCACTACGCTCTCCAAGTCTTTAAATCCTCCTCCTCCTCCAACTTCAACTGACTGAAAAGAAAACACACGAAATCAATCGATTACTTCAAAATCAGAAGTAACAAAAATACGCTCCAGCCAATCAGGAAACCACGAAGGTCGATACTTAGAACCTAATCAGCGACTAATTTTTTTCAATCGAGGTCCAAAACTCACGACGCGGCTTAAGTATTCATCAATCTCCGAAGCTATTAAATAAATTTCCCCCAGAGAAACAAAATTACACAACCCGAAGAAGTTGAGAAAACTTACACTGAAGCACAAAGCTAAAAGTTCTCGTACACGGCGTGAAGGGGAAGCAGTAACAATCGTCTCCTCAAACTCGGAGCTCCCAACAGTGGACGACGCCATAACGCCAAAAACTTTTCAATTTCGCCTCTGTTTCGTTAAGAGCGAGAGAGTTTTAAATAATCGCGATTTGAACCCGGTTGTTTGGTTATACGAATAATCTTAACCCCATTTAACCTAAATTCTGAATTACGAATAGTTTAAAACTTGTATCCAAACAAACCACGTTCTCTCTCTCTCTCACACACACACACACTTTCTCGTATTCGTCTCTCCTCCAGATCCGGTGCACTTCACCCTCACCGAAAAGATCCTTTACTGGCTCAAACTCTCCTCCTCTGATCTAGCCATGGAACCTGACGTCAGCATCGAGACTTTGTCCATCATTCGGATCGCCGTCCTCCCGATCGGTACTATCCCGCAGACGCTTCTACGGGACTATCACTCGATGCTGCTCCGTCATCACACGATCGCGCTCTCCGCTGTTAGCTCCTTTTACACCGAGCACCAGAAATCTCCGTTTACGAATCAGCCTTGGGACTCTGGCTCTCTCCGGTTCAAATTTGTGCTTGGTGGTTCTCCTCCGAGTCCCTGGGAGGATTTTCAGTCTAATCGGAAGATTCTCGCCGTGATCGGCCTTTGCCACTGTCCTTCTTCCCCTGATCTCGACTCCGTCACTGAGAAATTTAATGTGGCTTGTAAGAGCTATTCATCGGCTCTTGTCCGGCGCTGCTTCGCCTTCTCCCCTGGCGATTCACAAGTGAGCATATTAGTTTCCACTTCACTCTTGTAATTTCGATGCTTCTAGGGTATCTTAGCTCGCTGGTTTGAGATGATTCACTATAGTTGATACTTGATAGTAATGTTTATGTATTACTGTGTTAAGTTCCTATTTTTGTACCAGCGATTTATCTTATAGCCTTTGAATGTGAGCTAATTGACGATTCTATGATCAATGCACTGTCTTGTGCAGCTTGAAGATGGAGACAAGAAGGGTGAAAATTTGATTTTGTTTCCTCCATCGGACAAGCAAACTCAGGAGTTTCATTTACAAACAATGATGCAAGATATTGCAGCTTCGCTGTTGATGGAATTTGAGAAGTGGGTTCTTCAGGCGGAATCTGCTGGCACAATTTTGAAGACGCCATTGGATTCCCAAGCTAGTCTCAACTCAGAGGAGGTTCATGTCTAGGTGTCCTATAATTTAGTCTATGATTCATTTCCTCCTGTGGAAGCTTATAACCATTGTCTTCTAGGCTCATTAGTTTGGTCTAATGCAGGTTATCAAGGCCAAAAAGCGTAGGCTTGGACGTGCACAAAAAACGATAGGAGACTATTCTTTGTTGGCTGGTTCACCTGTTGATGCCAATGCTCACTATTCTACTGCTCTAGAACTGGCCAGATTGACAGGAGATTACTTCTGGTATGCGGGTGCCTTGGAAGGCAGTGTTTGTGCCTTACTGGTAAGGCTTTATGTTGCATTGTTCTTACATTTTTATAGCATTATAGCCAAAAAGTGTATACTGAATCCACTCTTTATCTGAAATGCAATGAATATGAAATTGCTCTCATATGTCTCTCTTTATTTGTTTACAACACCTTAGTATTATGTTTTCTTATTATTAGGTAGATCGGATGGGTCAACGGGATGTGGCTTTAGAAGATGAAGTTAGATATCGGTACACTAATGTAATCTTACACTACAGAAAGTCATTTATTCAAGAAATTGCTCAGAGGTAATTCTACGCATTACCTGTTTGGCACTCTTCTTCAGTAAACTTATTACTAATACGAAATAGCAATCAACTATTTTCCTTGCAGAGTTTCGCCCCTGAGCTTTGAACTCGAAGCTACCCTTAAACTGGCCAGATTCCTATGCAGGTATCATTGTATGCCTTTTATTTCTTGAAATCATAATGGTGTAGTTTCCTATTTTGCCTTCAGTACGCTGCTTAGTTAGTGGTTGCTATGATTTTGTTCAATAGGAAGCTCTTTTCCTTACCTTCTGGCTGGATCACATATTTCTATGATCTTAATCATCATTACAATGGCTTCTTTGTACAGGAGAGAACTGGCTAAGGAAATAGTAGAGCTATTAACCAATGCTGCCGATGGTGCAAAGTCCTTAATTGATGCCAGTGATAGGCTCATATTGTATGTTGAAGTAGCACGTTTATTTGGAGCGCTTGGTTATCAACGGAAAGCAGCCTTCTTCTGTAGGCAGGTCGCCCAATTGTATTTGCAGCAAGACAATCGCTTGGCTGCTATCAGTGCCATGCAAGTTCTCTCTATGACAACTGATGCATATAGAATCCAAAGCAGGGCATCCGTGTCAAAACTTTCTGTTAACAATGTGAGTTTGACAGCATAAGAATTATTTTTCTTCTCTTGTGGTTGATTGAACATTCTTCATAAACATAGTTTGCCGTAGAATTTTTATTAGTACCATCACCGTACACGATCTTGGCGTTTCTCCTTGTATCATACTTTGATGTTTACTTTTTCCTATAATATTTTCTCTTGTGTTTGTTGGTAAAGGAAACTGGGCGCCAACCTGATGCTGGAAAAATGCATCATCATTCAATTGTCTCACTGTTCGAGTCTCAGTGGAGCACTTTGCAGATGGTTGTGCTTAGGGAGATACTCCTCTCTGCTGTTCGCGCTGGAGATCCCCTTGCTGCATGGAGTGCTGCAGCGAGGCTTCTGAGGTGGCATTATCCTCTAATTACACCTTCAGGTCAAAATGGACTTGCTAATTCCCTTGCAAATTCAGCCGAAAGATTGCCTTCAGGAACTCGGTGTGCTGACCCTGCCTTGCCATTTGTAAGGTATTTTTGTCAGCTGTCGACCTTTTGCTTTCGGGGATGTTTTATCAAATTTTCTCACACTTCAAGTAGACCAACAAGATCAGACTAATAATCACTTTCATCCATCTCTTGGCTTCATATTTGCCCAATCTGTGTTTATATTCCAGGATCTTGTTCTATATTTGCTTCGTAGCTGACTCTGACAAATTTTATTTTATGGGTCGTTTAAGCATTATTTTAATTGATCTTTCAGGCTATTCTCTTTCCCACTCCATTCCTCCCAAGTGGACATCGTAAAACGCAATCCAGCAAGAGAAGATTGGTGGACAGGATCTGCTCCTTCGGGGCCATTTATTTATACTCCTTTCAGCAAAGGAGATGCCAACGAAAGTAGCAAGCAGGAATTGATTTGGGTGGTTGGTGAACCAGTTCAGGTCTTAGTGGAGTTAGCAAATCCTTGTTGCTTCGATTTAAGGATTGATAGTATTTATCTCTCAGCTCACTCAAAAAACTTTGATGCGTTTCCTGTCAGTGTGGACATTCCCCCTAACTCCGCAAAAGTGATCACATTATCTGGTATTCCAACAGCAGTGGGACCAGTTACAATTCCAGGATGCACAGTTCACTGCTTTGGTGTAATCACTGAACATGTTTTCAGGGATGTTGACAATCTGCTTCTTGGAGCAGCACAAGGACTTGTATTTTCTGACCCTTTCAGATCCTGTGGATCTGCAAAGCTACGACATGTATTTGTTCCTAACATTTCAGTTGTACCGCCATTGCCCCTCCTTGTGGCTAATGTTGTTGGTGGTGATGGTGCAATTATTCTATATGAAGGTGAAATTCGTGAGGTGTGTATAAATTTTGCAAATGCTGGCACAGTTCCAATAGAACAGGCACATGTCTCGCTCTCTGGAAAGAATCAAGATGCTGTTATCTCGATAGCAGATGAAGCTTTACAGTCTGCTCTTCCCTTGAAACCTGGGGCACAAGTGACTCTGCGTGTGACTTTAAAAGCTTGGCATGTGGGACCAACGGATTCTGACAATGCTGTTAGTAGTGGGAGGAACGCTGCAAGTAACACCGGAAGACCAAAAGACGGAACCAGCCCGTCATTGCTTATTCACTATGCAGGTAGTCATTTCTTCATTGACGTGTTTGTCTGATGTATCTTTCTTTTGCAATGCTTCATGTAGCCTCACGATGACTATAACTAAAAGCATTTGTGTATTCATATTTTTTGCAGGGCCGTTGTCTAACAATGGGGATTCCCAGGAAAAAGAATCTGTCCTGCCACCGGGGAGACGTCTTGTTGTTCCCTTACAAATTTGTGTTTTGCAAGGTTTGTCTTTTGTGAAAGCTCGTTTGCTTTCCATGGAGATCCCTGCACATGTGAGTGACAACCTTCGGGATGAAGACATTGAAAGAGAGAGCAATACAGACAGCCTTGTCAAGATCAATCCCTTTAGGGGAAGCTGGGGACTACGGTTTCTTGAACTTGAGTTATCTAACCCAACAGATGTTGTTTTTGAAATTAGTGTCTTCGTTCAGCTGGAAAACTCTGCCAAGGAAGATGATTCTTCACCAGTGCAAGATTCTCCAGAGTATGAATACCCAAAAACAAGAATCGACCGGGACTATTCTGCTAGGGTACTGATTCCATTGGAACATTTTAAGCTACCGGTTCTTGATGGTTCATTCTTTACAAAGGACCCTCCGCCCGGTAGCCCTTCAAGTATTAGAAATCCGAGCTTCTCAGAGAAGAACACGAAAGCTGAGATAAACACATTGATCAAGAATCTCATTTCGAAAATAAAAGTCCGGTGGCAATCAGGAAGGAACAGCTCAGGAGAACTGGACATCAAGGATGCAATTCAGACAGCTCTCCAGACAACAGTGATGGATGTTTTGCTCCCAGATCCGCTAACATTTGGTTTCAGACTGGTCAGAGACAGTCTGGAGACGGACTCTGAGACAAAGGCTCAGTCTCCATTTCCAAAGGGATCTGTTCTGTCACATGAAGTCACTCCTATGGAGGTTCTGGTTCGCAATAACACAAGCGAAGCTATCAAGTTGAATCTAAGTGTTACTTGCAGAGACGTAGCTGGACAGAACTGCACTGAAGGAGCTGTTGCCACTGTCCTCTGGGCTGGTAATATCCCTGACGTTAAGTAATAAAAGTTCTGTAACATAGATTTTTGCTGCCATTATAGCCGTTTGTAGAAGGTGGGCTTATACATGTCCGTGACTTCTTTTGTCAGGTGCTCTTTGTGGAATCTCAATGGAAGTTGCGCCGCTGCAAGAAGCAAGACACTGTTTTTCACTCTACTTCCTTGTTCCAGGAGAGTACACGATGGTAGCAGCAGCTGTTATTGAAGACGCTAACAATGTACTCAGAGCACGAGCACGAACCGCATCTCCAAACGAACCCATCTTTTGTCGTGGACCGCCTTTTCATGTCCGTGTTGTTGGAGGCGCACTGTGATCCGTTTTTACCCATCCAAATCTGGTTTGGGTATTTTACTATGTTTGTTGAGAATCAAGTTTAAAGTTCTGGTTCAAGTAATGGGTCTTATATATCATATGCTTGTGTGTGGGTTTCTGTGTCTCTCTTTTTTTTGCCTTGGAGCATCATATGATCATCATGCATATTCTGTATGGCTTTTTTTTTCTTTTTGGAATTTTATGGCCTCAGTTCTGAGACCTTTCTTCTCAAAGTAAATTGTTTGTACTCTGCTCAGTAAGTTCAGTTTTCAATGATAAAAGAACGATTATACCATCCCATAGCAATTACCCTAACTTCCACCTCTACAAATAAATTACCATTTATTGAAATAGACACTTAAATTCCCCTAAGCTCGTATATTTGTAATGCAATTTTTTCTTCAACATTTAAATGGCCTTACGGATTATGCAATAAATTGGAAATTCATACTATTATTTATCTTTAAAAAACTTTTAGGATTGTTATATATATTTCTTTTTCAGATTATGGTGGCACAAAAAAGTTCCTTTGGCTGAAACATCTGGCGGTTTTCTAAGAGGATTGTCCTAGTGACCTTTTTCTACTGCGTTTTTCTATCTGAATTAGTACAATGCAAAAAAATTTTTTTGTTAGGGGCTTAATTGAAGGAGAGAAATAGAGAATCGAATTTGGTTTCATTTTGTTGTTGACTTGTTGTAACAATAACATGCTTTCCTGAGGTTGTGAATAAATTTAGTCAAGTACTGCTTACTACGTACTGATAATATGTTAATAGCGATTCATTTATGTAAATATATGAATTCTTTTATATATAAAGTGTTAATACTTTAGTAATTATATTCGAATATTGCTAGATTTTATTGGGTGGGCTTAGACTTCTCCTAAATTTTATCCTTCCAAATAATTGTAGTCAACTAACTAATTTATTACATATATAAATTTATAATTGATGGTCTTTTCATTTACCACTTCGTCGGTTACAGATTTTTTTAAACAAAATTTTAAAAAATTATTTCAACAATTACCCTATGAGATTAACTCACTAGTTATTCCCACCACTTTAACAAGATACATAAAGGAAAAATAATAATTATTCCCTATTTTCTTACAAGTTACACCTCAGCTACATTTTAGTTATCGTGAATTTGTGGGAAAGCGACCAAGCTGGTTATAAACCTACAATATAGTTCTTGTAATACATTATTTCCTTCATATTCGTCAATTATATTGAAAGAAGGCTTTACAGTCTGCATCATACATGATCTAATGGCAGAACAAGAATCTTTACTAATTTACAGTCTTCTTTATTTTTGTGTCATCTTACTTCTGAAATATATATGTAATACTAATTTTTCTATGTTTAGTTGATATATTTCTATAAATTAAAAATATGGATGACTATTTTTTACTAAATATAAGTTTATACTCTTTTTTTATATATACTAAATAGTCAAAATAATTAATGGAATTCAATTGGTAATTAGTGTGCATTTTACTTGCCTCTCATTAAATTCTCATATTCCTTATTACCAGCTTAATTCTATCCCTCCTTTGTGCTCTTAGCTCTCCTCCCCATTCTACACTAAACTTTTCTTCTTCTCTTTCTTTCATGGAAGACCAGATAATACAAGAGAAAAGCCTCGCCCACTGCGCTGCACCGCCTTTGACAGCGGTGGAGAGATTCTTGAACAGCCAAAAGAACGGTACCTTATGTTTTAAGACACAAGAGCGTTCTATAGACCGACCTATTTTCAAGACGGCAAGGGCGATTGAGACTAGAAAGAACAATAAAGAGAACATGATGATGTTTGGTCCGAGGAAGGGGAAAAACTTGGCCGTTAACAGCGGAAACCGAAACGTTATTGGAGAAATGATCGTTAAAGGTGCAACTACTAGAGACTATCAAAAGAGTACTACTTGCAAGAAGCGACCATACAAGAATCTGATCAAAGGCCAGTGGACAGCCGAAGAAGACAGGTATATATGTGTATTGTATGTAAATTTTCGTGCTACTTCATGCGAGCTTGCGTATATGCCTACTGTGGTTGCATCCATATATTATAGGAAGTTGATAAAGTTGGTGAAGCAACATGGAGATAGGAAATGGGCAATTATCTCGGAGAAGCTTGAGGGAAGAGCAGGCAAGCAATGTCGTGAAAGATGGCATAATCATCTCCGTCCTGATATCAAGGTTTTAATAGATCTGTACTCTTAATAAAGTTTATATGACATTCTTGGGTATTAATGTAAATATTTGTTGGTTTTGTTTTCTAGAAAGATAGTTGGAGTGAAGAAGAAGAGAGAGTTTTTGTGGAAGCACACACCCGAATCGGGAATAAGTGGGCAGAGATCGCTAAACTCATACAAGGACGAACTGAAAACTCGATCAAGAACCATTGGAATGCTACGAAACGACGCCAAAACTCGAAACGAAAACACAAGCGTACGAGAAACGTGGATAGTAACAGCAGCGACATCGATGATCTCTCTCCATCCGCTAAAAGGCCATGCATTCTCGAAGACTATATTAAAAGCATCGAGAATAATGATAAGGACAATGGCGAGAACATCATCACTACTGGTGGTAATAATGTTCTTTCTACTTGGAATCTTGATGACGAAGACTCTACATCGTCGCTCTTGGATGATCCTTATGACGAAGAGCTTGTTTTCCTGAGAAATATATTTGCGAACCACCCAGTTTCTCTCGAGCACATGGATTTGAGCCAAGGTTCGGATGAGATAACCCAGTCTTCTTCGTCTGGTTTCATGTTCAAGAACCCTAACCCTAAACCTAGTTCGCACAACAATATTGTTGGAAATCAGTTTGGAACAATGGTCACAACAGAACCTGCCATTACTTCTCACCTCGCATCTGACATCTACTTATCTGATTTGTTGGACGGTTCGGCGTCGTCTTCTTCACTTTCTTTTATGTCTTCCAACAACAGTGAGCATGCTGCTGAAAACGAGTTGTTTGTGCCACAAGCTAACTCCACTGGCGAAAGAAGAGAAATGGATCTGATAGAGATGCTCTCTGGTTCTTCTACTATAGGTGGTACTAATAACATTTGGTTCCCATTGTTCTAGCTACCTTATGAGTTATGACCATGTAATGTCATGAGATCATCTCATATTGATCATTCCCTTCTTTTCTATTTGATTTTATTGTTCTAATAATATTTGTTTTCTTTACATGTTTTATGTTTTTTGTTTTATCAGAATAAGAAAACTTATATATGTCAAAATCACTAGGTTTATGCGCTATATAATTGGTAATCCAGTTTTTCCTTCTACTTTTGTGTTAATATATTTTCTGAATGGTCTCATGTCAAGTTATGCATGCTTTAAATTTGGTTCGTTTTTACGGTTTAAGGTGAAGTTGATTCTCACATTGGCCAAAGTTTTCATTCAAAACGTGGTCTTTAATGACAATACTTGAAAGGGTAAGGTCATATATATGAACGTTATAAATACGTTATATAACTCTTCAGTGTAAATTATGAGCCACAAGAACAACTTTCATATTACGTTTAATTTTCCCCTATATGACACTTTTTAAAAATAAGAAAAATATATCATTTTAAGTAAAAAATAATGTGTTTATTGGCTTTCAGTTTTGAAAGGAAATATTATGTTGAGATCGTAACAGTCGTTAGATACTAGCTAGCTAGCTAGCTAATTAAAAATCAGAGTAATAAATAGTTTAAACTTTAAAGTAATTACTACTACTGTACAAGTTAATTAAAATTAAAATTAGAGCTTATGTAATGAATGGTTGGGTTAGTCTAGCTGGGGAAAAATGATTATGTCTGATCACATCACTTTTACGCATATTATGCAAAAAGATTCCCATATGCGACATATAAATATGTGTGTAATTTTGGAGGAATTAACGTGGGCCGTGGCAAATAGAGCGGCCCATAAGGTGAATATGGACCATAAATAGCTTAGTACATCACAATATTTAGTCCACTCATTGATTCAATAATTTTAGGTGTTGAAATGTGGTAAAGTAACCTTGATTTTGTCGCACCTTATCAGGATCAGCCTAGGTCGGATTAATTTGCTTGAACTTCTTAGCTTATTTTCTTTTATTTTTTTTTTAATTTCCATTACTAGTCAACTAATACCATAGTCATAAAGCAATTCATCTACGCCACATTGGATTCCAAGAATAATGAAACCAGAAAATAAGAGAAAAGAGAAAAACAAGAGATGCTAGCTACTTCAGATTGGCCTAAGATTCCCAAATAGATGTCAAATGCATAACCAAAAGCAAGCAAACAATGTGGAGAGATATGGACAACACAACAGAAGCATTGAAGATGAAAGCAGAGAAGAGTGTAGAAGTGGTCCATTGCAAGAATTTAATTTCATTGAAAAATGCTTCTTCTTTTTTTTTCTTTTCTTTACTGATGTCTGTGGTCCAATTTTGGAAGTGGACAAAGCCTAACTTTGTGGTTTTATAAGAGAGGCGAACAAATACGCCACTCCCTTATATTAGCAAAGACATATGACATGTTTTTATGTTACTATATATCATTATTCAACCAATACTACTGCATTTGACCAAGAGATTATTGTACTATTGTATCATCGCCCAAACTCAAATTCGTTTAATGCATATTTATCGACCAAAAACATCATTACTAAACTTTTACTAGATTATGTTTTATTTTTCTTAAAAATTATATGCTATATATAAAACCACAAAAGTTCGACGTTTCATCGTCAATATTCTACGAAAACGTGAATATGGCCATATCCTCACGTCTGCATATCTCGCTAATGTACAATTCGAAAGGATATAATAAGATAAAAAGCTTATAAGACTACACAAATTGGCTTATACATCTTATAAAAAGCTCTACACGGAAAAGGTTGGATGGGGACACATTTGTAACATTATTTGATCAACAATGTAGTGAATATTGTTTGTGGCACAGTTCTGAATGTTAAGTTGAACACAACTCCGATTAGATATCTAATGAGGTAATCAAAAATTCAACAACTGAGTCATATTGGCTCCGAACTGAGTCATTGGATTACAGATAAATATTGTTGGATTTATATAACTAATTAAGCATTATATTGTCATATATATATATATTAATTAGTTATATAAATCCAACAATATCAATATATGTATTAGATTATTATACATGAATTATCCTAAATTTCCAAAATTATATATCAAATTTTTGGAAATATTAGTGCGGATATATCTTATGTTTGTCCAAAAATGAAGGATAAAAACTGATTATTATGTGAAAATTAAATATCAAAACTTTAAAAATATATAAAATAGTGTTTTTATGTAAAAAAGGTGCACAAACAAGATTTTCCGCCAATTATAGCACTATTCTTTTGGCACAATAGGTAATGCATGGTCACAACACAACAATGTCTTCACCAAAACCAAAGAACTAATTGAGTAAGAAGAAGAACCAGAGACTTTTTCAACAATGTGGATAACCCCATTCCCTCTTTCGCACGCGGGGCCAAATATATCACTCTTCTTTTCTCCGTTTTGTCTACTTTCAAACGTTTCCATCTTCTTTTTGTTGGATCGTTTCTTCATTTTCATTACTTTCTCTATTATTTGAAATGATCGTTTAGATTTTTTATAATATCATGGAAGGTTGGGATTACGATTATTATTATTTTCTTATATCTTTTAGAGCAGATGATGAGATTATGATAAACGTTTTTGATGAATGAGGTAAGGTTTTAATCTTAACATAGGTTTAGAATTCGGATCAATATGACTTGCTCAAACCTGTGTCTTTTGCTAGTCACATGCATTGTACAAATAAGGCTAGTTCCATCTATTATATGTTTCTACCATTATTGAAAATACTATTTCAGAATGAGCCATGAACATATATATTCGTGCGTCGCTCTAGTGTGATAACAATGATCTTGTCGTGATCGACGTATACTTTTAGGCAATGAATAAATGCCACACACGTATAGTCAATGAGACCTCGGTGGCTTTTTTGTTGCGAGCGTGATCAAATTCCAAAAAAAAAAACTTAATGCTTCTCATTACTATTCATCTACCCGATTTAGATAAATCCTTCTGGTAATTTTGCTGGCCTCTTAGACCTTCCCCATCGGCAGGTTGTTAGTGGGGTTTTAAGGAAAAAGAGATTAAATAAAATAAATCAGAAAATGGAAAAAAATTGAAAAGCTTCTCTTATATAGTAACCTCAATTTCACATAAGAGATTGTGATGTGTCGCTAAATCGTTGGTTCCGTTTAATCCAGAGCAATTTTTTTTGGCCCGCTTGTGTTCTTTTTCTTCCTCTCCCTCTCACTTTCTCTTTGTCGCGAATCTCTCAATCGGATGACATGGGATCGGTTGGAATCATAGGAGATTGGAATCGGAGGAGGAGATTAAATCGATTCTCAATTGCTTATAGTCTGATGACTCCAGATGGATTCTTTCTCATTAGCGCAAGCAAAGGTATGATCTTTGATATGGATGATTCTAAGTCTTTGATCGATTTGTATTTATAAATCTATGATCTTTATATGTAACTGCGACAATTTTGGATTATGAATATTATGATTTGCATAGCGGATGTGCTTTGAAGAATTGATTTGGCTGCCTCTTGTTATTTATCGTCTGTTTTGATTTTCTTGACTGATCTAATGGGGAAATTAGGATTGAAGAGTTATCTACATTGTTGTAAAACTCTAGCGAAGTCGTCTTCTGACTTTTTGGATATTTAGATTTGAACCTGATGTTGTGGAATGAGCAAGGCTTTCTTGATTGTCAAAGTGACAAGTCCTTTAAAGGAAGCCATCAGGAGTACCTAGTTTGCAGGTTAGTTTCCTTTTTTCGTAGGATGAGAGCAAGAACAGGAAGTGAAAGGAGAATCATATTCTCATATGTCCAAGTAGAACCAATCCATAAGAATCACGTCCTTATATTATAATTTCTTGTTGACCAAAAAGATTCTAGTGATTATCGTTTCTGTAGGTGTTGAGTTGAAACTGTCATTTGCATTTACTCAAAATGTTGTTCTTTTTAAGAGCTATCAAGATTCTCATTGCTTTGTCTCTTTCACGATTATCTTATTAAGATGTGATTGGAAAATCTGAAAGAAAAATGCGTTCCAGACAGGGCACATAGACTTTCTACTTAATTTAGGCACAATATGTTTTCTGCGAACATACAGAGAACTAGATTAGTCTTAAACACCTTTGATCTACAACTAGCTTATTTCCATGGGGCAGCAACAATTTTCCGAAACTCCTAGTCTACATTCTGAACCTTTTGGTCAAGAAGTTCGGCATGAGACTGCGTCAGAGTTATCTCCTTGTCTAGTGCCACTTTCGCTTCCTTTATCAACACTTCTTGTCTCTGCAATTCAACAATATCTTGTACACACTTCCTTCTTTTGTTGTCATTCACTGTGATCTTTTCCTTAATAGCTTTTAACTCTTCCAATCTTTTTGGTGGGTAAAAACTAAAAAAGTATATGTGTTTTAGTGGCTTTAAGAGTCACATTAGTTTCGTTACTCATCTAACCCTCTTTACTCATCTTTGGTTTCTCCCTCCTTCACCCGGGGAGAGGAAGATGAAAGTTTTTATTTTTGTTACTTTTCTCTGTATTTTTCCTGAAGTTTTGTGAGTTCAGTGTTTAATTCGGTCTTGTTGTTGCAGAGAATTTTCTAAAAATGGCACCAAATCCCAAGATTAAGAAAGCTTGTGTTGCCATGAAGCTTTTGGGAATACAAGAGGTTAAAGACATGGCTGCTCTTGATTTCTGGCCTCTTCCGATAAGCCACACTTGGTTGATTTATATTTTGTGTGAAGAGAAGAAGTTGAGAGAGACATGGCTGCTTTGTTTGTGGATTATTGAGAATGCTTAACCAGAATCAACAACTTTGGTTTTTTTTTTCTTCTTTTACAATATGTTGTAAATTTCTTGTAAATGTTATGTAGTAGAATACTAAATTACATTGATTTTTTCTTCATATAAATGCAATCCTTGATATTCTATACCACTTCTATTCTATTTTAAAAAATAAATTTTAAAAAAATAATATTTTCAAAAATAAGAGACCTAAAATTAGAACCTACCATTAGAGGAGGAAATTTTAATTAAGAGATCATGGGTTCTTATATTCAAAACAATACACAATTAATTCATAAAAAAATCAAACAGTGTTTAACAACTCACTTATAAGAACCCATTGATAATCTTGCCCTTATAGTATTCCCATTGGTGGGGTCTGTATCAATATCTGAATTAAAAAAAAATTATAAACAAAAGAAAAGCAGGAAAGAAAAAAATTAGGGTCTTCTAGCAGATCATTTGTGACACAAGGTGAGAAAAGAATTAATATATGTCCTTCTATTAGTGGCTCAACTATATTAAAAAATTAGAATATATTTTTATAATTAAAATATTATTTTTTTTGGTTTTAAAGACATTATAGTGGGTATCACTGATAATTGTGCTATTAGTGAATTTGCACAAACCTGATCAAAAGTGCACGTCTAATATGTGACTCGTAATTTTTTTCCCTTCTTAAATGCTTATATTTATCAAAGACATATTTTGGTTCTTTTGGAGATATGCTACCGAACAAGAGTATCCTATTTCAAATAATGTTCTCAAATTAACAAAAAGAATTTTAGTGAGTATTAGAGATACTCTAACATGCTATAATGTGTATCACAAATAATAATTATATAAATAAAAAGTAAGTCACTGGAGGAACAACTTTGGCATCGTTACAAAAAAAAGTGAAAGATGGAGAAAAAACATCCTTTACGTTCCATCATTTTCAATCCACAAACCTGACAAAAAGCTTCCTATGTTCTTCCTCTACTCTTTCTTTCTTTATAATATAATAAAGTATTTATGCTTTCTTTAACTCATAATGTTTTGATGTGTATGTTGTCTTTTTTTTTTTGTTCAACCGCTTATATTATAGAAATATAAAAGAGTCTACACACCACAAGGGCGAGAAGAGATGACACAAGATAAGGACCATAGAGCAGATTTAGCAAGAGCATCTACCTCTGTATTGTTCAAACGTGGAATAAAATTAAAGCAGATAGTTGTGAAAGCGTCTGAAAGACAGGAAATGTCATGAAAAACGTCTTTCAACTCCTTAAGGCATCCATCAGTCTTGAGCAGCTTGATGAGGACCTGGGAGTCAGAGAAGTTCATTAAAGATCAGATTGGAATAGAATGAGCGATTGAGGTGATGTCGAGCATAGCACTTCGGATTGCTAACGCCTCTGCAACGAGTGCAGATGACACAAAAGGGCGAGAGGCCGAGGACTGGGTCAAGATCATTCCCGAGGGATCCTTAAGAATCCAGCCAGCTCCACTCAATCTTGTATCTTGGTTCCATGCTGCATCCACATGGCAAGTGAAAGCTTCTGGAGGATTTGGAGGGGCCTGAGGCATTGAACGCAGTAGAGACGGTTTGGAGATGTCTAGTTGAGCATTTTGCCAATGTCTTGCTTCAGTAACTGCTTTGACGTAAACTTCCTTTGAAGAAAACTGACGGTCTTCGAACAGAAAGGAGTTCCTAGCAGTCCACAGGTTCCACATAATCCAGGGGGCAATTGGCGTAGACACTATACCAGCCGGGGGTAGGCACCCCAACTTTCCCATTTCTTGTAGACACAGTTGCAGTGACGTGATCAGGGGGAGTTTGGTTGGGATGCGAAAGGTACCAGGTTCCACACTTCACCTGCAAAATCACAGTTCCACTACAAGAATATTGACTTTTCGTAGCATCTGAATAACGCTATCTAAAGATACTATAGCGTTTTATGAAACGCTCTATCATCGCCCGTGATAATAGGTCCGTCACTTTTAATAGCGGTTTTTGACATTGTTATCGTGTTTTCATCAAATATAGCGTTTTCTTCTATGCTATCGTAAATTCAACAATAGCAATAATACTTTGATATTAATTGTTACACCAAATTTAATATAAATTACTATTTTCCAGGATTATTTTTTTGGTTTTTGGATAATTTGACAAATTAAAAGAGAAAAATGCCATAATTTAATTATATTTATATAATAAATGATACAAAATATTCATTACAAAATGTGTTGAATTCAAAGCTAACACAAAATTCCAAATTCAAAAGCTCCACTACTGTAGTCTTGTAATCACTTCCAGTTCTCCAGCTCCACTCAACACGTCTTCTTAGTCCAAATCATCTTATGAGTCCCTGAGAAGAAGCTAATAAAAATTCCAACATTCAGAAACTCTTAATTAAAGATTACTAGATACTAGTAGTCAATGAGAAGAAAGACTATTACTTCACGACAAAGAATTTTTTATCTCAATTAATCATACAACTCCACCATTGAAATTTCTGATGACTTAAAGTGTCTCTAAGTCTTTAAAGGTCATCTTGAAATCAAGCTATCATATTGCTATAAAGAAACATAAAACACACAAAAAAATCCCCTTAATTATCGAATTATTGAGAGCTAATAAACAAGATTAGGGTTGAAATTAAACTTCCCTTGCTTCTCATCTGAAGATCAACTTTAGCCCCTTTTTATCCAGATCAAAATCTCCATCTTGAAATGTTCCACTCCTGTTTTCAAATCGAGTTCAATAAACATTCATATTTACAGAAGCTATTCAAACCCAGAAAAAAATGGTTCAAGACTTCAAATCCAGTTTACTTTTATCTGCAATTCGATAAACAAAAAAAAAGAGTATAATTAGAAGTTCTGAATCAATGAATCAATGGAGAAGCAAGCAGATAACATCCTTTTGCAACAAACAAATCAGATCTACAACTCAAAACCTTTAATCACAACTGGAGCTGCAAAGATGACAACATAATCTCACTGAACCAAACCACAAAAATACTTTTCTCAATGTTCTTCTTTAAATCAATCCCACACTCGGAAGAAACGAGAGACTTGTATGGAGATCTCTAGATCTGGAAGCGAGACCTTTGGATCTAATTTCAAAAGACCAAACTCATAGCTAATCGCCTAAAGTGAAACGAAGACATGCAAGTATGTAATTACCTCAGATTTCATAATACATATGAAATAAAATGAATAGATCTGGTAAAGACGAAGAGAGATCTATGCGAAGGTGTCTAGGGTTTCGAATCCCATCTCTCTTGCTTTGACGGTGGCTAGGGATTGATTTCAAAAGAAAGAGTGAAAGGGAGAGAAACGACATGATAAAAAATGGATTTACTGAAGAAGGCATCACTAGAGTTTTGTTATATGGAGAAGAGGAAGATGATTCATCTGGTTTTGAATATGGGTAAAGATTTCGTTGGATGAGAAGCATGGTTCTAAATCTGGGGAATTGGTAAGCAAAAAATAAACGAGTGTGAGAAAAAGCTTGAGAATATGGACAGAGATAGTAAGAAAAAAAGCTTGAGAAGTGAAACAATGGAGTGAGAGGGAAAATGAAAAATTTGTTAGCCGCTCTATTTTTTCACCAAGTACTTAGCGAAAAATAGATTTATTTTTCCGCTTCAAGTATGCATAGCGTTTTAAAAATACCAATGCTATGTATACTACAATTAAAAAATATATTCTTAAAAATAAATTATGACCAGTAAAACATAGTGTTTACAACAAACGCTATCTAAAACTAAGAGATATATCAATTATAGCAAAAAGACATAAAACGCTATGTTATAGTACTATCAATTCTCTAATTTCTTGTAGTGTTCCAAAACAAGTGTAGTTCATCTTCAAGAGCACCACATCTTTTGCATCCTGCAACATTTGGGATACCCCTCCTTGACAGGTTTGAGCTCAGAGAGAGGGTCCCAGCCATTGATTTCCAAAGGAACATCTTCAGTTTTGGTGAAACTTTGGGGTTCCACACATACTTGAGCCAATCAAAAGAGTTGCAGTCCTTCTGTACGGGAAAATTCTTAGCTAGAGCATAACCCGATTTAGTCGAGTAAGATCCTGATTTTTCAGGCAACCAAACCAAAGAGTCCAAAGAGGGAACAACACTGGTAATTATTTTCCTTATATCTTCCTCATATTGAGGTAATATTTGACGAATAGCATCCACATTCCAATCATTTGAAGTTGGGCATAGAAGATCTTGGACACTTAATTCTGCAGAGGAGACCGTAGGGGGACCAAAGGGTGCCGTTGGGGACGTGAGAGAAAGCCATGGATCATTCCTATGTGTATGTTGTCTATATTGTTAGGTTTCTTCTAATCTTCATCTATCACAAGCCAAGTGTATACAACAAAACAGATTAACAAGATAATAAAGCATCATTATTATAAGCATCATCCTACTCCTAGTACGTATTAGAATATTCACTGTTTCACAAACATCTCGCCAATTTAAGACTTTTAGAAAACTATGAAACGTCATATTTTTTTTAGTTTCTTCTTCAAATCTGCCATGCCGATCTTCGGAATATAAAATATAATATCCGATTAATCTATATTTTGCTGAGATGATATTGTTTTGTCTTGTGTTCGATAAATATAATTAAATGGTGATAGTTGACAACTTGACATGTCACCGGCAATCAAATACAATCATTATTCATCTCACACATCCATAAGGTTAATGATATTGCGCTATATATTAGTATAAGATTTACATTTAAGTTCCATATTAACAATTTACAAAATCCATTGGAAACAACTATATAATAGTGTTAATAACCCCAATTGTCATTTTGATTTGTGTTAGACATTTGATTTTTGTTACGAAAAGCATGTACAGTGGGGAAAACTAAGTAATCGGTGGTTACGTTGTCGTTCAATCAGTCATCTCGAGGTACAAAAGTTCAACGTGGAACTACATACAATCTATGACCCAAAACAAAAAAAAGGCTCCGGCTACAATTTTCTTATCCGGTTTATTGCAGGTCCTACACAATTAATGCATATCCAAGTTCAAGGTTTACTGGTCAATACAATCAACTTGGCGCATTGTATTGCAAGTGCTTGTTTATATATTGCATATAGCATATTTCATTAAGAGAAAAGAATACAATATTTAAGGAGTAGATTAGTTGAGCCGTGGGCCGTAGGGCACTCCGTCGTCGTTTCTCGTACAAAAGAGTGTGGGGACGACAAGAGTTGTTGTGAAATTGACGAATGTGATCGTTAATGTGACCTTCTTTTGTCCAATCATGTGTTAGATGATTCGACACGAAATGTAGACCTTATCGCACCGGAAGTTTTCTCGACACATGTCTTTACTCCTTTATTCATCACTCACCTTACTGTTTGGATATTTTGATATGGATTCAACTTTTGTCGTTTACTCTCATATCATCCTCTCTCGCGCACGCAATAGAAAATAAAAAAAGTTACAAAAATCAATCTAATAAATCTTGGACGCAGTAGAAGGCTACCAACCTTCAATAAAAACACTCATCATTGTATCATTTTTATGAAGAAAAAAGAACTGTTATATATATGTCCACTAGCTAGTTACTAGTTACTACTTTCATATAAACGCCATTTATACCGTTTAATATATATTTTTTTCCAAAAAATGAACCTTTCGGGAAACGAAATTTGAATCTTACTTTTTATTATCACGTAGACGGAGGATGAATTTAAAACATGAGTGGGTGGAATTTAAAATAAACAAGGTAGAGAGAGAGGAGTGTGTTGTTGGCTGTATATATAGATAGGTTTTATACGACAAGTCCAAGTGATGGGAGCTATAATTAGAACGGTTAGGAAAGAGGTCGTTTGCACTATGAAAAAAAGCTTTCATAGTGCAAATATAAGTCTGGATCATGCAAATATATATATCTTTTATATAAGCCAAATACTATGTTGTATGTATTGTCAAAAAAAAAAAATACTATGTTGTATGTGAAGTGAGATGTTTGATTTCATGTATGTATAATAATTTTTAGAAGAAGTCATGACTCATGAGATGAGTTCATAACAAAACTTCCCAATATTCTAATATATATATTTTTCTTAATATGTTATTGTGATAAATTTGTCGTACTTTCGATTACACATCAATTACGAGCTTTTAGAAGTCAAGTTTTTGAAATTGGTCCCCGACCCCCCCCCCCCCCCCCCCCCCCCCTCTATTATCTCTAAACTTTGAATATGTGTTTTTTCTTGGGTCGCCATTCGCCAATGTGTTGTGAATTATATAGCTTTTTTTTTAACGTACAAAATGGTTATTTCTCTTATTACAAAAATAATGTTGGATTTTAATTTGTACGGTTAGATTTCGTTATCTGATCGCATGCCAATTTTTCAGGGACCACGATTGTGGGAAGGACTATCACGACACGTGTCCTCTGATATTTTTTTTTTTTGCGCTGGGTAGTGACGTCATTATTAATGGTCCCCCTCCCTCCTTGCCTTTTTTTTTCCTATTCGCTTACTCGTTTTATTGTTTGTCTCAATTCATAAAAAAAAAAAACTTTCTTTAAGGTTTAATTACTCGTAATCCTTTGTTTTTTTGTTTTTTTTTTTTTTTTGTATCAAAAACTATGAATTCGTTATCTTGGTTATGTTATGTATATATATATAAAAAAAAGAGAGACTACTGTAAGCTACGAGGAAAAATGTATTATGAAGATAAAAGTGGTGAAGCAATTTCTTTTTCTTTTACTGTCACTTCGTAATATCGTATCATTCTTTTGCCATCCTTATTTTCTAAAACGATAAAACTTTTTTATTGTCGTAGGATTTGTTAATTAGGTCTAATGTCATTTTTATAATTATCACCAATAATTTGGTACATAAAAAAAAAACAAAGAAGAATAAAATATAGGAATAAATTGTCTTTTTGGTGTAAGCTTGCTACAAACACACACACACATATAAAATTCAAACGTTCAACACACATACACATCTAAAAAAACCCTTATATATATCATTTTCTTTCTTTTTATATGAAGAAGAAAGTTTCTGTAAAAATTGATTGATTAATCAGAGAAACATATATCAAAGGCTAATAACCATTTCTCTCTTCTTTCATCTTTCCCTCTCCAAAACAAACAAATTAAAAAAGATTCAAATACTATCAAATTCAGACGAAAACGATGGCGTTTCATAACAACCACTTCAATCACTTCACCGACCAACAACAACAACACCACCAGCCTCCTCCTCCTCCGCCGCCGCAGCAGCAACATTTCCACGAATCCGCACCGCCTAACTGGCTCCTCCGTTCCGATAACAATTTTCTTAACCTCCAGACCGCCGCATCCGCAGCCGCTACAAGCTCCGATTCTCCTTCTTCCGCCGCCGCTAACCAATGGCTCTCCCGATCCTCATCCTTCCTCCAACGCGGCGGCACCGGCGCCAACAACAACGCACCAGGTTCAGGTGACGTCGTAGAAGACGTCACCACCGGCGGAGAGGAGTCGATGATCGGTGAGAAGAAAGAGGCGGAGAGGTGGCAGAATGCGAAGCACAAGGCGGAGGTACTGTCTCATCCGCTATACGAGCAGCTTTTGTCGGCACACGTGGCGTGCTTGAGGATCGCTACGCCGGTTGATCAGCTTCCGAGGATCGACGCACAGCTTGCTCAGTCACAAAACGTCGTGGCTAAGTACTCAACCCTAGACACCGCTCAAGGACTCCTTCCCGGCGATGACAAAGAGCTTGACCACTTCATGGTAACTTATTAACTTCTCTTTCCTTCTCACTTATTAGTCTTTTAATTTCAATTATTTTTCATTATTTTATTACCTTTCTTTATTTTTTTCGATTTTTTTTTTTTTTTTTTTTTGCGAAAACGAAATCAATAATTTATTTCGTCTTTTAGCTTATAGTTAAACACGGTTTGACAAATTGAAGTTTGTTAATTTTGTTTTCAAGATTTGTTAATAACTAAATCGTAGAAATACAATAAGTATAAATTAGATTTTGTATAAGACGATTTGTACTTTGCACACCGACACACATGATCAGTGGGTTGGATAATTCGTCAGTTTAATATTGTGATATTAGTTAAATGCAGTTAAAAATTGGCAGAGAAGGTTTTATTTTGATTTTCGAGATAGATTTAATTTGCTGAGTGTAAGTGACATATTGAGCAATTTTATTGATTGTAGTGTAATATATATATATATATACACACTTATCTGACAAAAAGTAGTTTGTAATTTTCTGTTTGTATTCCATCTTATCAAACTATTGATGGACGTGTGTTTGTATCTGTTGTCTGAAAGATAGATATAATTCCATGTTTTGTGCAGACGCATTATGTACTATTGCTGTGCTCTTTCAAAGAACAATTACAACAGCATGTTCGTGTTCATGCAATGGAAGCTGTTATGGCTTGTTGGGAGATTGAGCAGTCTCTTCAAAGCTTTACAGGTTAGTATTTTCGAGAATTCTTCTAATAGTTATAACATTAATATATGCATCTAGCTGTAAATTTAATTAACTCTTGCACAAAGACACAAGGTAGTAAAGGTACTTTGCTTTCTAATTTCAATGCTGTTTTATGGTCCTGATTTCTTGAGGATTTAACTTTTTTTTTTGTTGGGTGAGACAGGAGTGTCTCCTGGTGAAGGCACAGGAGCAACAATGTCTGAGGATGAAGATGAGCAAGTTGAGAGTGATGCTCATTTGTTTGATGGAAGCTTAGATGGGTTAGGGTTTGGTCCTCTGGTTCCTACTGAGAGTGAAAGATCTTTGATGGAAAGAGTCAGACAAGAACTCAAACATGAACTCAAACAGGTAACTACCGATATATACTATCTCCATCCTTTATACATTGTTTGATCTATAAAGTTGGATTTCCCCATAAGACCAATTATAACATATATCCCTCATGCTTTTTTATCATTTTAGCCCAAACAAAAGATGCTTCTATTAATTCAGTCCAATCAATCAAGAACTTGTCAAACCTGTATTTCTGATCTTCTAACAAAACACGATCATTACATTTATATAACTTTTGTCTGAAGAACGGTTGTTTTGATGAGCTTGTTAGTTTACAAAATTTACTTACCATCGATCGACACTTATATGCATTGTGGAATTCACCTATAGTTAGCTTGATCTAACGATATAGAACCATATTTTTGTGAAAAGGGTTATAAGGAGAAAATTGTAGACATAAGAGAGGAGATCCTGAGAAAGAGAAGAGCTGGAAAATTACCAGGAGACACCACCTCTGTTCTCAAATCATGGTGGCAATCTCATTCTAAGTGGCCTTACCCTACTGTGAGTTCACTCTTTTTTACCTTTTTTTTTAGTCACTCACATGAACACACCTAAAGGGTCGGTCTCTTGTTCTCTCCCACAAGGCCACGAATCTTGTACTACATAATTTTCACGACTTCACTTTCCTTCTCAATTTTCCTATATTAAGTTTTCAATGAACGAGGTAACTTTTGGCAGGAGGAAGATAAGGCGAGGTTGGTGCAAGAGACGGGTTTGCAGCTCAAACAGATAAACAATTGGTTCATCAATCAAAGAAAAAGGAATTGGCATAGCAATCCATCTTCTTCTACCGTCTCAAAGAACAAACGCAGAAGGTATTTCACACCAACAAAACTTTGTAGGAAGAGTTATTTATTCAAGATTAGACTATATTAAAGCAAACGACAAGATACAATATTTTTTGAAATATATATGTTAGGTGTGACAAAGTTTAGCTTGTTTGGGTATGGTTAAATTAAATTTGGAGAGTTATGTTTATGAAGCAATGCAGGTGAAAATAGCGGAAGAGAGCGTTGAGGTCACTTTGAAGCTTGCATGGAGAGATCCAATAGCTTGATAGAAAGTTGGAGACATGAAGAAAAAATTCTCACACAAAACAAACGTATAACGTAACTTTTGTGCCATTACATGGTTTGACTTCCATATTTCATAATTATTAGAGAACACGCAAAACCCAAAAGCACGATTTGTAATATGGGGTTTTAGATGGAGTTTATGATAGGATCCTCACTGCCATCTCCACCACCTATCCATCATCATATATATATATCGTGAATAACATGGAATTTTCTCCTTAGCATTTGTGAAAGCATAGGCCGTATACCTACCATTACGAACAAGCATATACATCTTATAGTTATATAGCCTGACGAGATTTTTTTTGAATCCAATATTAAATTATATTCAAAAGAAAAATAAACAGTTTTACAAAGCTCGGACATAAATTGTTTCGAAACATTTCAAATCAAAAGACTTTCATATTAATAGAATCTTGCATCAAAACAAAGTTGGATGCTAGAACCACCATCATCCTTGATTGTGCTTAAACGATTACGGATATTCTTGTCAATGAGTTTGACAAGCTTTAATGCCGGGAAAGTGTCTCACCATGTCGCTGCTCATTCCGCTCTCGCCAAAGGGAATGGAGCCTGATGAGTAATTTTTGTAAGTGATGTTCTCAGAGTTTTTTCTTAATTTTGTTTTGTGAGTGGAACCACGTCTAACGTCTTAATTATGTTACATTATTTGTAAACCCTAATACCGAAATATGATGGGCTAAACTCCGTGTTAATGCATTCGAACGAACGAATTGCATGTTCTCGGCTGTTGCAAAATTACTTAAACATTTTGATCAGTTTTCCCATTTTGGCCCCTATTCTTCATTGTCCTGCATTATGGGCCTCGTTGTCTCTCTACCTTGCAGGGTTTACAAAACTATTTCATGTGAAAACGCCGACGTTTCATACGTTGTCCTCTTGTCTCTAAGGACGTCGTTTAGAATTGTCGATATGCTGTAGTACACTATTAGCAGTTTCTATTCTTTTTGAGTAAAAAGTGTTATGGATTTTGAACGATAACACAACAAAATGCATTAGCTTTCTCCATCCATATTTTTTTTGGGTAGGGTTCTCCATCCATACTATATATACAATTACGTTTCGGCATTAGCAAAAACCATTAAGATTAATATTTTGGTCCATAGCAATATAAGATCATGAACAATCCAAATTTGAGATTATTTTATAACAAATAAGAAACAAAATTCAAATCAATTTTGGATTGTTCAAGATCTTATATATGTGAGGCTACTATATATGAACCAATATATATCTTAATGGTTTGGTTTTGCTTCAATTATAATCTTTCATAGAGATAGATGGACTAGTGGTGGGAGTTGAGAGAGTCTCTTGTTAGCGGAATAAGATTGCATGACACGGCATTCTGAACGTTGTGGGGTTTCCTGATTGGTCTTGTCCTCTACTTTACATGACAGTCATATGAGAGGAGCGTTTATATATAGCTGGCTGGCCCAATCACAAAAGACAGCTAGCTTTGTGTTATCCGTTATGTAGCAGCAGCGACGAAACAATTGCTTCTTCTTCTTCTCTTTTTTTTTTTTTTTGTCATTATGGATAATAACCCACTATTGCTGAAGATATCAAAGATTCGTTATCTGAAAGTGACGCAGAAACACACAAAAAGTACAAATAATAAAAGTGTTAGTGGGTAATTGGGGAGGATATATAGAGAATAAAGCAGAGATCAGGACGACAAAGAAGTTCAACAATATTCTCCCTATAGTTTATTATCATGCGCTTAGTTATGTTACACGTTAGCCAATGTATAAGGAATATATATTCTGATACTTTCATATAAGTATATTAAGATAATCATTGGTACATATATTATAGATTCGCCTGCCTGGTGTTTAAATTCTGAAAAAAAAAAAACTTAAAATATATGTGAGAGAAGAAGCCCTTCCCGAACACCATGTACGAGGAAATAAGTCAATAACGGTCGAATGATCACATTACATACTTTTCCAAATATTATATATTTTGAAATCCGATGACTAATTTTATCTAGGTACGATAACAATTCTAAGTTGAGGACGTCACGATTTCAAATATAGTATATAAGTATATAACCCTCTCTTTTTTATATAGTATATAACTTTGATGGCATCTATATTCATTGTTGGAGTCACGATGCAATTTATCTTTCGTGTATAGCTGATTGTATATTGATGGTTATACTTTGCGGTCTCGTGATTGTGCGTTTGTAGTTATTAAATTGCATACGATGAGTCGATGAATAACGATAAAATAGAAGATAAAAAAATATTCAATATGGCTAGTCCACCATAGCAATTATTTAATTCTGAAGTGAACAGATACTTTGATAAAGCATGCCTTTACAGTTGACAAAAGAAAGCATATCCCTTAACAATTTGCAAATTACATTTATATATTAAAAAGGTACATTTTTAATATAATCACGATATATTTATATATAAATGTATGGTGGATAAAAATATCTAAACTTGAAACGATCAATGACGATGATTGACATTGATCATTTTGTGACACAATGGGAGATAAAGTCTGGAATTAAGTGTAACTTGTAAGAGAAAAACTAGAGAATGAGATATATATAATACAATAATAAAATGTATTATGTATAGTAGACAAAACGAGTAAGATTTGAGGCATCAAAAGAGAAAGAGACATGTCGACTGGTGGCAAGTGGGTATGTAGCACTATGTAACAACACAAACGTCAAAACATGTGCGAAAGCGTTTTTTGGTTCGCTTTTCTTTTTCAACAATCATCCCCACTTCACTTCACTTCGCAGTTTACACTCCTATCATCAGTATCTCCTCCACTTGTTTCGTGTTTTTCAAAATTAAATTTTAAATATCATGGGATAATACTATAATTGGCCTCCACTATCTTAAACGGGATTCGTATGATTATGCCCGTGACAGCTTACCAGAAGAATCTTGGTATTTTGATTAGAGCTAGGCTTTTCCTGATCACCTAATTCATAATTAGTCGAAACGTAAAGATTGGTTCCTCATATATTTAATTCCAGTAGCTAAATCAGGTCTCTGTGTTCTGAAAAGTATACCCAAACGGCTAAACCTTTCTTTTGTTTCGGCATGAGACATGTCGGCTATAAAATTAATTTTCGTTTTTTGGCAAAAGATAAAAATTTACACTAAGATTCTGTTTTTTACTTTTTACCTCAGAAAAGTACTAAATCGACATAGTAAATTGGCTTTCGAAAATTCGATTGGAATTCAAACCTAACTCCGTACGTTACGTTGTACACTACTGTCTTGCTACGACGGTCTCAATGATCAGGAGTCGTAAATCATAATATATTAGTACAATTAATGTTGAAAAACGTTACCATAAATATTAGAAAGCTAAAATGTTACTATAAGCTAGTTTCATTATGATACCGACACAATCTATCTGTCTCCTTGTCCTGACCTGTTGCAATCTTTAATGCTTTAAAAGTTTCACCCTATCTGTTGGAAACTTGGAATTCAACTTCTGCAATATTTTGATACGTTGTCAAACAAACGCATATCTATCTTTTAGAATCTTTCACTTGATTCACGTTTCAACTCCGTTCCAACAACACTCTTTGTTTAATTGAACCCTCAGCTCAAGAATCTATCTCCTCACTCACCATATTCTGCTATAGTTCTTTGATGAATCAAGAAGCTCTGAGCATCCCTTGTTCCAGCTAAATATAATGTGGTAAGTAATGAGTGCTAATACCAAATCCAAAATTAAATGATGGTATATAATATGCAATCGATTAATTAGATCCACCCACATTATATTATAGGGTTTGTCGATAAGAGTGTGCGTACTGTATTTGTAGAACAATTCTACAAAGCACAAAGTAAAATTTTATTTACAAACAAAAAAAAAGATAAGAGAAATATACAGAAAATGATTCTTTTTATTTGCACACATCAATTTTACATACATGTATATCAAATCAATATGGCGAATGAGAGATCGAGAGAGAGAGCATTTACATATACATGACGTCATGTTCGTACGTCATTTCACCGGCGAACAGTTACATTCCACCGTCACACACACATATTAAAAAAAAAAAAAAAAAACGAAAAATATATTTGTTTAGAATTTTTTTTTGAATTAACAGAACCGTCAAAACGAGATCAAATCAACCGTGGCGGATCTCGTCTTAGTCACCGGAGACTGAGGCAACCTCGCCGTGAAATTCGGAAAAGAACCGTCGTCATCAGAAGCTCTCACATCGTCCTCGAAATTGAGCGCGTAACTCAACGGATCATAACTAAAATCTCCAGGATAACTCTGGCTATGATGTCTCTGATGATGATGATGATGACAATTATAACCACAATGGTTGTTACGGCACGTAACCTTGATACGTGACTTCACGCGGCGGCACCGATCTCTTAGCTCTAGCTCCTGCGCGGTGGATTTGAGCCATTCGTAAGGAGATCTTGGAGTTCTTGGTCCTCCTCCTCCTCCGATCATCATCGCCTCTGGCTCAACCACAGCGTTTGCTCCTAAACAACAGATGGGAGATCTCATCCTGTGGTTAGTTCCTCTCGTCATCGTTGATCTTGCGGTCGAGGGAGAGCTGCATTCGTTGTACATTCTTCTTGATCTTGAAGAGAATATTTTCTTGAGGAGAAATTGTAAAGAAGAACAGAGGAAAATAAAATGGTTTCTTGAATTAGAAAAAAAAAAAAAAGAAAAGTGAGAGAAAGAGAATGAGTCTGAGAGGGAATAAATAGGAAAGAAAAAAGAAAGGAAGATAACAAAAATCCGTGGTTGATGCGTGGGCTTTGGGCCCGATCCGCGTGTTCTATGCCGTTTGTTTTGTACTTTTAAAAGAAATTTCCACAGGATAACTAAAAATTGCAACTTGTATAATATATAGTAAAAGTCTTACTAAATAGTATAGTGATAGTCTATGTGCTGCTGGTTGAGAAAGTTAGTACCAAAGTGGCCATTAACATATAAAAAAAAAAAAAAAAAAAAAAAAGAGCGAGAGAAACAAGGGTAGATTTTTGAGAATCGTGGTGGTCCTTCACCCAAAATATTGAGTGTAGCCTTCTTCATCTTGAGGTGTGTGTTGTAGAATGCAATATCTTTATATCCTAGGAGGCTAGAATCGTTCGGAGAAGTAGCCACAGAGTACTGAGCAGATTTTGGTGCGATTCTTTAACCCTAGAGTCAACTCTTAAAAGCTTCCTCTCAGAATGCTCCTTTCTTTGGATCTTTCAACTGTTTCTTTCCCTTTACAAGCGACCTCTTAATCTCTCATGTAGTTTTGAATAACAAATATAACCCTGACTTCTTTCACTCTTGTGTTTTAGACCCTGATATTGTTTTTTTTTTTTTTTAAATCTGAACGTGTTGACATGTTGTAGCCTTGTAGGGCAAATTAAACATTACCATTTTAACTTAGTTTCGTTTATAGTTTTTTTTTTTTACTGTGTTTCTTCTTGAAATTGAACATAACACACACACAAAATGAATTAAACTCGTGTCAAGATGAGGAAGATTCAAATATTTAGAAAATTCTGAAATAAAAGTTTCACAGAATCATGTATTCTCTTTTGTAAAATGAAAGAGGTGGATTTTTAGGCTAATGTTCATACTCTTGACATTTAAAAAAAAAATTGTATGTGGCCCATGTTGGCCCATTTCTAAGGGTAGGCCGTAATGATTTGGGTTCGGGTCCCATACCCAAATTTTTTTAAAAAATGTTTTTTTTTTTTTTTAAACAATGTTCATAATTCCAAATAAACAATTGTTGCCTAATTTTGTTTTTTTTTGGTTTTTTTGCTGCAGACACCCTACATTGTTGTATACTGAGCAGAAGTAGATGATGCTTCCCCTATAACATGCAACAAAGGTTTTTTTTTTAGCGCATAGTACAAAACTTTGACGCAAATTAATAAATTATACAGTATGTTGTACACTTCAATATTATCGTTTCTTGGTGTTCTTCTATTGGCGAGCGGATGAGTTGAGGAATCTCCATGACTCCATCATGGTCTCCAGTTCCTTATTTGAAGTGGTCATTCATATTTAATTATTGGTATTTTTGTAACAGCACTTTATTATATATCATCGCATTTATGAACCGCATCAGGAATCTTTAAATATCAGTTTCGACTAATCTCTTCAAACGTCAATGATGAATGCAATTTATGGAGTATAGTTGGGTTGGTATGGGTCTGTCATCTGTGTATGTGTGTTACATTCTTTATCACTAATGTCTCTACGAACAATCTTTCTTGTGGGGTTTTAATATTTATTTTTAAATTATTGTTCTTTACAATACATTAAATTAGGTTCTTAAAACTTTTTTTTCTTCTAGATTTCCCCCATTTGTGATGAAAGCAAAGAAAAATGGTCCAACTTATATTCACAACAAAAAATTGAAGGAAGATATTTTAAAGGAAAGCCTCTACTATATTGAAAAGCTAACTGGTTAAATATAAACTACACTCATCCATTTTTGTTAATTCTAATTATATACTCTTTTTACTAGTAATCATTCTAGCCTAACATGTATGTTAAAGACTTCAAGTCTGGACTGCTCACTGCATGTATCCAGTGGAAATCAGGCCTTAGAATTTTAGTATATGCATAAGATGATACAAATGGGTACCAGTAATAAAGATCGATATTAACATGGTTAGAACAAACATTAGCTTGGGTGCAAATGGTTAAAACTAAAATTTCACAGTCACTTCTCTAAAATTGCTGCATATATTTAAAAACTTAATTAATAGAGGAGTCAATATTGATGTGATTAAAACTTTTACCCTCCAAAAAATAATACATTATTGGTAAATAACTTATATCAAATAATCAGGATTCCTGGAATTCATAGATAATACTAAGATATTCAAATGTCTCTTTTTTAGTTGATGGTAATTGATTAACCAAATCTACAAACAGATGTCGAGATAGAGAAGAAAAAATGGCAAATCAAAATAATATCATCATTATTGAAAGATATATATTATAGTATTGGATGCTAGTACTGCATCATTGCTACACCCACTTCATTAAAATGAAAATATCCTAGAGTAAAATAAGCATCTTATTCTTTGTAATGGGAATCCCAAACTTGCTCGAAAATAAATAAATAATCAGCAGTCTTTGCGCTTTAGTCTTTAGTAGTCTTTACCATTGGCGTCGAGCCATCAACACAAGATTTTTCATTAGAAAAAGACTTTAACACGTTTTATATACTCGCCAAAAGAAAACAATTTAACAAATACTTTGTTAAAGAAAAATGTAGAAACATCTCGCCACCATAACTCGTTTCCTCTAAATCAATGACCCAAAAGCAGATTTGGAACATATATACAGATTTTCTTTTAGTAACGAAAAAAAAAAACCCAAAGAAATTTGAATCGAGATGAAAGCAGTAGACTTTTGGATTGTAATAAGAAAGAATAATCACATGGCCACGACCAGACCATGACCATGACCATGTTAAATAAATCCAACATTCACTCTAATCCAGTGTCAGACATTGGATCACCAGCTTAACACTTTTGTCTATTGGATTGCTATGATGATAGGATAAGCCTGGACACGTGTGAGACGAAACTATACGTGTCATAGTAATGTGGACGAGGTGGTGTGAGTGTTGTAGCCTATTGCTTTATCACATTCTGTGTCCCGACCATACAAAATAACTGTTTTGTCCCTAACTCACCCAACACGACCTCCATGTGCCCCGCATTATTGTGATCTATACGACTATTTAAATTTATTTTTTTATTTCCTAGATTCGTTTAAAACTTTAAATTAACCGTTACAATCGTCGTACCATTATATATGTTTAATATAGTTTTTAACAATTTATCAAGTGATGTATGCAGTACTATTTTGTGTTACACAATATGGGTTCTGTTCTCGAGACCATTTTGCGAGTTTGTACTATCTTGATCACAAAATAGTCGCATCCACTTAAAAAACACGACAGTTTGTTTTTGCTAATTTATCAGCATATTCATTTTTCTTCATTCGGCAAATTTTTTTCTCAGATCGAACTTTTAATAAAAAGAGAAGTTCAGTCCTTAATCATCTTAACCAAATTTAGGAGATGTGTTAGATTAATCGCTTTTCCATCTAGTAGATCAACCAAGATTCGTACATCACCCTAAATTTGGACTTCTATAAAACCAAGTCCAAAACCAACATTTAACTATATTCTTCAACGAATCTCACTTAAGCTTCTCATAACCCTTTTACTAGTATATGCTTTAATGGCTATAAAAATGCTTTGATATATTCTTTTCTTAGAAATGTATCATCTTTTGAGCAATGTGAATAAATAGTATATTGAATTTGTTTTTGAGCTAGGAACAAAAGCAGCTTAAGATTTGATATGATTCCTAGTAGTTGCTTTCAAAGCTTCTTTAAACGTTAATCAGAATTTTGGAAAATACTTTAGTACCTAAGCAATAATTCAAAAACATTTTCCATTAATTCTTTTCTTTTTTTGTTGTATTCTTGTATAAACCGTAAACATAATTTTAACACTTGTGAAAAACGTAAAATGTGGATTAATCAAGAAGATGGAACAAGCTTAATAAAAAATAGCTCACTGGTTTAGAGACTTGATGTTATATAACGTAATTATCATAACCACCATACATTAGCATCCACTTAATTTCAACTTAACTTGTAGATATCAATTTGCCAGATTCAGTTTGGGCAAAGTTTACAATTATATCTAACCGTAAAGCGCTCAACTTCTATCCAAACCGTGTTTATAAAGTTAATTTTGGCTGGTAATCTTCTTTTAATTCTATACACCTAAAAATGATATTTTACACTTACACCATAATAAACAATCTGCCATCTTTTGCGGTTGAGATTGCAATGGGACAAAATATATAGTACTATGATTGAGTTATGGTCAAATTCTTTATATATGCAGAGAAATGAAAAAAAAAATGTATCTTTATGGTAGCATATGTTCTAGTTACATCCAAGTAGTGTTCCATGATTCCATCAATTTGTATAGGGACTTTTTAGGTCAAATATGAAGCATTGTTGCATGAATCTCCTCCACCGTAACAACTTTATACTAAATTCTAGATTCCTTGTGGTTGTTACCTTGCTTTTAATCCCAAACAAGAGTTTGGCTACTCACCAGTAGGTTTGAGGTGAAAAGTTGTTGGAATATGTTAATTTGTTACTTGCAAAATTATAAAATCACATGCTGATGAACTTTCTCCCTCGTTGTTTTTGCTTGATTAACCATTTATATCTGCTTTTTGTGTTTCAAATACATTTCACTCACTCATCATAATACGAAATGTTGAAAGGGCTACTACGAACTGACGATTAGTATTGGCTACTAAAGAACTAGCTATGTCAAGTTCTCTCTCTTTGGCCCTATTATTGTTTTGTAGTGAATTGTTATTTTCCTCTTCCAACATATTAAACCATCTTGAATTCTTGAAAAGACACAAACCAGTTTACATATAAAAAAAAGAAAAGACACAAACCAGCAAACCTAGCTACTATACGATGGTATCAGTTAGATTAGATCATAGATGCATGTAACTATATATATTCACCTTCATGTTATTTATAAGGTTTCTATATTGATGTTGCTGGGTCATCAGCAACTACTTTTAGATATTAGCGACTAATATTGGTGAACAAAAAAGAAAAACATCAACTAATTAATATTAGCGATATTTGTTTAAAGCAACTAAAATTTGATGTTAAGATATATATAGACCAAAGGCACTTCTCAGACAAACAAACAAACAAACAAGATCAATACAGAGTGCTAAATTTTGATAAATGAAAGTATTAGCTTTAAATATCTGCTAGTACAAAATCTAAAATTACACAAAGTTTCGTAAATCATCAAATTATTATAATTAAATTTGCATATTATATTCAAAACCATGTTGGGATTTACATTTACTTATAAAAATCTTCATGTCTTATTTATTTTCAAGACTTTTGAATATATGGTTTTACGTTGTCAAAAAAAAAAAAAAACAAAAAAAGAATATATGGTTTTACTTTAATTCACTAAACAAAGTAATAGTGACCTGTATTAACCATTTGTTACAATAACCTTGACAGTAATATATATACACTATACATAGTTTGCTTTATTTGTAAATCTCAATTAGTATAGAGCCTAAATTTACACAAATGTTGTTAGATGTTTAAATCGATACCGTTACAAAAAAAAGTAAAAACCATTGGACTGTGACGACAATATAAACCATTGGAAATCACAAATCCGGCTCTTGGCAAAACAACAGGCAAAATGTGCATTTAAACGTAATACTAATAAAATAGTATAATCTATCTTTCCACAAAGAGCTGACATCTTTCTTAGTCCATAATACGTGGCAGCTTTTTCTAAACTGCCCACAAAAGCTTTCCTTCTTGATTTCTCAATCTCAGCCGTTGGTTCCGAACCCGATTCCTTTCGAAACTGCAAAACCGCCTCTACCCGAAATATATATATATATTATAAATTAAAAAATAAAAAAGAGAGAAAAAAGACCCAAAAATATTTAAGTTTGCTTAACCATGGTTAAGTTTTGACTAAACCCATACCTAAATAACGAAAATGGTCAAAATCTTTGCAAATATTTACAATAAATGCCATTGAACAAGCTTTTGCTATAAATTTGGTTCCTGAGACTCGCTAGGTTTGCCGAACCAACCTCTCTTAGGCACTTTCTTAAGAGCTCTCTCTCTTCTACTACCTTCAAAATCCTTCTTCTTCTTCTTCTTCTTCAATCTGAAGACTCTTTTTTTTCTTCTCTAAATTTGACTTTCTCAAAAAAAAAAAAAAAAAACACCATGGTGACTACATCGTCACGGACCAAGTCAAACGGACCGGTGCTTCGTTCGCAATCACCGGGAGGTCGATTTTGCGGTAGTTACTCTAGAGCCGTTCCGTCGTCTTCATCCTCAGCTTTCGCCTCATCTACGAGTTCCAGCTTCTCATCACCGTCGTCAGCTTTTTTCAGCAATCATCATCACGACAAAAACAACCACCGATCTGCGTCGCCGACTCGTGTGAATCTCTACACAGCTCAGCCGATGATGTCTCAGTCGTTTCGTTATTCTCTAGATAGCAGATCTATATCACCAACGAACCACCGATCGATCTCCGTTTCGAAGAATCAGCCGCCGAAGATGTCAGAGTCGTCGAGGAGGAGGTGTATGTGTTCTCCGACGACTCATCCCGGATCTTTCAGATGTAGTTTACACAAGAACGTGGCGAATCCTCACGGTCAAGGCACGGCTTCGTATACGACGAACGGATTGAATATGCGACGATCTGCGATGACTAATTCGCTGGTGAGAATCGGTGGTGTTGAAGGAGAGTGGGTGAGGAGAGCTTTGACTACTTTGATTCGACCTTCTTCTCATCATTTGAAAAGACGAGCTGCGTATCAGCCTCGTCCTAGTCGTCTCTCAACCATGGCGAAAGCTGATTGATCTGATTTCTCAGATTTTTTCAGGTTTGCTTGATTTTGTTCTTCTTCTCTCTGAATTAGTAGATCTGGCGGCGAGGAAGTCTTTGTTCTGAAAGCTATCGGAGATTTGGAATCTGGAGGCGAGAGATCTGAATCTCTCTACGATCTTTTTTGTAAAACGGAAGAAAAAAGGAAACACACACCATCATAATTTTTTACTTGTTGTTGGGTGAAAAGATGCGATAATGCATTGTACATACTTCTCGTTTTTTTTTTTTTGCTGTTGGTCTCTCTCTTTCTCTTCTAAACAAACCCCCAAAAACAAAAACAAAAAAATGTGTTCGGAGTCTTTTCTCTAAATTAACACGTAAAAAATGGAAAAATCAAAAGAATTGAATCCGATTGAATTTTGCATAAGAACAAAATGAGATTTTCTCGTTTTCTCTCATATATATCCATTGTGGTGTCTGTCTGTGTTCATCAGATTTGCGTTTTTTGATGCGTGTTCCGTCAAGTCAACGTTCGTGTTTGCCGTTGACCGTCGACGTTTCTTCCGTTTAGGAGCGTTACGTTAAGTTTCGAGGTATCCGTTGTTGTTCGTCGTGTCAGGTATGTTCTTTTCGTTTTCTTTATTTTTGTGTAATTTGCTTATGTTTTTCTCGTAATTATTTTTTTTAGTGTGAGCATTATGATTTTGTGTTTTTTTTTTGCAGGTTGCGTTTATTGATGGAGTTTGAAGAACTTGACTAACCGGAACATGAAAATTGAGGAGAGAGAGATAAACGGGGAAAATAAATACAGAAAATTACAAAGACGTGGAAAAGGTCTTTACATTTTGATTTTTGGACATAAAAATATACAAATACAAGTTTTGAATCGTATATACAGAAAATAAATGTGTGAATGCATGACTGAAGACAATATTGACATAAGATGGAAATGTTAAAAATCAGGTAAAATGGAAAAAGAGTGATTTGGTAAAAGAGAGAATGGTGACTGACCAAATTACAAAACGACTGAACATGGAACATAATTAGAGGAGTAGATATGGAAACTACATATATGAAATTGGTAATCTTTGGATTCATGAACAGGTAAAATTGGAATGTTTGAAAGAGAAAAAAAAATGGTAAGAGGTGAAATGCAAAGATACGGTTTCCTGATCTGGAAGATTGTACTACTACTATTTTCGATCATATTCCTCTGCGTCCAGGAATATTGCTATTTTAAATCATTTATTAAAAACTACGTTGATATATAGTTTGTATTCAATAAAATTGATTCAATTTTGTTCATAAAAAAAATGTATATTGCATGAAAACTCTTTTTGAGGTACGTTTCCCGTTTCCGAAATAAGTCACAGAAACACGATTCTTAAAAATCTCTGTTTAGAAATATGATGAAAATTTTGTTTCTATTTTGGAAACGCGACGGAATTTTTTTTTTATAATTTCAAAATTTAATGAATAAATAATTTGAAAATATAAGTATTCATGATACATATAATGAAAAAATATAATATAATTAATATTTCTATTTTGAATTTGTGTTGTTTCAGATTTTTTTTAATATGGTTTTTATGTTTGGGGACTTATTATATCTATATATATATATATATATTTCCTACATGATATATCTGTATAGATATATATATATACGTTTCCTACATATTTCTATCACTTAATTTTTGAAAAAAAATAAACGTTTCGTTTCTGGGTATCCGTTTCCGTTTCCATACAACCTAGAAAAAAACAATACTTATGATGGAAAAATAAAGGAAGAAAAAAAATTACTTGCTGCCAGAAGATTTGCAAACATTTTCGTAACAATCATATTGTTTTTTTTTTTTTTTTGTTCAACAACAATCATATTGTTTAAGTTTCGACTCATTTTCGTAACATTTTTTTGAGGAAATTTATTTAAGAATCTTTGACGTATTAAGTTTAAAAATTGCAATTCATTCAAAAACTATGTAAATTTGGTGATGGATGACCTGACCTGACCCACATTGTAATATGTCGTACGTGAAGCAATTGAGTTTTTATTTGTTTAATTAGCACTTTTCTATTGTTAGAAAAGGTCGGCTAGTTGATGACTAGAGAATCGTTGGCGACCACAAACTTCGACCGGACTTATGATCCTTTCTGATTTGACGAATACCTTCGGGTTATGATCGGTTTAACTTCGTTCTGCTTCCGTCTGTTACTACGATCATTTGGAATTAACCAAGTGAACAACCTTCATGTCATGTGGCATACTCTATACTTCCGCATAATGTTCCTCCTTCGTCTGTTGATTATATTTGGCGTTTCTCAAAATGGGACGAGAAGACTCTCAGACGATTAGGTTTAACCGTTTAAGTGTAGAATATAACGGTCCTTTGTTTAGTTTTCTAATGTCATACGTAGGATCTTTTTTTTTTATAAAGATTTTATATGTTTAATTATGACTCGTCTCCACCTAAACTTCTTAAAATGTCTGAACAAGTTGGAAGTTTAATATGGCAGATAAGAAAATATTGTAAATTTGAGAATGGTAGTTGAAAAAAAATATGAATTGTCATATATTGAATATTACAGTGACATCATCGGCCGACTAATTACTACTAATATTTTGTTTATGTAAATTTTATAAGAGGCAAAAGCAATAAATTGTACCTAAAAATAAGATGAAGAAAATAGTGAAATATAAAGATCCTTCAATTTATAATGAGGAAAAAGTGGAATAAAAGATGGGATACACGTCTTCCTTACCTGGAAGAGTATATGCTACCATCATATTGTTAAATTAATGATTTATTAAATTACTTTTCCATTATACTGATATTATTCTTTTCGTAAATTTGGTTTCAATTCATAGTGACATCATAAGAGGTCGGCTGACTACTTGCCTAATATAATTGTTTGGTTGTAACATTCATATATATAAAGAGATATACATGTTTAATAGTAATACTGTATATATTCATGATGATTATTATCACAAATTTGTTTGCAAGACGTAGAACAATGAATGTGTATCAAAAAGACAAGATTTACGCGTGAAAGCGGATTTAGGTGAGGTGGAAACCAAACTCATTAAGATTTGATAACACAAATAATAGAATAAAGTAGGGACGCATCTTCCACAATTATGGAAGATATTGTTTAAGAGGTTGTAATTAAACTAAGATTTCCATCTGATTTAGAATGATTCTTAAATTTTTACAGAATGGCTTGTACCATAATTAAATAGATTTGCAGAGATACGTAGCAGTAGTATTAATTAATACACCCATCTTGTTGGCTCATAATTAATTGAGTTTTAAAAATGATCCTCTAAGCGTTACTTCTGACTTCAAATCTCGTGTCGACCCTTATAACGAAGAGAAGACGTGCTTATTTTTAAATGGCTTCTCTCGTAAACACCCTTCAGGAGAATTAAAAAGTGATACTATTAAATTGGTGTTTAACCGTGAATGATGATATTAAATTAATCAATTAATTAAATCTTTAACATTCATTTTGTGAGTTGAGGTCAGACAAAATGACGAAAGTGAGTGTATTTTGCGTGGCGGATTGGAAATTCCTGAAAAAGACTCTCAAGATAGGATTGCTTGTGTCCTAAGCGTGGGAGATCAACCAACTTGATCATTCTTTTCTTTATTATCTCCAACTTCATTATATTTCTTCTTTTCCTTTCCATTATTTTTGTTTTCTTCTGAACCTTTTTTATAAATTCCAAGTTCCAAATTAAAGTTCTTATATGTTTACTTCCACGATACCTCCATGATAAAGCATAAACTGAAACTAATTCTTGATCAGTTTATAAGGATAACACTTGTCCGGATTCATCAGATTTGAACCTTGGATATCAATTGTTAGTTTGTTACCATCGTGCATGGTAATGTTTTTCGTATGTTAGTATGTACTACGAGCCAGATTTGACAATTATGTACTTGTCAGAATTTGAACACTCCACATGTTACTTTGTTGTATATAGTTTATTTGATAATCTTTACAAAAAAAAAATTAGCTTCTAAATTTTTTAAAAGATTAAATATAGTGACAGTCTCATAGCTCAAAGCTCTCTCTATCTGGCTGGCATTCCTGTGGGGCGACGACAAGTCGGATATTGTTGTTCAATCGATCACTATAACTATAGAGCGTGTAACACCAAAACAGCTCGTTTATAATCTATATTTACTATTAGTTTGTTAATATCACACTAGTCACTAGATGAATTCTCTCAAGTCTTCCACACTCTAATCACACGTAATTGTTGTACTCTTGCTCTTCTGACACGTATGCGAGGTTAAAGCTTGTTTCGTATGTCAAACCGACTTTGTTAAAGGGGATGACTATGGACTAAGGACCATATGCTATATTAATTACTTTATTATAGTATCAAATATCTTTTCCTCCAAAACCGACCTATTGCGTTGTCCCTTTTCCTTTGGCTTGTAACTATAGAATTTCTAACGAAATCTTCTCTTTGAAGTTTTGGTTAACTATAGAACGGACAACACAAGAAGGCTTGACAGGCAAGTTTAGGATTTTGGTTTCAAGTCCATTAAATACGTTTATTCAATGTGGTAAAGTAATTTCTCAAAAAAAAAAAAAGTACAGTATAAAGGGAATTCAAGTGTCCTTGTATTTATATTGTAGGGTAAATATGTTTGGTTCCATGTTCAAACGGTTTATTTGCTTGTTAAAAAAAATCGTCCTACAAAATATAGTGGCAAAAAATCATGTATATAATTTCTCATTCTGATTAGTAGGAAAATAATCATTGAACTATTATTATTTTAATCTATATAAAAATCAGCTCTCTAATGCATTATGATTATTTTTATTTTTTGTTTCCAATCGTTTATTTCTGGTCAACTCTCAGTTGAGAATCCATTTTTCCGGCAACGATCCAGTCTTTGATGGTTTCTAAGTTGATAGTATCAATTTGGTTTATTCTTTATTCCGAAATAAATAAAAATTTGAAGGATGGTCAACAACGGCAGTTCAATGATCGAGGGGGAGACCTAAATATTTGAAAAAAAACTTTCTGTTGTTCAACACGACAACACCTCACTTCAAATGTGACATCTTAGCTATATATAGCAAAATTAAAAGATAGAGAGAGACGCAGGCACATGATGCTCTTCAATATGATTAATTGTCATCAACCGTTTTAGTAATTATGACTACTCTATTAAATGCAAGAGGCAGGGCTCATGTCTTTGCTCTCTCACCTGCATAACTGCATTACTGTATAGCTGTAGTAAATAAAACTGATGACTTTTTAACTTTGATGAATTCTCAGCTACAGTAGTTTTTAAGATCGAGCCTGGTGATGAAAAAAATACAATGTACGGATTCCTTTGCATTTCGGCTTTTGATATAAAAATCAACACATTACGTTTTTGAATCGAAATCAAAAGATTACTAGTTGGTGAAGATTGTATCATGTGTTGACTTTTTTATAAACAAACCTATATCTAAGCACGTTAGCTGAGTGTATTATGACTTTTATAGTTTACAACTATATTTCAATCACTACCGCTAAGTTCTATAACCAGACTGTATCCGTTAAACTTTTTTTTCTTTCTTTTGCATAAACAACGTTAACTACATCATTAATTTTAAAACGAATAAAAAACTATCCGTTAAAGAAAGTGATTACCAATTAAGACAGCAGTTGAGATAGGAAAACGAGACATGAGTGATGAGTCTGGCCTACACGCTTTCCTTAAGATGAGTAATTAACTCTTCTAACTTTAGGCTTTAGCAAGAGAAGAGCCAATGCTCAGACACTACATGTGACAATCAGAATCCACAAATATATAGATTTATTGCTTTCTTGTTCTATTATGTATGTTTCGGCAGTTTTCAACTTTCAAGGCTATATGGCACAATTTCAGTTTGTCTTTTCTTTTAATCCTCAAACTTGTTCACATTCTTTTTGTGAGTTTCTGATTCTCTCTCTTCTGGATGATTCAAATCTTTCTATCCACACACTCTTATCAAATTGTTGTTTTCTTCATGTCCATTTTTTATTTGTGTAGCTCATAGTCCCTCTCCGTGTTCCTAGATAATCTACAACCACTCACTAAAAAGATTATGTGTTTATTATCATAAAAGGGTATATTTTTGCCTTAAGCTTTATGCGTATAATATTAAGGGCTGTTATGAATCTTTCATTCTTTCTAGATTCGTCGGGACGCAAATTTATGCGTTTCACATTCATATATAAAGAAAATTTGGACATACAAGTAAGAGAATTTCATAGATTCGCTGGGACGAAAATATATGCATTTCACATTCATATATATCGAGGAAAATATTAGGACACAAAAGTAAGTCTATAAATTATGAGTATACATTTTCAAAAAAAAAAAAAAAAAAAAAAAAAAAAAATTATGAGTATAATAACCACAATAAGGGATCGTGTTACGAGCACACAATTTACGTATATACTATCATAGGTTTTCCTTTTTTTTTTAATTTTTTTTTATTTTTAATATTTTTTATCATAGGTTTTCCTTACTTTTTTTTTTTTTGTCTTTATTATTCACAAATAGTGAAATATAGGCCAAAACATAACAACTTCATAGAAAAAGTTATGTATAAAAATAACAGGTATTGCTAATTATTAGTTTCGATAGATGAATACAACTGCAATTAAATTAGGTTTATGTCTAATTAACGCCTATAAATTTGGTTAAACATTATTGCGTTTTCTTTTTGAGTTTTGACGACGAAATAACCTTTTTCTGCAAACATATAAATGGCAACACGTAATATATCATTATCAATTTCGGCCTAGTTCATAATTTAACTGATCATGAAGTTGCAGAAGCTAAATTGTTGAACAGTTCACTTACTATCAATATCATAACTAACGATACGTTACCTAATGCTAACCAAACAAAATTTCAACACATATCTTAATTAGTACAACCAACGTATATATAGGCTAGAGCATTGACTGATGAATATTTGAAAGTCAATGCACTCTATCGTTTTAAGTTATCAGAACCAGTCATAAGATAATCTAACCACACACACACCAAAAAAAATCTATATTTTCTAATTTTAAGCGCTATTTTTTTTTTAAGTTTCTTATGATAACATTTATTGCTTAGATTCTATATATGCAATACGAAAAGAGTAACTTGTGATATTTTAAAAATATGAATGGACCTCTACTCTATACATACATGGGGCCACAACACAAATGTTTCATCTTTTTATGTACAATTTGAAGAAATCCAAAATAGAAATAACAACGTTCATTGTCAATTGGAAGTTATGTGCGAGATTCTGCGCCGGGAAAATAGAAGTTGAACTTAGTGTGTTATTGAATGCGAAAAAAGTGATGTAAAAAACGAAGAAGTCAGAAAATTAAAAGAGTTATGACAATAACAACATATTGCGTACGTCCATGAAATTGTCAAATGATCCACCAAGGCCTTGACAACGACGCTCGATCTTTACGTTTCCAAGTACACATTTTTAGTAATTATATTTACAGTTCATAAATCCCACAATTTTTACATCTGCAAAAAAAAAAAAAAAAAAAAATTACACACTAATTCATCGTTTGTGGATTGGGCCGGCCCATTCTTTAAGCTACCACAGTTTTAGGCCAAGTAGATATTTCTGAGACTGATCAGAAAAATACTGAAACTCAAACCGAATTATTTTGATTTGGTTTGGTTTGGTTTTCTTATTACGGCTATTATGACAAACCAGAAAAATAGAAAACGACACTTGGAGCGAAATAAAACTAAGGTTGGTCTAAATAAATTTACATAAATAATAAAAAAAGGGTTCCAGAAGCATGCAGAAGAAGAATGAAGAACAAGATCGAGACACTGAGATCAAACAGGATCAAAAATCAAAAGCAAAAGAAAAGAAAAAAAGAAAGTGACAGAGGAATCTTGAAAAGCCCAAAAAATCAATAAAAACAGATGATTAGAGAATAATTAAGCACGAAGCAATCTCCTCTTTAAGCTTTATTGTTACTAATTAATCTCGAAGCAGAGCACTCTCTGTTCCGATGAATGGATCTCATCATCATCTAAACTCATCGTGTCTCTCGTCCTCCCCTGTTCGATCCTTGGAGAGAAGTTGGAACAAACATGGGTTTCCTCTTTGGTTTGTTCATAGGAATCGCAGTTTCTTTCGGTTTGGTCGTTGCATTTGCACGCTATTCTAAACTCAGATCCACTCGTCGAGCTGATTTGGTAAATATATCATTTTTACCATCATCATGTCATGTGTTCATTGTTTTCATCTGTGATGTAATGGTTTTGAGGAACAATGTTTTGTAGGCGAAGACCATTGCTGCATTTGCAAGAATGACTGTTCAAGATTCGAGAAAACTTCTCCCTGGAGAATTTTATCCTTCTTGGGTTGTGTTTTCTCAGAGACAAAAGTTGAGTTATTTCTAAATCTTTTTTTACTTCCATCATTTTTCTTGTTTTTGTCTTTTTCTCTTGTTGATGTTTTGATACTTGTTCTTGATTGAACTACAGTTGAATTGGCTTAATCTTGAACTTGAAAAGATCTGGCCTTATGTAAATGAGGTAACTTTTAATTAGACCGCATTGGTTTTTTTACCTTTTTTAATGTGTTGATATATTCACTAACTTAGTTTTGGTTTTGTTGGTTAATCTTGTAGGCAGCTTCTGAGCTGATTAAAAGCAGTGTGGAACCAGTTCTTGAACAGTATACACCAGCTATGTTAGCATCTCTTAAGTTCTCTAAATTCACTCTTGGGACTGTGGCTCCTCAGTTCACAGGTTTGGTTTTTTGTTGCTTCATATAATAAAATAATCTAGTGAGGCTCAAATAGCTCCAAAGCAGAGATAAGACCGTAGCAATGCTCAATTCATTTTCAGGAGTCTCTATCTTAGAAAGTGAAAGTGGACCTAATGGGATCACAATGGAACTTGAAATGCAATGGGACGGTAATCCAAAAATCGTGTTGGATATCAAAACCTTACTTGGCGTAGCTTTACCAATTGAGGTACTTTTTTCACTAGTAATTAATGTCATTATTATAAATTTTAGTATACATTTCTCTGTTCTTGAGCTTTCCGTGGTGTGTTTGTGTAGGTGAAAAATATAGGATTCACAGGTGTTTTCAGGTTGATATTCAAACCTCTTGTTGATGAATTCCCTTGCTTTGGTGCACTTTCTTATTCACTGCGTGAGAAGGTAATATATATATATAGTGATGATGATCTTCATTACTTGGCATAATCTTTGCAAGTCTCATGTTTTAGTAATCTTCTTCTTGCTTTTTGGTGAGCAGAAAGGGCTAGATTTTACACTTAAAGTTATTGGTGGTGAATTAACATCAATTCCAGGGATTTCAGATGCAATAGAAGTATGCCAAAAAAAAACAAAATTATGATATTATATTCTTACAGTATAAATGTAACATATTATTAGTTGACAAATTCGTTAACGTCTTTGAAAGGAAACTATTCTGGACGCGATTGAAGACAGTATAACATGGCCCGTTAGGAAAATTATACCTATATTGCCAGGAGATTACAGGTTTTTGCTTCTTTGTACTACACCATTTCGATTTATAGTTATTGTGAGACCATTTTATATATTAAAAATCTGAAATGTGCTTTGACAAGTGATTTGGAGTTGAGACCTGTTGGAAAATTGGATGTGAAGATTGTGCAAGCAAAGGACTTAGCTAACAAAGACATGATTGGAAAATCCGATCCTTACGCTGTTTTATTCATTCGCCCGTTGCGTGACAAAACCCAAAAGACCAAAACTATTGTAAGAAATTTATTACTCTTACCAAATCCCCATAATATTATTATATCTTTGCTAATTTGGATTGTGCGTATATATATAACTATCTTTTAATGTCAATTAGAGTAACTCGTTGAATCCGATTTGGAATGAACATTTTGAGTTCGTTGTGGAAGATGTATCAACTCAACATTTGACAGTAAGAGTCTTTGACGACGAAGGAGTTGGATCTTCTCAGCTCATAGGGGCTGCTCAAGTACCGTTAAATGAACTCGTGCCCGGGAAAGTTAAAGACATTTGGTTGAAATTAGTCAAGGATTTAGTGATCCAAAGGGATAAAAAAAACCGTGGTCAGGTTAGTATATACTATATACCCTCCTATCCGTTACAAATAGTTTCTAAATTCAAAAGATAATGTAAAAACATAGTAATAGCTAGGTTTGCATATACATCTTTGTTAAAGATATGTACATATTTGTGGTGATATAGGTGCAGTTGGAGCTCCTATATTCTCCCATAGGAAAAGAAGGCGGATTGAAGAACCCCTTTAACCATGACTACTCATTGACCATATTAGAGAAGGTACTTAAGCCGGAAAGCGAAGATTCGGATGCTACGGATGTGAGAAAAGCACTAAGCTCGAAGAAAAACGATGTGATAGTGAGAGGAGTGTTGTCTGTGACAGTAGTGGCTGCTGAAGACTTGCCAGCTGTAGATTTAATGGGAAAAGCAGATCCATTTGTGGTTATAACATTGAAGAAATCGGAAGCAAAATCCAAGACAAGGGTTGTACCAGACAGCTTGAATCCGGTGTGGAACCAGACATTTGATTTTGTAGTGGAAGATGCTTTGCATGATCTGTTGATGCTTGAAGTATGGGACCATGACAAATTCGGGAAAGATAAGATAGGGAGAGTGATAATGACATTAACACGAGTGATGCTGGAAGAAGAGTATCAAGAGTGGTTTGAGTTAGACGGAGCTAAATCAGGAAAGCTGTGTGTCCATCTCAAATGGACTCCAAGGCTTAAGCTCAGAGACGCTTCTTGAGTCTTGATCATTCCTCGTTCTTTTCTCTCAATTTAAGTGACACATTCCTTTACATAAGTTTTTTTCTTCCTTTCTCTTTTGTTTAGTATATGCTGATCGTCATCGATGTTTGTTGTTATCATTCCTTCCTTGCCATAGAAGAAATCAATATAAATATTTATAGACACATTTTGTTTATATTCATATAGTCTAAAAAAAATTATATAAAAAAATTTGGACTAAATAGACGTATTGGTTTGGTTTTGGGGATACTTTTATTAAAATTTCTTTAAAATGGGAAAATGAAAATTTACTTATCAAACAGAGCAAAATTATATAATTCTGTGACCAAAATATATCTGTTTTTACATTATAACAAAATCTGAAAAGCAAAAAAAGTGAATAAAGCCAAAAGTATTTTTGTAAATAAATATGTGTGCGAACGAGTGTTAATTTTGATAGCAAGAAAATTCAAGCTAAGGTAAACAAATTTGAATTTGAATATAATCTATCGTATAAATATCTAATACAATATAAATGACTTAATTATAAGTTTCAAAAATATCTGATTTAAGGGGGTGTTACGTGAGCGATCATAACGTGGCATGGTCGTGGAGCAAAAAAAATAAAAATAATTAAAAGTTTAAAACAATAAAAGTGTAGACTATACAGCTCAATGTAAAAAAAAAAAAAAAAAAAAAAATATTCGATCGTATAATATAAATAGAAGATTCTAATACTTGTCAAAGGAAACAAAAGAAAAGATTCTTTTTATAATATATGCTTTATGCTGTTTCTAGATTGAGCCAAGTGTAACAACTAAACAAGACTCTTTCCGAATATTCAATAAAGAAATCGTTATGGAATCTTCCAGTGTTTCCTACTCTTTTTTCGTGACTCGTTACCAAATTTTGACACATCACTCCTTTTTTTATTTTATTTTAATTAATTTTTCCTAATAAAGAAGTCAATTAAAATTTACGTCTTTGGCAATTAATCAAAACTCCCATCAATAATTTAATCAGAGAGATTCAGGATTAGTGATCTAATTAAGTAATAGTAGTACTGCTTTATTAACGAAGCGACGTTTTCCCAAATTCGCCAAAACAACCTCTCTATTTTTCTCTCCTTCTGCTGTGTGTATCATCCTCTGATCCTCGTTCCTTCTCCAGATTCTGTATTCTTTGATTCACGAGAGATCTGTTTTTTTTTTTTTTTTTTTTTTTTTTTTTTTTTGTTTAATGTGTACTTCGGATCGTTGTTGAGAGCTAAGAAAAGGAAAAAATGGTGGGAAACGACTGGGTGAATAGTTACCTAGAGGCGATCCTGGCAGCGGAACCAGGGATCGGAAATTCCAAATCGTCGCTTCTGTTAAGAGAGCGTGGACATTTCAGTCCCACTCGTTATTTCGTCGAAGAGGTTATCACAGGCTTCGATGAGACTGATCTTCATCGTTCCTGGGTTCAGGTATCTACATATATACACCCGTTCCCTTCTGCGTTTTTTTGGTTAATGTTTCTGATTTTGATTTGAAATCGTGGTTTGATTTGTTCTTTAGGCTGCTGCTACGAGGAGTCCGCAAGAGCGTAACACGAGGTTGGAGAATCTGTGTTGGAGGATCTGGAATTTGGCTCGTCAAAAGAAACAGGTTCGTGATTTCGTTTTTACGATCCAATCCGATGGATTTTTGAATTAGGAAAGCGTTTTATTGTATTGTATTGTAATGTTCACTTGATCGTTCGCTTCTTGCTAGTGTTAATCTGCTCTGAGTAAGTTAAATCGTTTGTGGTTGTGGTTGTGAAATGTTGTTTTGATTAGGTTGAAGGGAAGAATGCTAAGCGTGCAGCTAAACGTCAGCTAGAGCGTGAAAAAGCAAGGAGGGAAGTAACTGCTGATATGTCTGAAGATTTCTCTGAAGGAGAGAAGGCTGATTTGCCTGGTGAAATCCCTACTCCTAGTGATAGCAACACCAAAGGAAGGATGTCTCGGATTAGTTCTGTCGACGTTTTTGAGAATTGGTTTGCTCAACACAATGACAAAAAGCTTTACATCGTCTTGATAAGGTATTACTCATCTTCACTTGATAAGTTTGTTTGTTTTCACATGGTGGTGGTAACTAAGTAGTAGTAGTAGAAATTATCTTGCAGTCTTCATGGTTTGATACGTGGTGAAAACATGGAGCTTGGTAGGGATTCTGATACTGGTGGTCAGGTTATCTTCTACTTACAAGCATTTTGTTTGTTTTTTTGAGTTTTAGAAATTCACACTGTATAAAACGATTTCTGCACTCAGGTGAAGTATGTTGTGGAACTTGCAAGGGCATTGGGCTCAATGCCAGGAGTCTATCGTGTCGATTTGTTGACCAGACAGGTATCCGCACCAGATGTGGATTCCAGCTACTCTGAACCGTCTGAGATGTTAAATCCTTTAGACACAGATACAGAGCAGGAGCATGGAGAGAGTAGTGGTGCTTATATTATCCGTATACCTTTTGGTCCGAAAGATAAATACGTACCAAAAGAGCTCCTCTGGCCTCATATCCCTGAATTTGTTGATAGGGCGCTTAGCCATGTTATGCAGATTTCCAAAGTTCTTGGTGAGCAAATTGGTGGGGGACAACAAGTGTGGCCTGTTTCTATTCACGGACACTATGCAGATGCTGGTGATTCTGCTGCTCTTCTATCTGGAGCTCTTAATGTACCAATGGTTTTTACTGGCCATTCTCTTGGTCGTGATAAGCTTGAGCAACTCCTGAAGCAAGGGCGGCCAAAAGAAGAAATAAATTCTAACTACAAGATAATGAGACGGATAGAGGCAGAGGAACTATGTCTTGATGCTTCTGAGATTATCATAACTAGTACAAGGCAAGAGATAGAAGAGCAATGGCGCCTGTATGATGGTTTTGATCCGGTTTTGGAGCGTAAACTCAGAGCAAGGATGAAAAGGGGTGTGAGCTGTCTAGGCAGATTTATGCCTCGCATGGTTGTAAGTATCATCTCTTTCCTCTCTGCTCGGATATGTTCCTCTTCCCGAGTCAAACGTGAAAACGTTTTTTTTTTTATCATGACTCATGAGTAGCCTTTTCGTGTGATTCTAGGTAATTCCTCCAGGAATGGAATTTCATCACATTGTACCACATGATGTGGATGCAGATGGAGATGATGAAAATCCACAATCTGCTGATCCACCAATTTGGTCTGAGGTTAGCATATCTTCAAATCATAGTTTTTTTTCCCGTTAAGTAAAGGTTTTACATCTTCTATATATGTTTTACTGGTTCCTTCTATATTTACTGCAAAAACTCTTCACTTGGGCAGATAATGCGCTTCTTTTCTAACCCCCGTAAACCTATGATACTGGCTCTTGCTCGGCCAGACCCTAAAAAGAACTTGGTTACTTTAGTCAAAGCCTTTGGAGAATGCCGTCCATTACGGGAACTTGCTAACCTTGTAAGTCTTGTAGTTAAATTTCTAGAAATATGATCTTCAACTAATTTTCTAGAAGTGTGTTTCACAATTTTCATTCCTTCTTTCACTACCTTTGACTGCAGACATTGATAATGGGAAATAGAAATGATATTGATGAGTTGTCCTCCACAAATGCCTCTGTGCTGCTCTCAATTCTGAAGCTAATCGACAAGTACGACTTATATGGTCAAGTGGCAATGCCTAAGCATCACCAACAATCAGATGTGCCTGAAATTTACCGTTTGGCCGCCAAAACAAAGGTAATTTGTCAAACATGTTTACTTTTCTCATCCTTTTCAAATGGTTACAGGAAATTGTGAATTGACTTTCCTAAATTATCTGCAGTGAATTCAGTGATCAATAATTGTTCCCATACACAAGATATTATTAATCGCTTTGAACATTGCCGTCTCTGTGAATCAGTTTTGTTTGCATTGTTTATCTATCTTATCTCAAACCATTTTTTCAGGGAGTATTTATAAATCCAGCGTTCATCGAACCATTTGGACTGACTCTAATCGAGGTATATTATCATTTTTATCTCTTCAGTGCTCTACTCATTACAGGGTATCTTATTAATTAACGGGCACTGTATCTAACAGGCGGGAGCTCATGGGCTGCCCACTGTTGCAACGATAAATGGAGGACCTGTTGATATTCATCGGGTTTGTCGCTTTCCATATTTCAAAAGAAAATTTGCACTATAAAGCACTATGCATCAACGCAGAGCTATAGCTGATATTTGCTACTACCTTGCAGGTTCTTGACAATGGTCTTCTAGTTGACCCTCATAATCAGCAAGCTATAGCTGATGCTCTGTTGAAACTAGTTTCAGACAAACAGCTATGGGGAAGATGCAGACAAAACGGCCTTAAAAACATCCACCTATTTTCGTGGCCAGAGCATTGCAAAACGTATTTAGCTCGGATAGCTTCGTGCAAGCAAAGACATCCTAAATGGCAGAGAGTTGAGTTTGAGAACTCAGACCCTGATTCACCCAGCGACTCTCTTAGAGATATACATGACATCTCCTTGAATCTAAAACTTTCCTTAGATGGCGAAAAGGGTGGAAGTAATAGTGGTGTCGATACTAACTTGGATGCTGAAGACAGCGCTGCTGAACGAAAAGCTGAGGTGGAGAAAGCTGTTTCAACCTTGGCACAAAAGAGCAGATCAGCAGAGAAAGTTGATTCCAAGATGCCGACCTTGAAAAGGAGGAAACATATCTTTGTCATTTCTGTGGACTGTGGCACAACCTCAGATCTTCTCGCAGTGGTGAAAACAGTTATTGATGCTGCAGGAAAAGGCGGCTCAATAGGATTCATACTCTCAACCTCAATGACTATATCTGAGACTCACACAACATTGCTTTCTGGAGGGTTGAAACCACAAGACTTTGATGCTGTTATTTGCAACAGTGGAAGTGGACTCTACTTCACGTCCTCTGCTTCTGAGGATAAAAACGCTCTTCCTTATACACTCGATGCAGATTACCATTCCCATATAGAGTTCCGCTGGGGTGGAGAGAGTTTGAGGAAGACTTTGATCCGCTGGATTAGTTCTGTTCAAGAGAAGAAAAAGGCTAAACAAGGAGAGATTTTAGCTGAAGATGCGTCTTCTTCTACCAACTATTGCTTATCCTTCAAAGTGAAAGATCCTGCTTCGGTAAATACACCCTCAGCCTATAGTCTTTTGCTCGTCCTGAAACATTTATTTTCGGTTTTTTCATCATAACTTCGATCATTCAATCTCTGCAGATTCCTCCAATGAAAGAGCTGAGGAAATTGATGAGAATTCAAGCATTACGTTGCAATGTAGTTTACTGCCAAAACGGAGCTCGGCTCAATGTAATCCCTGTTCTTGCTTCACGATCGCAGGCCCTTCGGTAAGTTTTGATCATAAACGACCATTATATCCACACATCAATTAGTGTCACCTTCTTGGATTTGAAACCTTGAATTGGGATTAGGGTTCACATATCTTCCTCTGTTTTCAGGTATTTGCTAGTGCGATGGGGCATTGACTTATCAAACATGGTGGTGTTCGTGGGAGGTTCAGGTGACACAGATTATGAAGGCTTGCTTGGAGGGATTCACAAAACAGTGATACTAAAAGGCCTAGCCAGTGACTTGCGTGAGCTACACGGCAACCGAAGCTACCCAATGGAGGATGTGACTCCACTGAACAGTCCCAATATCGCTGAAGCTGAAAAATGTGGTCGTGACGCCATTAAGGCCGCTCTAGAGAAGCTTGGGATCAGTCTCCCCAAGCCCTAAGGCTGTCTTTTCTTTACTTAATAAAAGAAGTTTTTGTTGAACAATATGCGATGATGGCGAATTGATAGTCATAATGGAAAACAAAGTACAGTATACCACACTAAGATTGTCGCCAAGTACAAATATGCGTACTTGACTTTTTGTGGTGAAATAATCTTTTACCTTTGGTTTATTTGTTTTGGGGGACAAAGATTGAAATAACCTTTGTATAATCGAAATCTTATGCAATAAACAGTATTATTAACCAACCACAATCTCTAAAGTTGCTCCACCTAAGTGTATAAAACGATAACACAAATATTGTGTGAGCGGAACTACATACAAAACAAGAGAACATTGTCTGCAAAAAAAAAAAACTAAAAGGTATGTGATGATGATGTAAGTCGTTAAAGTAGTTGACCTTTTCGCTTTTCCCTTTTGTAGACTTGCTTGTGGCTTGTCTCTTCCTAAACAAAGTACTTTTGTAAATTTCAAAATTTCCCTATATATGAAGTACTTAAATATTTTAGACGTTTTCGACTCATGTTGTCTCACTCTGAACTCTGAAGATTAAAATCGTATATCCTTTATTCAAAAAAAAAAATATAATCGTATATCCTTCTTATCTTTACGTATAAAAACGTAAAAATCTTCTAGCTAATAGAATCTCGAGTTAAATGTGAGGTGCCCATTATCTTTAATATTTATTAACAACATAAGATAATTGAGCTAAACGTAAATCCATCTTTTCCTTTTCTCGATTATATTATATTTGGATAATCGTAACAGAAATTTAAGCCAATCTAGAATGAAAAATAAAAAGGAAAAAGAAAATAATTAGGAAATCAAACCAAATCCAACCTAAACCGTATCAAAAACAAACCGCACGAGAGTCATGTATAAATTAATTATATTACGTTGACCGAAACATAAAAAAATATATTTTATTTTGTTAACTTAATCCAAAAAAATCTGAAACCGGATTAGTCGGCCAAAGAATAACACACATATAAATGGATGAGTAAGGCAAAGTATATATGATGAAAAGAAAACCAAAAAAAACAAGGAAAAGAGTAATAAACCTCCTCAAAAATCTAGAGAGATATCAATCAATCAAACAACCCTAAAATTTTCATCAAAATCATATATTTGTTTTCCTTCTTGATTAGTTCTTCTTTCTTTTCTTTTTTTGATCTGTAAAATCAAAACCAAGCCGTAATCAAATCACACCTTGAAGAAGAAGAAGAAAAATATAAAGATCATCCTCCTAATCATACTAATTGAATGGCGGATCTGACTTGTACCACGCCGTTTCTGCTCTATCCAGCACTCGTCATCATCCTCTTCTTCTACTCCATCAACCACCATCACCAAATCTTCTCATCATCGTCCGTGGTCCATGATGATGATCTTTCTTGTCGTCTCGCGTCTCCTCCACAACAACAAGCAGCTGATTTCTCTTCCTTGAGAATTCCTTTTCGTTCTTCCTCTTCTTCTTGTCTCAATATCACTTCCAACAACAATAATGTACACTAATTTTTTTTCCTCTATTTCTTTTGTTACATCCATATTTATTTCTTCATATATAATATACAAGTGTGTTGTGTTGTGTCTTCTAGGTTTGGTGTAATTATTAGCTACGAGGTTTTATAATATTTTTATAGTATGATTGAATTAATAATTAATGTTTTGTTGTATGTTGAAAACAGTCGACGTCAGAAGTTGTGGTGGTAGAAGAAGTTGATAAAGCGGTGGAGAGAATAGAAGAAGGTTTGGCAATGGCGAGGGCCGCCATAAGGAAAGCCGAAGAAGAGAATCTCCACCGTGATCGTGATCGTGATCGTGATAGGAGGAATAACTCCGATATGGGATTCGTATCGAATGGATCTGTCTATCTCAACGCTCTTACCTTTCATCAGTTAGGACCTCTTCTTTCTCCTACCTTTTTTCCTATTTTTGCTTAGTCTTTCTCTCTCTATATATCTTTTTTGTTTTTTAATCATACAAATTAGTATATTCTATAATCTATAACAACATTGCGTAGTTTTATCACTAGGTAAATTTCCTTTTAAAATTTGAGTGTTAGACTTTTATTTAAGGGTATCAAAGTTAAAAGAAAAGTTAAGAAAATTTGACTTTTGTAGCTAACTAGTATGTACTCGTTAGGATCTGTACTTTTCTTGTGTTTTTTCATGAAATCACCATTAGTAGAAATATGTGTCAACATCAATATTCTAGGTAAATTCTATTTCTAGTAACCTATACACCACTAGTTTGCAATTTTAAGGTCCTTTTTTCCATTTTTATCGTTTATTACCAGACTTTGAGAGTTCGAGGAAAGCGTAGTTCTAGCTTTAAGTGTTCTCCATACTTTCTCTCCATCTCTCAACTTGACCTTTGTAAAACACATCACTCACTTTTAAATGAAAAAGTTTTGAAAGTCTCACATTATACAATCCATCTCTAGATATAGATAAACACAGATATTTATTTATGCATATGTAATGTTTTTCTTTACTCATAAAAAAATAAACAGGAGCCACCGAGAGATGGAGAAGAGATTCAAGATATGGACTTATAGAGAAGGAGAAGCTCCTCTGTTTCACAAGGGTCCTCTCAACAACATTTACGCCGTTGAAGGCCAATTCATGGACGAGATCGAGAACGGAAACAGCCGTTTCAAGGCTGCATCACCGGAGGAAGCCACCGTGTTCTACATCCCCGTAGGGATCGTCAATATCATACGCTTTGTCTATAGACCTTACACTAGCTATGCACGTGACCGCCTCCAAAACATTGTCAAAGACTACGTCACTCTCGTTTCGAACCGTTACCCTTATTGGAATCGCAGTCGAGGGGCTGACCATTTCTTCCTCTCCTGTCACGATTGGGTGAGTCTCCTTGTTTATAAACAGTTCTTGTTCAAAAAGTCAAACCATAAAAACCCTAACCTAACTTTCTCTTTTTGTTCCTTGCTGTTCAAGGCACCTGATGTCTCAACTGCGGACCCAGAACTATACAGTCATTTTATAAGAGCTCTCTGTAATGCCAATGCTTCAGAGGGGTTCACGCCCAGGAGAGACGTTTCATTGCCAGAAATCAACATTGCACACAGCCAGTTAGGGTATGTACACACCGGAGAACCGCCTCAAAACCGCAAACTCTTAGCATTTTTCGCAGGCGGTTCTCATGGAGAAGTCCGGAAAATACTTTTCGACCAATGGAAAGAAAAAGACGAAGACGTCCAAGTCTACGAGTATCTCCCCAAAACCATGAACTACACGAAAATGATGGACAAAGCAAAATTTTGTCTCTGCCCCAGCGGTTGGGAAGTTGCGAGTCCAAGAATCGTGGAGTCACTATACTCCGGTTGCGTTCCTGTCATCATCGCTGATTCTTACGTTCTTCCGTTCAGCGACGTGTTGAATTGGAAGACATTCTCAATTCATATTCCAGTATCAAAGATTCCGGAGATAAAGAAGATTCTAGAAGCCGTACCAGAAGAAGAGTACTTGGAGTTTCAAAGGAAAGTTCTTGAGGTTCGGAAACACTTCGTGGTAAACAGACCATCAAAGCCATACGACATGTTGCATATGATCATGCATTCTATTTGGTTACGTAGGCTTAATGTTCGAATCCCTCTTTCGTAGTGAACGATATATAATGTTACATTGTTTCATATAATACACATACGTATAAACGTATAGTATAGGATCTTGAACTTTGTAGCAAAGTCTCGTTCTTTATTTTCAGTTAGAACAAGCCTCCGCCTCCGAGTTTTGTTTGGGAATGAAATGTAATGTTAGCAATCAGGCCTACAAAGTAGTTTAGAAAGAAAGCCTGCCTACTTGTAAACGTAAAAAAATACTTCAAAAAAATCTACACTTATTTGAACAAACCTCTTTAATAAGAGGGAGAGAGAGCAAGAGAACTTCAGATTTGAAAATTTTGGAACATCAATTGATTCAAATGCATGATTCATTGGATCCTTATAACCCCAACAGCCACTATAACGGAGGGTATACTTTTAGTCAAAAACTTTAAGTACTATGTTGGAATTGGAATAAGATAAAAAAAAGTCCAGCAAAAACTGAAAAACGACTTCTTTTTATAATCTTAAATAGAGAGACTCTCAAGTCTTAATGTTGCAGCAACGCATTAACAGTGAAATATCACACTAACAAATAACAGTCGATTCTCAAATTCGAAACAATATGTAGAAAGCTTGATACTTGGAAAAAGCACATAAACAAACATTTTACACAACGCATATCTCACATTTCAAGATCGAAGCAGAATCTGATATATTCCCAAGAAGGGAAAGGTGAAAGTAAGAGTGTCTTCTTACTTGAAACATGAAGGAAGACTTGCCCCATGGCAAACAAAGGCCATCGCGATGTACACAACCAAAGCAAGTACAAGTATCAGAGCAATCCTGCAGATAAAAAACAACAACAACAAACTCATAAGGAATGTAACCGAACATATGAAGTGATCAATTCCGCAAGAAACCATGTAATGCAATTGGAGCAAGTAAGTTTATCAGGGTTTTTTTTAGTTCGGAGGAGAACTTACGCAAGCTTAACATTTCTCCACCACATAACAGTTCTGTAACGGCGAGCTTGCTTTCTGAACGAAAAGTGTTGCCTTGCATATTTTCGGTTTTATCAACTAGCAACTCCAAACGCTCACCTCTATCCAAGACTTTATCAATATTCTCAATCATCACGTTTCTAACCTGAAACATGAAAACAACCCACACAAGTTATAGTCAGTGACATCATATATAAAAGCACACTTAAACACAAAAAGAGATGATTTTTTTGTTTGTTTGTTTGTTTGTTAAACAGTACCTGACTCAATTCACCTTTGATCCTACCCATCCTGTCTGCATTTGGATCATTGGAATAAAACTCCATCTGCTGACTTATAACTCTTGAAAACTCATCATTCATTGAATAAGCTTGAGCTGAATGAATAGCACGGCCGTATGTTCTCACAAACCTCTGATGAATATCATCCAGAAACGCAAACGGAATATTCCCTGCCGCAAACAAAAGATTCCCAAAATCACAAACTACCAAGAAAAAAGTTGTATAAGAAAGAACACAATCCTAACATCACCTAAACGAGCATAGTTCAAGAGCTACCAAATCCCTAAAATTGAGATTTAGTAGACCTCAATTTTAATAAAAAAATTAAGAGAGGCAAAATTGATGAAATTAGGTAATTACTTCCGGCGGATTCATCGGCCATACAGAGAACGGTAAGACCATCGGTACGCTTGACATGGAAGATGTACCGATCTTGAGAGTAAGACATGTGGTTATCGCTATCGTTACCAGGCAACTTATCCAAAATCTGCTTAGCGATTGAGTTCGCGTTAGTCGAAGTAGCGCTAAACTCAGATAACACCACCGTTTCTCGAGCCACCAAAGCAAATAAGATCGCCATCTCTACCTACACTCCGGCGGCACCTCTTTCTTTCCCCCCAGCTCAGCTGACTCACTCTTTAAATCGCCGATTCAGAAAACCTCAGATCTTTGACAACAACGAAATCGATCCAACCAAAATCGATCGGTTTAGACTGTAAAATTCTGAGAATTGTTCAAAATGAAAGCATCACCATACATCGGAGGAAGCCCGCTTTACGGTGAAAAGTTGAATTTTGAAAAAATATCAGAGGACAGAGGCGAAAGCAAAAATAAAATATCTAACTTATTGGGCTTGTATTACTATCTCAGAAAGCCCATTATCTTTTGACAGCTCCCATTGTTTAGCTTTGGAAGTATTTCTTTGTATTTATTAAGTAGATATACTTTTCTATATTTATTTCAAACTTTAAAGTTAAAAACATTGATGACTCATATACTTGCTTTCATTTTTTTTTTTTTTGACAACTATTGCTTTCATTAGATAAATAGGATTTCAATTTTAAAATCTTTTGATATATTGTTTCGGTTAGAAACTTTGGTAAGGAATATTTGAAACTCAAAATAATATGCTCCGGATGGACCAATGTGGCAGTATTAAATAGTTTGTCGTAGAATACCAACAACCAACTTTGTCAGTGCTCACTGCTCAGTAAAAACCGCATTCAATTTTAGTAAACCTACTACTACTATTTGTACCTTTTTTTTTCTCTCTTCAGATTTCCCGCATAATAGTATTACGAACGTATGTCTTACCCTTTTTCATGATTACAGTTATTAGCCATTTTTTGATTAAGATTAAAAAAGTACACAATGTCCTAACGAATACAAGACGTTGAAACCACACAGCAAAATTCAAATCTACAGAGAACGAATACAAGACGATGAAACCCTAAAGAGTTTTTATAAAGAAGAAGAAACTGTAACAAAGAAACATGAACTCTGCCAGGAGAAAAAAACCTCAACCGGATTGTATCCTAACAGAACTCATCTAATTCACTTGGCTCCACCAGCACATAAAGCGGCTTCCCTTTCAGCTTGTGTTGCCCCTAAAACCAATTCAAAAAATGTTTACACCAAATTTTAATTTACTCTATGAGCAAATTCCCAGTGGAGATTATATAACCCAAAACCGAACTCTATCACTACAATTTTAAGTAATATCCTTTATAAAGAACAAAAATCAGAGCTAACTTATTAAACAAGTAAGAGAAGTGTGACTCACCTTGACTTCAGGCAAGCCAATAACACAAGCACACTCCACAACTTCAGCTCCTTGGCTTTCTGTAAAACGTCATCAAAGTGTCATATATAATACTATAACAAATCAATACCAAAAGAAAAATCTCATTACTAATTGAAAAATAAGTAAAAGAAAATAACCCATAAGGCTAATGGCGGCTGAAAGAGTGCCGCCTGTAGCAACGAGATCGTCGATGATAATGACACGTTCTCGTGGCTCAACGGTGCCAACGTGCATCTCTAAACGGTCATGTCCATACTCAAGCTCATAAGACTCCGATATCACTTTCCCTATATATCACATTCCTTTCTTCAGAATCTCAATAGAGTCTATATTTATCATCACACGGAGAAAAAAAAAAAAAAAACAGAGAATGCAGTTAAAAAAATGTAAGTAACCTGGTAATTTTCCTGGTTTACGCAAAGGGATAAACTTTGCGCCGATGGCTAAGGCAATGGAAGGACCCAACAAGAAACCTCTCGCTTCAACTCCTATATAATATAAATACACATACATTTGCATGTAAAGAAAAAAATATTACTTTCTTAATGAAGAAAAAGACAATTCTTGTTACTTCTTTTGTTCTTTTAAATAATGTATTTTGTTTGCTTATATGATGTAAACCCATTTAGAAAGACACCGAATTTTTGGCGTTACTTAACAAACTTGATGACGAAACACTGTAGTAGTAAAGAAAAGGAGAGAGAGAGGATAATGATGAAAAGACACAGAGGAGTCTCTTACCAGCAACGACAGAGATTTGCATGTCTCTGTAGCGATCAACGAAAATGTCAATCGTATGTTTAAAGGCCTTATGATCCAACAACAACGTTGTTATGTCCTGAAACATAATCCCTGTCTCGAGCAAAACAAAAGAAAAAAACAAGAAACATCTTCAGAAATTAAGAAAAACAGAGCAATAAACAGAGAAAAAACAGAGTTATAAAGACCTTTCTTGGGGAAATCAGGAACAACTCTAATGGCTGCTGATATAGCTTCGAGTCTTGGATCACCTTTCAGACCATTCTCCGCAGCAAACATCGTTTCTCTCTATCCTCTCTCTCTCTCCAAAATTTTGAAATTCAATTCTTGAGAGTGTCAAGGAGCGTCTTGAACACTAGTATATTAATCTCTCTCTCTCTCTCTTTCTCTTTCTTGCTTGAAGAGTAAATAAATGGGGAAGATTTCAAAGTAGAAGACAATTAAATTTCCCTCGCAGAAGAAGGAAACGAGGAAATGAAATGAGATCAGATCCTTTCTCTCTCTCTCTTTGTGTCTCTATCTCGCTCTGTTGCTCTGTTCACCACCAGTTGTAGTAGAAGAAAGTGGGTGAGAGAGCATTTAATATTTTAATAGAGAGAGAGAGAAGAGTGCGTGGAGTGTTGTGTATGTATCACACGTGCGAACTGGGTCGGCACACAGGATTTATCAACCCCGCGCAATAATACTTATAAAAATCACAATCACAACAACAAGGCCAATGGTATGTATTAAAGAGAGTGTAGAAGATCCGAAGTAGAAAAGAAAATCTTATGGATCTTCGAGAGAATCTTTGGCTTTTAGCTCTTTCTTTTTAATTTTTGAGTCTTATCTCTCTCTCTCTTTTATTCTCTAGAGAGTCTCGAACGAAAGACCTATAAAGGAAAGAGATTCGATACTCTGCAAAAAAAAACCAAACCATTTCTCTATAAAAAGAAGTACCCATTCTCCTAACTAAACTAGTTCACATTCCATGTTTCGTGTCTTGTCTCCTCCATACACAGCTACTTACCCTCTTTTATAACTACTATCTTTAATGAGAAACAAGGTTACAAGTTTGTGAGCTGTGTAATTTGTAGTATTTAACACATTTTAAACTTTAGTAGTGTTTTGGTTGTAGGAGTAGGGATATATTTAGTTTATGTTTTACTTATTACTACCTCTTTTCTTCCTTAAATCTCTCTTCGTAGGTGCTTTTATTTATTTTCTTGTCTCCTATACACTACAGTCTACACTATAGCTTTTGTGTTTGTGCGAGTGCTGCTTTTTTTTTTTTTTTTTTGTAGATTGCGTTATAACATTTATATAGCAGTACTGGTTTTTATGTGAAATTCAAAGCGCAAGTAAAAAGTATAGGGGAGCAACTAAGCAAGCAAATCACCGAGCAAGAATAAATATATTTACGTATATAGTCAGCAAAGAGTCTACATGCGCCAAAATTTGAGTACTACATGCCAACTATAACAAAAAAATTATTTAGGTATGAATTCAGGCTAAGATAGCTCTATAATTTAGCTCAAGTTATCTTCACTAATATTTTTATAGATTAATATAGGATGTGACTGATGTATCTACAGCTGACATGAAAGTGTAATAAATAAATAAATAGCCAAAACAATTGAAAATATTAAAGAAAATAGCACAATGGTAACTTCATAAGTGAAGATCATGTTTTTGAACAGTTGGATAGCACCCCCTCTATTCACGAGCAAATTCGATTTTGAATTTTAATGCTATATGTTAAGAAGAACAAAAATTTCATGTCAGAAACGTGGACTGATAATTTTGTGCTTGTTCACCAAAGATATTTCGTTGCTAGTGTCTTCTATGCTTCTCATAAATTCTAACCAACTTGACGTATTTGCACCAGGCCGCCAAATGCACAGTTTCAAGACGTAGTTGTCTCGTGAAAAATGTGTTTAATACTTTAATGCAATTTCCTTAAACTATGTTGGGTCCGCTTAAAAGACTTCTCGACCTCAAAACTCACTTTGCTTTCCAATTCCAAAATAAACAACAAACGATCATAAATTCATAATTGTAGGTTTGACATTTCAAATTTTCGTAAGGCTAACATCAAATCTATATATGATAAGAGAGAGAGAGAGAAAAGCTCTCGATCACCAAGTCTTTTTTTATCTTGCTTTGGAGTGTTTATGACTTCCGAGAATATTTGTGAATCCACCGGAACCCTAACCGTATCTCATTTTTGGTAACCAATACGCAATAGTTTGAGATAATGTGAGATATCATCAGATAATGGTGAAGGGGGTATGTTGAGAATCGCAGACCCCAATTCACCTTTGTAGTGAATTACATACTGCGACTCTGCGCCTACTCCTCGTCTACTTCACAGATCAATAATATAACATAAACATAACACAGAGATTTAACAAGTTCCCCTCATGCAGAGGGTACATCTCGTGTGGGAACCTTCTCCCACAAACATTCACTTTCAATCACTCAAGCTTTACACACAGTGTTTCATATACAAGCTTAGAGAACTACTAGAAAGAAACCTGAAGAAGAAAACACATAGTATATGCTTTTCTTCTTCCCCTCTCTTTGTCTCTGGTTCAGCTCTCCCCTCCATGTATAACCCTGAAACACCTCCAGAACCCCAAAGAAGCAGCTCCATCTTCGTCTCTCATCAGAGTGTCCTGAAGATACATTAAACCTAGACAAGGTTATGTCTGGCTCTCAGCCCTTCGACCCCAACCAAGCTTCTGCTCCTTTATCATGGTTCTGCGCACAGCTTCAAGCTCCATGTACGATGCCCTACAAATGCTCTCTGCATTGTGCCCTGCGTCTCTGCATCTGCCCTGCACAGCGCCCTGCGCTGTTCCCTACAGCCGCCACCAATGTACCACCAACTTCTTTAGTGCGTCTTTGTGCTTACTACGTTCTTCTTCAATCCTAACTTCTCTTATATAGTGAAACCCTATAACTTATGTCGGTTTAACCCTGCAGGCCACACAACCCGGATCTTGTATGAGTTACACATCAGTATAGGTCCAGTTCATGGTTCAGACCAAACAAGCCTATATGAAGCAAACATTTACATACTATATATCTCACATAATACGCAATAAACCTTTACAAGCAATAATATTTTACATTTATCTCCCGTTAGGATTTCTGATATGCTTGTAAAGTTTGAACGGTATTAAAAAAATCTCACCATCCGATTTCATATAATTTTGCATACGAGGAAAAAGTAACAAATTTAGTAAAATTAATCCAGATCATCTTTTACAAATCAATCGTTGTAATACAAATTTCATTTCACTGAATATTTTTAATTGATGTAATTATCTTGGTCGTATTTTAGATACACATATTCTTAACTATATTATTCTTCGACTGATTATACTTAGAGAATATGAGATATATCTAATTTAAAGTTGAAAAGCAATTCAAGCATGTATCTGTTCTGTCTAAAAAAAACAAAAAGCTGTTGTATAGTTCAAAGGATAAATGAACCTCGTACCGAGAAACCCACTACAAAGCTTATCGACAACCTACAGAAAAATACAAGTTCAGAATAGAATAACAAATACTTACAACTTCGAGGAGATATCCCAAATCTTGTTGTCTAACTTTATAGTGTTTATAATCAAATAAGAAAAATCATTCACAACTTATTACACTTTACTTTGACTTTTTGTTAAGAAACTGCAAAGGAAATATTCCAGCTTCACTATGAGCGTGTGTGTTATTAATTGTTGGTTAGTACTTAGTCGTTTGATGTTCTGGCTCCATTGATTTATAGCTATTGGGATATTACTGACTATATAGCTTTTTTTAAACTTGAACTACGCCTATTTTATGCGCACGACTCCGATTGTTAACCAGTATATAAAAAACTCTGTAGCATAAAATGTTGTATCCAACGAACAAGTTTAAGAAGATCAAACGGCTAACATTGATACCAAAATGTACTTAACTTTGGTACCAAAAAGAAAAAATTAAGAAAATATTGGGTTTTGCACTTTTACTTATTATTGGGCCCTTGACTCATGTCTATCAGGCTAATTGCAATGGTTGCTCAGCCTTTCTCTGGGCAAAATTTATAGGGTTCAAGTTCAACTTGAATCCAATAGGCCGTTTGCTATTATTGGATACAAAAAAAAAAAAAAGGGCATAAGCGACCATACCGAACGCTCATGTGCCATGCGACCATACTTGGTATTGAAAATTTTAGCAACAACAAACAGAGTTTAGTTGACATTTGTCGCACATGCATTGAATTTATTGTATGTTAAAAGCTCTTCATGTGATTTCGGTAGCAAACAGTACACTTCATTATCGATCATAAATTTAGGTGGGAATGCATGTTCTAGATATTATACTAAAGGTTTACGTAGGTTGCCACATTTGTCTCTTTTGTCTTTTACCATTGACCTATACAATATTTTCGTTAATATGTAAATGAATGTACCGTTGAATCAATATATGAATAAGTCACTTATATACTTAGATATAATACAGTGGTTTCGAAACCCAAACTTTGCTACCTTGGACTCGGACTCGGGACTGTTCATGCGTAAAAATGATCTTTGTCAATTGTCATGTCATAGACAAGAAGAAAGCCTAGGTAATTGCATAGACTGTACTTAGATTGAAACCAGACAACATGGTGCCAAGAAAAGTTATTTCTTTGAATCTGGCACTCAAACCATACCAAATTACTTATCGAAAATGTTTTTTCCCTACCAAATTTTAATTTCCAGAAAGTTAAAAAAATAAATATGGGTCCCGTTTACCAGCTAGCTTATTATTATTTCTTTATCGAAACCAAATTAAAGTGAAGTCTTATTAGGAGGATCGCAGGATAGTTTGCCAACTCATCATCTTTTAATTTTTTCCCAAAAATTAAGTCGACCAGTAATGAAATTACTAATCCATGGTTTTAAATATCTATATAAAAAAACTTCTTGACTACTTTTATTTATTGATATGAGAAAGGCCTTGGTGGGTGTACATCTTAATTTAGGTTAGATGAAGATTAGTTACGGTTAAATGGTTCGGACCAGTTACAATTTAATGGGTTGGTACGATAATTAAAGGAAAAAAGTGGATTGATTTAATTTAAGAGTTTGAGTTAGAGTTTGGGATCCACCGTCCTTGCTAATCTTATTTGCACCGTATTTTAACCCATTCATTTCAACATATTCCGAGGAATGTTTAAACGTTTTTTTTTTTTTTTTTTTTTTTTTAACAAAAGAAGACAAGCCAATTAGAAGGAAAATTATCTACAAACAAAACATGATGCAGAGACACACGCGCTTGGCATGCTAAACAATCCACTCGTACATTAGCATTACGAGAAATATAAATCAAAGAGAAAGAAGAAAACTCCTCTCTATCGATCCGAATATCGTCTAAATATGTTGCAAAAGCTGGCCAATCAGTTGGGGAAGACACCATCTTCACCAAGTCGGAGCAGTCGGTAAGAAAAGCCACATCCCGGAAGTCATGTCCAATCATACATCACATCGCCCAGATGAAGGCTTCAACTTCTCATGTAACAGGGATAAACTTCGCCGGAAATTTGTCGCTCCAAGCACTGTGGGTGATCCTTTTGATGAAATACAACACCATCCTGCACCGGCAAAAACATCTGTCGCTTTCCAATAGCCGTCAACATAACATCTCTGTCCCATAAAAATTGTAGGAAGAGATAAACCCCTTCTATACCCAGGTGTTAGACCCGTAGTAGTGAAGGGAAACTCCTCCCCTCGACATCTACCTGAGCCTCCTGCCAGGACAAAGCCTCACCCTCCGCCACCCGGACAACCTCATCAGGGCGTTCAGCCTGGTTTTCAAAAACACGGGCGTTTCGAGCTTTCCAAATATACTACATCAGCCAAGGAAAAACCTGAACCTGTGAACCCGGACTTATGGGATCTAGAAAATGATCAACATTAGCATATACAGAGTTCGTCGGAAAGAGTTGCGACCCCATTGATACATGAGCTAAAGCCCATACTTGTCGGGCATAGAAAGATGGCATGATTTATATCATCCTCCTCCATCCCGCACCGTGTACAAACGACATCACAACTCAATCCCCGACGACGCAAATTAACCGATACCGAAATACAACCCGATAAAACTTGCCACATAAAATGTTGTACTTTTGGTGGACATTTTACTTTCCAAACCCTAGCAAGAAAGGGAGTGATTGCTGGACCAGATCTGAATGCCTGAAAAGGACCTTGGACATCCAAACGTTCCGTCTCATACCTAGATTTTACCGTATATTTCCCAGTTTTAGTAAAGTGCCATCCTAAATAATCTGCCTTGGAACAGCTGCTTAGAGGAATTGCCTTTATCAGAGCGACATCCACATGATCAAAATGCTGAGTAAGCAGATCCTTTCGCCAAGAATTCGTTCGTCGATCAATCAAATCAGGTAACCGGAGATTTGGGTCCTTAAAAGGACCGTTACTTAAGGTTGGTCTCGGGAATTGAGCTGGAACCCAGGGATCATACCATATCGAAATGGAGGTCCCTGAGCCAACCCGTATAATTAGCCCTTTTTTCACCAGAGAGCGAGCAGATACGATACTCCTCCACCCATACAATGGTGAATAAGACCGTATTGGATCCATAGGATTGGAGTTCCGATAATACCTACTTTTAAAAACCCTTGCAAATAGTGAGTCTAGACAATCTATCAATCGCCATAACTGCTTAGCCAGCAAAGCCGTGTTAAAATCATAAACACTCTTGAAACCCAATCCACCCAACTGCTTGCTACAACAAAGCCTCTCCCAAGCGATCCAATGCATACCCCCTGCCTGACCATTCGTACTCCACCAGAAGTTTGCCACTGCACTAGTCAGTTTATATGTGATAGTCTTGGGAAGACGATAACAAGACATCACAAAAGTCGGGATAGCCGTCACGACAAACTTAATCATCACCTCTTTCCGCCCTTTTGAGAGTAACCTCGCTGACCAGCCGGTCATCCGACTCTGCAGACGATCCCGGACAAAGGAAAAAACCTTCGTTTTGGACCCCCCCAAACTCTCAGGGATTCCCAAATAAGAACTTGTACCGCCCTGATTGGTTATTCCTAGGACCCCCTGAATTTCCGTCTTTGCCATATCATCTACCGTGTGACCAAATTGAACCGAAGATTTTGCAAAATTAATTTGCTGCCCCGAGACCGCCTCATACTATTTTAGAATATCCAAAACCACCCCACATTGTTCCTTATCAACCTTACAGAAAAACAGACTATCATCCGCAAATAACAATGTGGGTGATTGGCGGATACTTGTTTGCCACTGTAATACCCGTAATCCGCTTATCGACCTCCACCTTCCGAATATTTGCAATAAGGACCTCCATACATAAAATAAATAAGTATGGTGACAGCGGATCGCCCTGTCTCAATCCCCTTTCCGGAACTATCAAACCATTTGGTTGACCATTGAGAAGAACCCTATACTCCACCGAAGAGACACAAAATATAAGCGAGGAAATCCATCGTTCCGCAAAACCCATTTTTTGTAGTAAAGCCTCTAAAAAACCCACTCAACTCTATCATACGCCTTACTCATATCCGTCTTAATTGCCATAAACTTTCCTCTACAAGACTTATTTGTCCGCAACCCGTGAAACATCTCCTGAGCAATCAATATATTGTCCGAGATCAAACGACTCGGAACAAAGGCCGATTGTGTCTCCGAAATTAGACCAGGTAAAAGCACCTTAAGGCATTGACAGAAGACTTTTGAGAGTATCTTGTACCCCACATTACACAAGCTAATAGGACGCAACTCTGTCATCCGTGTCGGTTTAGCCACCTTAGGGATAAGACAGAGGTGCGTTCGATTTAAACTCTTATCAAAAACACCCTCATCAAGAAACTGATTGACCATAGAAATAAGGTCCGCTTGAACAACCGTCCATGCCTTCTGAAAGAACAAAGCAGTCATCCTATCCGGCCCTGGAGCTTTATCTGGGTGCATCATAAATAAAGCCCGTCTCACCTCTGCTTCTATATCTGGGACTGTTAACTGTTCATTATCCGCTTCTAAAATTACCGTGTTGACCTCACATAATACTTCCTCAAAATTATCAGGATTAATTGTAGTGAACAGTTCCTCAAAATACGAGACAGCAGTATCACAAATATCCACATCATTCGTAGACCAAACCTCATGCTTATTATAAAGCCCAACAATCCGATTACGAGCCCGGCGCTGCTTAGTTTGTGCCTGAAAATACTTTGTATTTTTATCCCTCACCCGCATCCAACGGTTCCTACTCTTTTGATACCAATGAATTTTCTCATCTCGGTATGCCTCGCGCAACTGGGAATGTAAGTCCGAAATTAACTCCAGAGCAGACGTATCGTCAGCCTGAGCCACCTCCAGCTACCGTTTTAGATCCTCAATCAAAACCACAATCCCGAATCATGCCGTTAAAATCGAGAAAGGAAGAAGCGGGGTGTAACCTCCCTCCACATTTTTCATGATTATAAACGAAAGTGTAGACCGAGTAGTACTTATCCTTGTCAACCGTTCCCAAACCAAGGCTCGGTTCTTGGGAACAGGATCACCCTAGACAAAAGTCAAATGAATAACTTATCCGATTTGCAAATATGCAACCGATAAGCCATTCTTAAATTAGAAATAGGAGTGGAACAACCTATTACGACACCCTTTCCCTCCTGATTACATAATAAAATAATTTTCAACCTAAGACTATTGAGAAAGTCATACTTCCAACCAATATAAGCCAAACACGGGAGAAAACTAACAGCAACATAAAAGCCGAAACGCAAAACAAGTGGGAACAAAGGAGAAAAAAATCCCCCGAGCCAAAAAAAGAGCAAGCAAGGTTTTATTAAGTCTGAGGTAATACAACCACAAATACATCCAACAGAAAGAAACAACAACAAATGGATATGAGAACCAAACGGAACAAATCCCATGACCTTGATAATGGTTGGGTGAATGAATTTATACACAACCCCGTGAGACAGGAACAATTCGGCCCTTAACTCCACAATCAAATACGGATCCCGAATCCTTACCAAACGATCACACCAAGCAGAAAAACCCGATCTGCAATCACAACTTAAGTCGCGTAGCAATCCAAAGAATGAAACTAGGGGAACTTGTAGATCCCCATTACCCAGAATCAGAATTCCCGTAATCAAATCCAATCTACACCAATTAATCCAAATTAATCCCGAACAAAAAGGGCCATAATCAAAGATGAAAGCACCCGGATCCGATTGAACCTTCAGATCGAGACCTTCCCCCATTACACCCAACCGCAAATCAAGAGAAAGATCCAGTGAAAAAGACCAATTCTCCAAAAAAAGAAACCCGAAATCCAAAAGAATCCATCTCAAATCCAAAACAAACCGACACTTAAAATCAGAACCTACAAAAGAGAATCTCGAGTTGAGATCCACCGCCATAAACCAAAGAACAGAACCCGATCAAAAACCTATAAAGTCCAACACCATCATGAGAGAGAGGTTTTTCTTTTTTTAATTACGAGGAATGTTTTAACTGCAACATTGATTTTGTTTTTCTAAACTAACTCCTAATTCGTATGCAAGATTTTTTTTCACATAAACCAATATATGGGTTCGATGACAATATACTTTTCTTGTTACGTATTCCATTTCACTTTTATTGATGAACACTATATATTATTTTTCACATAAACCAAAACATTGGTTAAGGCATCCGTATTGGAAAATACTTTCGGGTGTTCTTAAAATAAATATATTATGAAAATAATGTAAAATTATTAGTTAAGATCTTTTATTAAAAAGTTTGTTATTAGGAAAACATGTTTAAGATTATAAGATTTAATAATATAATAATCTTAAACATATTACAATTAAAAAAACTTTAAAAAATAATTACAAACTTTAAAAACTTTTACTAAAATTCAAAATACAATACCAAATTTTTATGAAACAAAAAAACATTGTAAATAAAATTTAAAAAAAAAACCAAACAAACATATTACTTAATTAATTAAAGCACACAAACATTTTATTTAATTAATACATAGTTTAATGTCCAAATTTATTCCATATATTCTCAATCAAATTCTCCTTTAATTTGTGATGTGCTTGTCTATCACTAATTATTGTATAGCCATCATTTAAACCCTCAAGATTTGAAGGCATATTTACTGAAAACGTAAGATCTGGAGTAGTTCCGGTTCCATCTTCTTGTTGGAATTCTTGTTCATCATAGAGTGTGTATGAATCTCGTTCATATTCGACAATCATATTATGGAGTATGAGACATGCTCTCATAATATATGCAATTTTACCCTTTGACCATAAAAGAGATGGATTTTTAATCATGGCGAATCTAGATTGCAGGACTCCAAATGCACGCTCAACATCTTTTTGTGCACCTTCTTGACATTCTGCAAACAAACGATGTTTCGGGTGTTGTGGTTGTGGGATGGATTTAACAAATGTTGCCCATTCGGGGTAAATACCATCTGTCAGATAGTAAGCCAAATTATACTCACTTCCGTTGACATAATACGTAACTTCGGGAGCTCGACCGTAAATAATATCATCAAATACTGGTGATTGATCAAGAACATTTAAATCGTTACAAGTACCTAGAGCTCCAAAAAATGCGTGCCATATCCAGAGATCTTGTGAAGCTACCGCCTCCAAAACAATTGTTGGTTTACTTGTGCCTCGTGAATACATTCCTTTCCAAGCGGTTGGGCAATTTTTCCACTTCCAATGCATACAGTCGATGCTTCCAACCATCCCGGGAAATCCCCGCTGTTCTCCATAAAAGAGTAGCCTTTGAAGATCCTCTGGTGTGGGTCGGCGTAGGTATTCAGTGCCAAACAAGTCCACTATGCCGATGACAAAATGTTCCAAACATTTACGAGCAGTCGATTCAGCAAGACGTATATATTCGTCGACCGAGTCCGACCCAGTCCCATATGCTAATAGTCGAATTGCTGCAGTACATTGTTGTAGCGGTGATAAACCATTCCGGAAGGTTGCATCCTTTTTTGGTTTAAAATATGGAACTTCTTTACTGAGACGATTCACAATACGTAAGAACAATGACTTGTTCATTCGAAACCGTCGGGGAAATTGCCTCTCTGTGTAAGTCGGATTATCAGAAAAATAATCGTTCCACAAACGTTCGTGCCCTTCTTCCCGTTTTCTATCGATATATATACGTGTATTCCTTTCGACCGGAATTTCTTCTTCAATAGCTTCAAATTGGTTACTAAATTGCTCTTGAAAAAATTGGTTTAAACTATCATTATTCGGATCATAATGGTAGTGAAAATTGTTGGAAGAAGATGTCATAAAAGCTATGTATTAGTAAGATGAACAAAAGAAAATAATACAAGAGAATAAACTTGCAATTTGTAGATAGAGAGAGAAGATAACTGTATGTTTTTGGTGAGAGAAAGAAATTGGTTTATGAGAAAATGTATGTTTGATTTTGATGATTTACACTCTTGTGCTTTTCTGATATATATAGAGGGTAAATCCATGAGCATGTGATACTTCAAGTTCGGTGTGACTCTGTCTTTGTTTATACATGTGATACTTCATTTTCGGACAAACACATGTGAACTTTGGTCTTTGTTACAAACAAATTCTTGTGACTCTATCTATAAAAGTAAAATCCAAAGAAAGAAAACAAATTCATGTGACTCTGTCTTTAAAACTAAAATCCAAACAAACAAAACAAATTCATGTGACTCAGTCTTTAAAACTACAATCCAAATACCAAACTGTGCCTACAATCATACATTAGTCGATCCACAGCTTCACTACTAGCCGATCAAAAGCCTAATCTAATTTACTTAGTAAACAAGATAAATACCACTAGCAAAACACTGATACCAAAGCAAACAACAACTACAATTTCAGGGGCCATTTGAAACAATGGTTTCTTCTCTCGTGCCTCAGCAACAAGCCTCTCCAGGTTCACCAACCTCTGATCTGAATGGTTTTGTTGGTCCTTGAGCTGGATCAGTTGGTCCTTGAGCTGGATCAGTTGTGTCTCATAATCAGGAAGTGGTTCAGCTTCACGGCTCCACAGACTTGTGAATCCAATCTCAGTGGATGGTTGCGGAGGATAGTAACAGGTCTCAGCCTCCTCCTCTTCAGAACTATAGTCTAATGGGCTGTTTATACCATAGTCGTATTCAGAGTCCATGTCTTCTTCAACCTGAAACCGAAAACACATAGATAAGTATAACAATGAAAACAAAAACAAGTTTGTGAAGGCTTGCCAACGCTTATGAAACAGGTAATAAATCAGAATGCAATCAGAATTCAAAAACAAAAGAAAGATTTATAAACCAAACATAAGCCGATTCATTAAAAACATAAACTAGAGTTAAAACAAACATAAACATAAGACAAACATACTTAAAACAAACATAAACTATAGTTAAAACAAACATAAACATAAGACAAACATACTATAACGGACATGTCATCGTCTGTTTCATCTAAGTTAAAACAGTTTAGCCATTAGCTTCTTCTTTAGAGCTTTTTCATCTTCATCTAGAGTTTCTTTCTTGGCAATGAGAGTGTCAAGAATGGACATCTTTTGAAGTTCTTTCATGCCCTCTAAATCCTTCTTTTTGATCTCCCACATGTGATTAAACTCTGCAGATGGTGCAGCCTTCTCTTTACCTTTGTTCCTTAATTTTTTCATTGCCTTTATGCCAGCAAGCCTGCTCTCGTGCTCACCCACAATAGACCCTGAAGATGGTGCAGCATCATCGACTTTTCTTTTGTTAGAGCTGGTTGTCTTTGGAGTGGGGTTCATAGCCTCCAGATTAATCCATTTCTGTTCATAGCGGAGCACATTCCAAGCATACTCCAAACCAAACTTCCTCTTGTACAGCTTAGTGTAGATTTGATGAGCATTCTGCAGAATATCCAAATCATTCATGCCAATAGCTTTCTCATCCTTTGACTCTGCATATGCTCCACAGAACCTGCTCACTTCTTTGCTGATTTTTTGCCATTCTTTTTCTATAATGGTCAGGGCGCCTTGGTTCACCACCACCAAGTACATGATCACTTGATGCATAATAGTCACCAATACGCTTCCAAAAGGACCCAAACGGTTGGTCATTCCCAACTATTTCATCCTTCGATGTGTTTAACCAGCCGCTTATTAGGACTAAGTCATCTTGTGTGGACCATATCCTTCTCTCCCTACACTGTTCTGCTGTCTCTTCTGGTTGACTAGGAGGTTGACTCGGCTGTGAACTAGTTTGTGAACTAAAAGAAGAGATTTGAGCGGAACCAATGTTTACATTGGGAGCAAAGCTGTCATATGGGAAGTTAAGAAGGCTAAAG